>NC_058132.1:43788492-43845570 GCF_016433145.1 Gracilinanus agilis
CCTTATCAACTTACTATCCCACTTTCCACAGTGGCTCTCCCAAACCTTTTCATCCTCCCTCAAATTTCTCATGGTTCCCTATTCTTCCAATTTCTCAGCAGAGAATTTTGCCTATATTGTACAGAAAAAAATCGAGACCATTCATCATAAACTCCCTCCTTTCCCCTCGTCTTCATCTCTTATCACTCAGATACCATTTCACATGATGAAGTGACCCCACTTCTTACCAAGGCTAAGCCCTCTACTTGTTCAAGTGATCTCCTTCCATCCTGTCTCCTCCAACAGATTGTCCCCTCTGTCCTCTCCACTTTTTACTTATTTTCAATCTTTCCCTCTCTACTGGTTCATTTTCCATTGTCTACAAACATGCCCAATGATGCTGGCCTCTTGGCTAGTCCATGAATAAGACCCTCCATCACTCTGGGGTATTTTCTCTATCTGTCTCCCCTGCCTGGAATGCTCTTCTCCTTCCATTCCAACTCCTGATCTCTCTTGGCTTCCTTTTAGTCCCAACTAAAATCTCACTTTCTACAGGAAGTCTTCCTCAAACCCTCTTCATTCCAGTCCTTTTGCTGTTAATTCTTTCCTTTTTATCCTACATAATGCTTGTTGTACATATTAACTTGTTATCTCCCCAATTAAAGCTTAATCTCAAGGGCAAGGACTGTCTTCTGCCTCATTTTGTGACCCAAGGGCTTAGGACAATGTCTGACACATAGAAAATACTTAATAAATGTTTACTGATTGATAGTCAATGTTGGAGAAGTTGTGGGAAGATACACTAGAGATTTATATTGGTGGAGCAGTGAATTTATTTATTTTTTCCCCTTTCTTTTTTCTTATTATGTAATAAATTTTTATTTTGAATATTTTCCCATTGTTACATGTTTCATGTTCTTTCCTTCTCCCCCAAACCCACCTAATCCCCCTTAGCCAATGCATGATTCCATTAGGTTTTACATGTTTCATCGATTAAGACCTAATTCCATATTATTGATTGTTGGACTAGAGTGATTGTTTAGAGTCTACATCCCCAATAATATCCCCATCAACCCATGTGTTCAAGCAGTTGTTTTTCTTCTGTATTTCTCCTCCCACAGTTCTTCCTCTGAATATGGCTAGTTTTCTTTCTCATAAGTCCCTTAGCCTTGCTCTGGATTCTTACATTGCTTCTAGTAGAGAACTCAAAGGCTATCTTAAGGAAGATCAAGGATTCTATCCTGTAATGGCTCATAAAAATGTAAGTTTAAAAATTAACATCCAATAACTTCAAGTATTATATTTTATAAGATTTATTAATAATCACTTGAAATATAGGAAATAAAAAGAAAAACGTAAAAGCCTGAGTAAAGAGAAATAAGTTTTCCTAACTAGGTTAGTAGGAGAAGAGAAAGTAGAAAGGTCACACAAACTTTATCTCCAAAACGTAAGGACATAATGTGAGAATGAAAGTGGGATGCTGGGAATTGGAGTCCATGGGAGCAAATTCTAATTACAGAGTAACAATGATCAACTGTTCTTAACAATATAATGATCCCAGACAATTTCAAAGAACTCATGGTGAAAAATGCTATCCATCTCTAGAGAAAGAACTGAAGGAGTCTGAATTCATATAAAAGTATACTATTTTTTACATTATTTTCTCAAGAAATTTGGGTTCCTTTCCTTTCCTTCCTCTCTCCCTCTCTTTTATCTTTTCTTCCTTCCACATTTTGGCCAAATATATTTTGCATGATTGCATGTATATAACTGATATCAAATTGCTTACCATCTCAGAAGAGGATGTGGAGGAGGGAAGAGAGATTTTGGAGCTCAAATTTTAGAAAACAAATGTTAAAATGTTACAAATAAAATATTACATATAATTTGGAATAAAATTATTAAAAACAAATGAATGTTTCTTAAAAATATATATTTGCTTAAACAAAACACATTCTCTCTTTAACAATATTAAAAAAATTTATGTCTCAATTGGAACTTTGAATCCATAAACTCTCTTCAGGAGCTCTCATTCTTCATCATGAGTTCTTGGGAATCATGGTAGGTTATTGTGTTCATCAGAGTTACTGAGTTTTTTCATAGTTGATTATCTTTATAATGTAATTATATACATATAATAAAATAATGGGTATTACTGTGCAAATTATTCTCCTGGTTCTGCTCACTTCACTTCTGCATCAGGTCATAGAGGTCATCTCAGATTTGTTTGATTTCTTTTAATCATTTCTTACTGCATAATAATACTCCTTTCACATCCTTATATTATGACTTGTTAAGCCATTCTTCAGGTGATAGACATCCCTTCAGTTTCTAATTCTTTTATACCATTTAGAGCTACTATAAATATTTTTATATGTATATGGCTTTTCTTTTTGAGGAATATAACTAATCCTAGAAATTTCAAGGTTTGTGTGGAGAAGAAATCCTTTCTTTTTAGTCTTTGACCCACTCAAATTGTCATTGAAAGCTTCATACCTCCCACCCACTTTTGTGTTATAGACCTATGGTTTCATGGGTATAGGGAATTTGAGTAAGAAAACTCCCTCTTCTAGTATAAAAGTGTAACTACTTGAGACAGCTAGGTGACTCATTAGATAGAGCGTCAGACCTAGAGACAGGGAGGTCCTAGGTTCAAATCTGGCCTCAGACACTTCCTAACTGTAGGACCCTAGGCAAGTTACTGAACCCCAGTTGCCTAGCTCTTACCACTCTTTTGCCTTAGAACCAATACATAGTATGTATTCCAAGACCAAAGGAAAGGCTTAAAAAAAAGATGGAGGGAACTGCTCTGTTACTTATAGTCTTAAATGTTTCCTGGGACACTGAGTTTCAAGGGCTTCTCTGAAGTTACAGAGCCAATATTTAAAGAGACAGGACTTGAATTCAGGTCTTTTTGACTGAGTCCAGTCGTCTATCCATTATGCTATGAGGCCTCGTGGACAATGTAATAAAAATGATAATTCTTATTCATTTTCAGTCCTCTCTGTGACCCTATTTGGGATTTTCTTGACAAAAAGACTAGACCGGTTTGCCATTTCCTTTTCCAAGTCATATTACAGATGAAGAAACTGAGGTAATTGGGGTTAAGTGACTTGCCTGGGTCACACAGCTAATAAGTGTCTGAGGCTGTATTTGAACTCATGGAAATGAGTCTTCCTGATTTGAAGCTCAGGACTCTATCCACTATGCTACCTTGGCTGACAATAAAAATAGTTGCTACCATTTATGAAGTACTTACTATGCTTCAAGAATGCACTAAGAGTTTTAAAATTATTACTTTATTTGATCCTCACAACCACCCTGAGAAAAAGGTGGTATTATCATCCTCAGCATACAATGAGGCTGCTGGATGTAGAGGACAGGACAGAGAAATTTTATTGGGTGAGGAGGGATAGACATGGGGACATGCTCTCTTTCCTCTGATGAGATAAGGTAAGCCATATACATATAAAAATATTTATAGTAGCTCTCAATGGTATCCCTTACAGTTTTTCTGCCTTAGAACCAATACAGTATTGATTTTAAAACAGAAGGTAAGGGTTTAAAAAAAAAAGAAAGAAGAGGTTCTAGAACCTACCCATCCCTCTCCCAACTCAACTGAAACTGTCTCCCCTTCAACTTAGAAAGCCCCCTAATTATTCCTCCAATTAAAAACTAGACTACCTAATTTTGTGTCCTGGTTAATTGTTTTCTTATAATTGACTGGTTTGTTTGGTTAATGTCTTTTAATACATCAAAATAAGTTTCACTGCATCAGGAGCTTTGGATTGACTGGGGAGGCCACTGACCCATTCACTATGCCTCCCTAGCTATTAAAATGCTTTTGCCTGGATTATTTCTTCAGTTATGAATTAACCTCAACACATAGGGAGGGAACCTCTGGATGGGACATTACAGTGAAGATTTCCTGGGCAAATAGGAACCAGGAGAATTCTATGATCTTAGGAGTTGGGATGAGCCAACAAGGGGAGGCTGGGAGACATCTAGAAGATGGGAAGACACAGAAGTCACACATCACCTGAAATACATTGTTTCGGGGAGAGAGAAAGACAGAGAAACAGGGAGATAGACACACACACACAGAAAGAGAGAAAGACACCCAGAGAGAGACAAAGAGAGAGGGAGAGAGACACAGAGAGGGAGAGACAGAGAGGAAGAGAGAGACACAGAGACACAGAGTGACACATAGAGGGAGGGAAAGAGAGAGAGAAAGAGGGAGAGAAAGAAAGAGGGGAGAGGGGAGAGAGAGAGAGAGAGAGAGAGAGAGAGAGAGAGAGAGAGAGAGAGAGAGAGAGAATTACTATTTTTAACCATGATTGCTTTTTGCACTGGTGCCCTATACTTGCCATTACACTGTGGTTAGTTCACAGAAGTGTGACTAGGTCTCCCAAATCCTCTTTATAACTTTTTTAGGGATATACTTTGTGCTTAGAACATGGAGAAGCAATGACTTTTAGTATGGACCTGTAACATTGAAAATCATCCCTCAGGTCCATTCTCAAAGCTATCAGCCCTCTACATGACCTTTAGCAATATGTTGGCAGCAGCAAGCCCTTGCTAAGCTGTTGGCAGTGTGGTCTAATGAGTAAATGAAGGTTATGAGTCCTGAAGCTGGGCTTCCATCCCCAGTAAACAAAAGAGGCCACCAGATGGCACCCAAGTGCCTCCCGACCCAATCAGGGACCCTGCCTGCAAAGAGAGGCTTTTAGCACAGACATGAGAATGAAACAGTCCATCTGCTGTGTCTAGGATCATAGGACAACAGGATTTAAATCTAACTGGAAGAAACTTTAGAGATCGTGATATACTAGAAAAACTTCTACTTAGGGAGCCAAGAGGACCCAAATTTCAAATTTCACACCTAGGTTGTTTGGGCGTTAAGTCCATTCACCTATGTGGGTCTCAATTTCCTCCCTATGTAAAATGATGATGGGAAGTGGGGTATAATATAATAATAAATCAGTGGTGGAAGTTAAAAAAGATTCCTGCTTCAGAATTTCTGAATACGGATTCAGAAAATCACAAGTTATTATCTCTGTTCACTTATCAAGTTTATTTATTAGATTAATTTAGCAAGCTAATTTATTACTTTATCCATATCTATGTCCTGTTTTAAATTCCTTTTGTTAAACTCTTTCCAATTACATTTTATCCTTGTTCTGGTGCAGCCAGGAGTTTCTCAAGTGTAAATTTGACATTTTTGAACTAAATATCATCTCTGAGGTCCCTCCTGACAATCCTTTATTCTGATGTTCTATTTGTTCTAGATTCTAAAATCCTGATATTGTTGGTTCTGAAGCCCCCTCTAGAACTTTACATTCTGGGTCCTATGAATCCACCAACATCTCTATTTCTCCACTCCCCAACTCCCTCCATTCTCTCTGCTTCTTTTAGCTCTATGTGTTCTCTTCAGAACAATGCCCAGAAGTTCTTGTGACATAGTGGATGGAGTGCTACACCAACCCAAAGAAAGGAAGATGTGAGTTCCAATCCTGCCTTTGATCCTTACTAACTGTATGGCCTAAGGCAAATTATCACAACTCTTTGGGGCCTTAGTTTCTTCATCTATAAAATGGAAACAACAATATCGATAGTCTTTAGTTCACTAAGACTCAAATGAAAACAATTGATAAACTTCAAAGCACATAGAGAATATCTGTTATCATTGCTTTCCCATCAGTCCAGCCATAACAGTGTGCTGTTCTCATATTTACCTGCACATATTCCAACCATGATTCGGGCTAAGATGATCATCTCAAAGGACTTTGCCACTTTGCTGCATCCCATCAAAATTGCAGGAACAATGGAAAAGATGTTGTTGATCAGCAATGTCCCTTTTCTATAGAGGGAAAAAAAAAAAGAAAGTCCCTTCTCTTGAGAGGAGAGGCATTCAGTAACTACTGGGGCATCTAGAGAGTGGAGTAACTTTAGAACATTCAATCTGCAGTCAAGAAGACCTGAGTTACAAGTTACATAACCAAGGGAGAGTCATTGAACTCCCCAGAGCCTTAGTTTAGTTTATCTCTTTAAAATTAAAAAAAAAAATTTAACCTTTACTTTCTGTCTTAGAATCAATACTTAAAAAGGGATAGGCGATCAGGGTTAAGTGATTTGCCTAAGGTAAGCAGGAAGTCTAGGGGACAAGATTTGAACCCAGGATCTCCTGTCTCTAGGCCTGGTGCTTTATCCACTGAGCCATCTATCTGCCCCCTCCTTGGTTTCTCTTGTTTGCAAAATGGGAGGGTTGGGTTCTATGGCTTCTAAACGCCCAACATAGTATCTCACAAGTCTCTAAGGAAAAAGCTGGATAATCAATATTCAGGTACAATAAAGGGCTGGACTTGTAGTCAAGATGACTGAGTGTAAATCTAGCCTCAGAGATTTTATTACTGGTGTGATCCTTGTCAAGTCACTTAATCTCTATTGGCCTCAGTTTCCTCATCTATAAAAATGAGGTATAATAATAGCACCGGCCTCCCAGAATTGTTTTGAGGATGAAAAGAAATCAAATTTGTAAAGTGCTTTACAAATTTAAAAGCAGTACAAAACTTGTTTTCTATTATTACTAAAGCAGTGTATTCTTGTTCAGATACAGAATTTAGGTCCCTCCACTCTGGCTTTTAGTTTTTGTGATTTTCCTTTCTGAGTTCTCTTCTAGCTCCAAATCCTATGAATGCTTATTTTAAATTCTACTATCTGCTGACATATGTGTACATGTGTATATACTTACACACGAGTTCATTTTAAGGTTTACAAAATACATATATTAGTTCATTAGCACTCACAATTCTGAGATAGATGCTATTATTTTTGAGAGGTAGGTAGGGGGATGACTCAGTGGTCCTAGAGACAAGGCGATCCGAGTTCAAATAAAGCCTCAGACATTTATTGTGTGGCCCTGGGCAAATCATTTAACCTGTTTGACTCAATTTCCACATCTTTAAGAATGGGAATAGTAAGAGTACTTACCACCTCCCAGGATTTTGGAGAGGATCAAATGAGATAACATCTGCAAAGCATTTGGCATAATTCTGAAAGAATTATTATTAACCTCATTTGGCTGAGAAGAAAATTGAAGCTAAGCGATTGGTTAATCATCATAGAGGTGGTGTCATGAGCAGTATTTGAATCTGGGTATTCCTGACTCCAAATCCAGCAGTTCATCCACCCTGCTACCCTGCTCAAGATCACAGCCTGAAATTTTAATTCTAAACGTTCAAAGTTCTACCAAGGTCCAATGATGGATTTCCAGGGATTGGAGAACTCTCCCTTACCTTCCACAAGTGTTTACCATTGGGGCAACCATGAGTGACCCCAGGAAACCTCCTAGAGGAAACATGGACACAGTGACAGACCACAGCAGGGTCAAGGATGAGCTGCTCAAATATTCTGAATTCCTTTTAAAGAAGGTTGTGTTGTAAAAATTTTGCATGACCTGAAAACATATCAGAAGAGGAAGAGAGGATTAGGCTTTACCTGTAGAAGAGAAGATTTCCAGGAGGGAGGGTCATGGGAACAGTTTTCAAGAATCCAAAGAAAGGCTTGTGATTTTGTTTTCTGAGTTCTCTTCTAGCTCCAAATCCTATGAATGCTTATTTTTAATCCTAATATCTGCTGACATGTATGTGTACATGTTTATATTTACATATATGAGTTCATATTAAGGTTTACAAAATACATATGGACTTATTCTGCTGGGACTTAGAACTGGACTTATTCTATTGGAACTTAGAACTAAGACTAATGGGTTGGAAATTCCAAAAGAGTGACCAGTTTCAGTTTGGAGTCAGGAAATGGTAGGAGCTGTCCAAATGTGGAATTGCTGACCAGGGACAGGGCTCTCTTGTCACTGGGGGTCTTCAAGGAGAGCACAGATGATCACTTGCTGGAGATGGGGCAGAGGAAATGATCGTTCCATGAAATTAATGGCTACTGAGATGCCTTCCAACTCTGGGGTTCTGGGTTGGGCCAGCAAGAAAAATAATTGAAGCTATTAAGCACCCCATTCATCCCATCCCTCTCTAATGCTCAGACACAAACATCAGCAAGACTGAGTAGAGGGAAAGCAGGGATGGAACATAATTTCCTTCAAGGATAACTGATGTTTTAACCTGATCTTGCCAATGTGATTGTAGAAAAGGTCAGGCAGCTGTCACCAGGATCATCAGTCAATGCAAGTATCTCTAGTGAGGACCAAATATATATATGGAGAGCCCTGGACCTGAGGAAAGGCTGCTCCATCCTCATTCCTCAGCTTGTCCACATTCTCTTGACTAGATCACAGACTGACAGGAGGTTGGGGCTGGAAGGGACCTAGTCCAACCCAGACCTCAATGGGAATGCCCTTTGCAACAAACCCAACAAGTGGTCTTCTGGTTTTTGCTTGAAGGACCTCCAGTGGAGAGGAACCCAGTCACCCCAGAGGCAGCCCATCTCACTTTGGGATGGCTTCAACTGTTAGGAAGGCTTTCTTTTCATGGGGCCCAAATCTGCCTCCCTACAACTACAACTTCCACTGCTCCTTGTTTGCCTTCTGGGGCCAAAGTGAGCCAGTTGAATCCCTCTTCCACATGGTGAACCTTCAGTCACATGAAGAGAGATTCTCGAAGATGTCATGCAGATGACAGGAGCTTTGAGAGCAGGGAACCCTCCCCTCACCCTTTATATTTTGTGTCTTCCTATAGTAGTAAGCATGGAAGCTCATTCATAGGAGGCCCTTAGGAAATTATTGTTGAAAGAAGAAATGACCACCTACCTCTGCTGGAGAGTTAACAACAGCAACATTGTACCCATACTGGAAAGATGATCCAAATGCTGCCACCAGTGTCGCTAGCGCCAGTACCAGGGTTAACTTCTGTGGAAGAGATGATGTCTTATTAGGGGGAAAGTCCAGGAAAGTCAGAAAAGTCATTGATGCCTCTGGGAACTGTTGCTATTTTTCTACCAATTGGTCTAGTCTTGGAGAAAGGCTTATGGGAATCCCAAGACCTAGAGAACATGGCGGGGCTCTAATTAGTTTCTTCTAAATTCCTGTCTTCAATTAAGCTAATCAATCAGGTGAGCAGCACTTATTACTCATTACAGTGTGTCAGCCACTATGCCAAGCACTGGCTTTATGGCTATGAAGGCTAATGTTTGCTTATAGTCAATACTCTCAGATTTAAGCCTGTGAGCACAGAGGCTCCTGAAACATTACAGAAGGGAAACTGGCAAACAGTCCTGCCATTGGTTTTCCTTGAGATTTTGTGGTGTGGTAGAAAGTGCACAGGATTTGCAGTCAGAGGATCTTAGTTCAAATTCCATTTCTCATGTTGAAGTCTCTTAGCTTCTCTGGGTCTCAGTTTTTTCCCCTATAAAATGAGGGGATCAGGGGACATCTGGATAGCTCAGTGGATTGAGAGTCAGGCCTAGAGACAGGAGGTCCTAGGTTCAAACCCGGCCTCAGCCACTTCCCAGCTGTGTGACCCTGGGCAAGTCACTTGACCCCCATTGCCCACCTTACCACTCTTCCACCTAGGAGCCAATACACAGAAGTTAAGGGTTTTAAAAAAAAAGAGGGGATCAGACTCCATCACATCTAAGACCCTTCCCAGGGGTTAATCTATGATCCTTGCAGTATGAGCTTGATCCAGGGACACTTAATGTCCCTGGGTCTCAGTTTCCTCATCTGTAAAAGGAGGGGTTCAAACTAAAGGATATCTATGTATCTTCTAGCTCCAGCTCTAGACTTCTAGGATTTGTATGGGGGTTCACAACTCTTCTTCTTCCTCACAACTCCCCTGTGAAGGAGGGATGGCAACTCTTCATAGTTATTTCCCTTCTGTCAATGAGGAAACTGAGGCCCAGGGGGAAAGAACAGTGTGCTCATCTAGTTAGGAGATGTAGGGGTCATGATTCAAACCCTGGTTCTTCCTTCTATGTTGCTCTCTAGAGAAGAAGCCTCAACAATCCTACGAAGGGAGTATGTGTTGTATAGACTTTGCTTGAGGATTTCTAAAGTAAACACCATCTGGATTATGGTTGTCACTTGGCTGATGGAGAAATCAGATTCCCATATATAGCCATCTTCAATGACAGACAGAGGAATTCAAGAGTCTAAAGTAAGACCCGAGGGCCCACCTATCAACCCATCTCAAGTGCCTTAATTTGAAGAGGGGATCTGAGACGTCACTCTTATTACATTTTATGTATCTCCTTGTCTGGCTCGGGAGAACCTCGCTCATCCATCTTCAAAAATAAGCTTCACATCTCAGTAAGGCAAGGAGGGAGATCAAGTGTCACTGCTAGGCTTAGAGGCAGGAAGACTTGAGTTCAAATCCTTCTGGAGAGTTTCTAGTTGAGAGACTTAGTTCACTCTACCACATCCTCAATTTCTCCATGAGCAAAAGGGGGATAATAAAATACTTACAAAGTTGTTGTAAGTCTCAAGTGAGATAATGTGACACGTGCTAGTAAAGATTAAGAATGTGATATTATTTTCAGTTGTTATTATTTTTTAAACCCTTATCTTGTGTCTTTGTATCAATTCTAAGACAGAATTCTAAGATAGGCAAGGGCTAGGCAATCAGGGTTAAGTGACTTTCCCAGGGTCACCCAGCTAGGAAGTGTCTGAGGCCACACTTGAACCCAGATCCTTCCAACTCTAGGCCTGGTGCTCTATCCATTGTGTTACCTAACTGGTTATTATTTATATATTATTATATATATTATTATATATTCCAGTTATTATTTTTTCTCTGATAGAGACAATGTGGTATAGTGCAGAGAGCTAGTCTCAGAGCCAGGAAGACCTGGATTCCAGTTCTATCTCTTATACTTATTAGATGTATAACCCTGGACAAGTCCCTAAGACAGTAGGAGGTAAGGTGCTGACTGCCTTGCAGTAGAGAGTTTCCTCATCAAGAAGTTCCCTTTAATCAATGAAACCACAATTCCCCATTCCTTTTCCCTACCTCTGATAGGACAGAAGAGTCTTAAAGGCAGAGACCATTTCCCTTTTGTATCTCAGTGGCAAGCACAGTGCCTGACACAGCACAGGTGTCTTTTAAAAATTTTTTTTACTGCCTGTCTTAAAAAAAAAAAAAATCAATACTATGTTTTGGTTCTAAGGGAGAAGAGTGGTAAGGGCTAGGCAATGGGAGTTAAGTGACTTGCCCAGGGTCACACAGACAGGTGTGTCTTAAACTGATTGCCAAATGAATGAATGATCTCACCAGATCAAAAGAGGATCAACAGGCATTTATTAAGCCCCTTCTCTGTACTAGGACTTTGTGCTAAGTTTTGGGAATATGAAGACAAAAGGAACCTCTGACCGTAGCTACTTCCTAGCTGTGTGACCCTGGGTAAGTCACTTAACACTCATTGCCTATCCCTTACCACTCTTCTGCCTTGGAACTCAGATACACCTGGATTAAAATCTGACCCCAGTTACTTCCTAACTGTGTTACCCTGGGCAAGTCACTTAACCCTCAATCTCCAGCCATTGCTACTCTTCTGCCTTGAAACCCATATATAGCATTGATTCTAAGAAGGAAGGTAAACTTTTTTTTTAATGCTTGGAAAGGTTCGGTCTCATCCCATCGTCCAGGAAATCCTTACTCCCTGTTTTCTCCCTCCTGAGGCACAGGAGCAGAAGACAGAAAAGTCCATTTCCCCCTCTGAATAGGCATCTTCAACAAGCAGTGTCGGGCAAGTTATTCTGATACCACCTTCTTTCAGTTTCCTTTTCAGTGTGCCATTTGTTGTAACTGTTGTAATAAAAAAGCGATGGCAATTAACTTGGGATTTCTGGATTATTCAAGGTGTGGAGGAGAGGGAGAGAAAGGAAGCCTTGCTTTCTTCTCTTCTGCAGAGCTGGCTGGGAGGTCAGTCACTGAGAGGAATTTCTGGGATGCCACATGATCATCGATGTAGAGGTGAAAGGCACCGTAGAGGTCAAGTCTTCCATTCATGGATGAGTATTCCAAGACTCAAGAGTAGTTAAACAGCTTGCCCAGAGTCACACAGGCAGCAAGTATCTGAGGTAGGCATGGAGCCCAAGGTCTTCTGGATTCTAGGCCTGGTTCCCTACTCACTCTACCACACTGCCCATCAGTGATGATGATGGTGGCAGTGATAGTATGATCGTGCTAATATTCTAAAGTGCACGGATCCCAGGCCCACACAAGCCACATGGTGGAGACAAGCCGCTTTTGTTGGAGGACACATCAGAGCAGCAACCCAGCCTGACAAACTAGCCTAGGATAAGGAGAAGTGATCAATAGCTACTTATTTCTCATCTCTGAGGCTAGAAGGCTCCTGGGTCTCTCGCCTGCTTTCCCCACTTACTGGCGAGGCTCTGAACTTAGCCACTCTCTCACCCTTGGTCCATGCATCCAATAAGCAAGTCCAAGCAGACGGTCATCAAGTTTTTAAAACAAACAGTTTAAATACCAGGGAAACGGAAGGTAAGCAACGGGAGAATCATTTACCCAAAGCTAACGGCTTACAGCTGGGTCCAAAGGGGGATGGAAATGGGCCTTTTTCTCTTCCACACTTTCCTGAATCAGGAGTGGAAAAGCAGGAATTGACCTCCACTGGGGGCCGTCAGATGGGCAACAAGCAGGGGTCATTCATGTCTTGTCCCTTAATTGTAGGTGTCTAACCAGTCTCTGTCCTGCATCTTCTCTCCTCTCTCTATGCCCTCTTTCTTGGTGTCCTCATCATCTCTTATGATTTCGATTATGATCATCTTGCAGATGACTCCAAAAACAATCTAAACACACAACTCTCACCTTTCTCCCAAGCTCTAGACCTGTATTCCAGCAATCTATTGGACAACTTCCACCTCGATGTCCTTTTGGCATCACAAACTCAACAGATCCAACACAGGACTTTGCCTTTCCATTTTTCCTGCTAGAGATATCACCATCCTTCCAATTACCCAGGTTTGTACCCTAGGAGGAATCTGCCCTAATTCCTTACCCTCATTCACCACCATGCCCAGTTACTCCCCAAATGTCATCAATTATAACTGTCACAACTTCCCTTGGACCTGTCCCTTTGTCTCCACTTATCTACCTTCTACTCCACTTATCCACACTAATTCAGGTCTCATCACTTCCTGCCTAGGAGTACTTTCTCATTTGTTCTCTCACCATCCAGTCCCTCCTCTTTCCATCTCATCTTCCGAGCTGCCAAATAGATATTCCTAAAGTACAGGGTTAATTATGCCCCTCCTTGGCTCAAGGAAATTCGTGTCTCCTCTTGCCTCTAGGATGAAATACAAACTTCTATTTAACTAGCCCTAAACTCTCTTTCCAGGGTGATCACACATCTCTTCCCCTCACAATATTCCTACCATCCATAATGTTCCATCTCCTATCTCGGTTCCAGAATGCTCTCCTTTCCTTACTTGGGGTTCCAAGATGGGTAACTGAGAATCAGTTCTATTCTGTGATTTACCTTTTTTCTGGTGTCCCGACTCCCTTATTTGGGTTCAGACTGTGGGAAGAGCATCCTCAAACTGGGCTGGCCTTATATACAGAGTGTATAAAGTGGGAAGATGCCCCCACCCAAAGGCATCTCAACTGTGTGGCCATCCTTAGAGATTCATGTCTCAACCTACAGACGTTTCTCCTCCAAGAGTCCTATTGTACTAGGAGGGATCTTGGTAGAGGTGATGAGGTCTTAGCAATCATTAGCACCTTTATTTATGTCCCAAGGACTAGCTACTGGGAGTACAAAGGCAAAGAGTGAAACCAGCCCTGTTTTCAAGTCCCACTAGCAGAGGTAATTTGTGTATCTAGAAGAATGTGTAACATACACACACAACATATATCAGGCCAAAAAGGCTGGTCAGATGCGGAAAGGCTTCAAGCAGATGCCACTTGAGCTGAGCTTTGGAGGAAAGTAGGGATTGTCAGAGGCAGAGCTAAAGAATGGAGAGAGGGCCAGCCATGGGTGACAACCTAGTCAGTACAAAGGGTGGGAAGTGGGAAATGGGAGATGGAAATGTGTGTGCAAAGGACATTAAGAAGAACAATTTGGCTGGACAGTTAGAGGAGTTTGGAGAAGAGTAAATGTGTACCCCTTTTGGCCTCAGTTTCCCCATCTATAAAATGAGCTGGAGAAAGATGGCAAAACACTCCAGTGTCTTTGCCAAGAAAACCCCAAATGGGATCATGAAGAGTTAGACATGCTTGAAAATGACTGAACAACCATGGCAGGGTTAGATGTGTGTTTGGGATTAGTGACTTTGTGGAGGATGGATTCAAATAGGGACAGACTTGGAAATAGGAGGCCAATTTGAGAAAGAATAAAGGGAGAATTTGACAAGGAAAGAAAGATTGGACATAAGTCCTAAGCAACAGTCTTGGGTGGGGTAAAATAGTCCTTGGCCATATAAGATAAGGGAAGAGACAGAGGGAACAGCAGCAGGTGGGGCAGGGGCAGAGACACAGGAAGAGGAGAAACACCTCAATGAGCCTGGAACTGAGAGTCATAAGACCAAGACATAGCTCAAACCTCTGACAGGGCTCAGCTGTGTGACCTTGGACAAGTCCCTGCACCTTCCTGGGGCCTCAATTGATTCATCCTTGAAATGGGGAGGGGGGAAGACTGTTTTCTTAGGTCTCTGCCAGCCCTAGATCTCTAATCCCTGCTCCCCTGATCCTGTGCCCAGGGGTGTGGCAAACAGCTCTCCCCATTCCAGGTCCAGAGAGGACTTGGCACCCTAAGGGCAGGGACAAAGGGGGCCTCCACCTTCCCTTCATCTAATGATTTCCCAGATTCTTTGAATCAGTAGACCATTTCATGGCTTTGTTTGTATTTCTTCCTCCAAAGCCACTCCATGGATTCCTATCTTGCCTCCCCAGGAGCTCTGGAGCAGCATTGAAAATGAGACCTGGGGTCAGTGTGAACCTTTTATCGGACAGCAAAAGGGGGCCAGACCTGGAGACCTCAGTGGCCCTGAGCCTCAGCACCTGGCCCAGGGCCAAAGCATGTGGTGAGCAGAATATCTAAGACTGCTGAATTGAGTTACAGAGTTAGAGCTCAAAGGAGCCTTAGAAACCATCTTGTCCAGTGCTCCTATTTTACAGATGAGGAAACTGAGGCCAGGAGATTAATAGTAATAGCTGACATTGATGGAGTGTTTGCAAAACACTGTGATTATATCATCTCATTTGGGTACAACAGGTGTTATTATTTCAGTTTTTTTAAAGGGGAGGAAATTTCAGAAAGGGGAAGCAACTTGCCCAAGACCATGCCTTCAGGCTGCTTGTCCACTACTGAGGGACCCTTAAGGGTGAATGCTTCTTCCTTTCAGTATTATGTCTGTGTGTGGATACACGGAGCACATGATTACAGTAAAGTGGAAAGAACAGAGAGCTTGGAATCAGGAGATCTAGCTTTGAATTTTCCATCAGACACTGTGTAACTAAAGAAGTTACTTAGCCTTAGACTCAGTTCTCCAATTGCCAAATAGCATGATGATGATAATAATAATCATAATAATCATAATCATAATAATATTATTATAAGGCAGCTAGGTAGCACAGTGGATAGAACACCAGGCCTGGAGTCAGGAGGGCCTGGGTTCAAATCTGGTCTCAGACACGTCCTACTTGCATGACCCTGGACAAGTCACTTAAGACTTAAGTAAGTGCTTAGCACTTACCACACATCTGTCTTAGAACTGATACTAAGAAAGAAGTTTAGGATTTTGTTTGTTTCTAATTGGTTGCACTTTACAAATGATGTCATAAAAAAAGTGCAATATGATGATGGTTATTTCCATTATAGCAGGACCCAGTTCAAATATTAGGAGACCACTTAGCTGCCAGAAGTGCTCTATGTTCTCCTAAGGACTGTTTGGCAGAGAAAAGACATAAAATGCAAAAAGATAACAGTAATTTGAAGGCTTCTCTCTCTCTCTCTTTCTCTCCACATATACAGACACACACATACACACACACACAGGTATTTCTTGCACAAAAAGTTTGCTAGTTCTCTAATTAGTTTAAAAGCAAAACAATAGGAAAAAACCTCCTGATATCCGAATAGCCACAATAAATATTTCTATTATGAACATTTTCTGGCTCTAGGACTCATTTTCCAAGGGTCTAGATAAGGAACAAAACCCAAATTTAACCCTTTGATTTTCACATGAGAGAGGCAACGCAGTGGGAGAGAGTTTTGGCCCTGGAGTCAAGAATACCCAAGCTTGAATCCTGTTTCTGACACTGGACTCTTCAACCCATCTGAACCTCCTCACCTGTAAAATGGGGCTAATGAAACTTGTAGTATACATCTGAAAAGCTTGCTATGAGGGTAGAATCAACTTACATATATAAAAATACTTGGCAAACCTAAAAAATCCTAATTGTCTATTATTTCTATTATTTTTGACCCTTTTTCTGCATTATGATTTTGAGCTAATTCTATCTTCCAGCCCCCTCCCTTCCTTTTTCTTTCTAGTCCCTTTTTCTAACCCATTCTGGTCCTTTAATGAAACCAGGATGGAGATAGAATTAAATTCAGTTCAATTTGACTATATAAAGTTCCTACTCTATTCCAGAAACTATGCTAGGCTCTAGAAATACAAAAGTTAAAAACCAATAGGTCAGGGGCAGCTAGATGGCTCATTAGATAGTGCACCAGGTTTGGAGTTTGGAGCGCCCAGGTTTGATTCCGATACTTCCTAACTATGTGATCCTGGGCAAGTCATTTGACCCCAATTGCCTAGCCTAGTCCTTACTGCTCTTCAACCTTAAAATCAATATTTAGTATTGATTTTCAGATAGAAGGTAAGGATTTAAAAAAAAAAAAGAAAAGAAAAAAAAAGGGAGAGCAGCCATGTGGCTCAGTGGTTTGAGAGCCAGGCCCAGAGACAGGAGGTCCTAGGTTCAAATCTGGCCTCAGACACTTCCTAGCTGTGTGACCCTGGGCAAGTCACTTAACCCCTATTGCCTAGCCCTTAACATTTTTGTCTTAGAAACATTATACAGTATTGATTCTAAGATGGAAGTAATGTTTTAGAGGTCCTGCCCTCAAGGGGCTTATATTCTTAAATCTATAGGGCAAGTGGCCAAAGATCCCATCTTCCATATGAGTAGAAGCAGGGGTGTCTCTTCTGAATTTCCCTCCACTGCACTGAGCTCCAACCAGTGAATCCATCTATGGCATCCCTTTCTTCCCCTGGAGAGATTCCTCCCAAGTTCTTTGCCCACTTCTCCCCAGTTCCTCCTCAGGTTTGTTAGTCACCCAAGAGTCTACCTTCCCTAGGCTCCTGCCCGGCCTGGAAGACTTACCCCTTGGTTCTTGACTTGCCCAGAATTCTCCATCCTTCCTCTAGGAAAGCAGTACTCTTCTGGCTTCCTTTTAAGCAGAGTAACCAGTGTAGTGGATAGAAAGGGAAGACATGTGGGCTGCACTTTGGACGTGCTAGGGAACAGCCAATGGTATTTTTACAGCCCAGCCCGAGCCTGCATAACCCTCTGAGATCCCTGCAGGTCTGCCTTCCTCTCGCTCATTCTTGAAATTAATGGCCAGGCTGAGGTTTTAAAGGGGCCACTGCTCTCTAGTGTGCCCAGTTCTCCCCCCCTCCCAGCTGAAATAGTCAGAGTTCTGCATTTCTGTCCCAGAGATGGGGCAACTCGAAGGGTTATTTTTGTCAGGGGCGTCTGGAACAGCACCGCTGTTATCCGATCCTAAGGTACAGCAAGTAATGTGGGGGCAACTGACGGGGTCAAGAGAGGCTTTCAGTGAGCCCACAGAGGAACAGGAGACCTACAGACATTTTTTCTCCTGGAGGTTTTTTCCATATTGACAAGTACGTTGTGTAAGAGAGGCACAAAACTAGCTACAAATAAGGCAGGCAAGTGAAGCTTTGTCTAGGAGGAGAAAGGGATTAAAAGCACCAATAATAGCAAAATTTGACAATGCACCCCTGCAGAAAATGGTTCCTAATAAGTAGTCCAAAGATAGGAAGTAAGAGTTGCAAAGATGCTCCATGGAAATGATTAATGACTAAAATAAGGCTGAATTTTTACCTCACAATCAGATTGGCAAAAATGGCAGAGGTTGGTAAGACTGTGAGAAGACAGGCTCACAGATGCACTTTTGGAAATAGGAAGTGGTCCAACCATTCTGGAAAGCAATTTGAAACTATACTATAAAAAAAATCATTAAGAGGAACTTTCAGACTGATATCTCCTCAAGGCATACATTCCCAAGAATTCAAAGAGGAGGAAAAGGTCTCATAGATACAAAGATATTTGTGGCAGCAACTTTTACTATTGTTGTCCAGTCATAGTCCAACTCTTTGTCAGCCTGTTTGGGGTTTTCTTGGCAAAGATACTGGAGTGGTTTGCCATTTCCTTCTCCAGCTCATTTTCCAGATGAGAAAACAGGCAAAAAGGGTAATGTAGATAGAAAGTGTCTGAGACCAGATTTGAAATCTTCCAGCTTCCGTGCCCCATCATTCTATCCACTATGCCACCTAGCTACTCCAATTTTTCCTATAACAAGAACATAAATAATTGGATAACTGAACAAACTGTCACAGCATATTAGTATGTAACTAGAAATGACAAATTGTGAAGTATTCAAAGAAACTAAGATGACAGAATCAGGACAATAATTCACATGATAACCTTAACAGTGTTTTGAAATTAAGACACTTCAGAATTCTGTTCAATCTCCTGATGAATTGTGCTCTTAGGGAATGGCGGTGAAGTATGTCTCTCATCTTTTGGCATAGAGGTGGTGAACCACAAAAACAAAAACAAACAAACAAAAAAAACAGTGGGAAAGTATTCCACAGGAGTGGAATGAGACATACATGGTTGGTCATGGCCATTGTATAGACCAGTGATGGTGAACCTTTTAGAGGGGCAGGTGCTGTGAGAAATGAGGGGGAGGGGAACAGCCCAGCCCTGCATCCCTCTAGCATTCTAGTAATGAACTCTGGTGAACTCTGTGCTGGGGATGATGGCACACATGCCCCCTGAGAGGGCTCTGAATGCCCCTTTTGGCACATGTGCCATAGATTTGCCACCATGGGTTTAGATTAACTACCTGTTTGCTACAAGGGAGTGCTCTATTACTAAGCAACAAGGAGGGACTCATAATGATGTATCAGGGCTGTTTTTTGTTTGTTTGTTTGTTTGTTTGTTTGTTTGTTTAAAGGATCTTCTGGCTCAGTGGAAAGAGAGCCAGCTCTGGAGGATAGGAAGTCCTAGATTCAAATTTGACCTCAGACGTTGCCTAATCCTTACCACTCTTCTTCCTTGGAACCAGTACTCACTATTGATCCCAAGGTAGAAGGTAAGAATTTTTTTTGTTTTTGTTTTTAAAGATCATCAATAAAGCAGTTAAAAGAAAATGAGGGGGAATGATTAGAACGAAACGCAGAATTACACAATAAAAGTAACAAAAGATGGGGTGTGGTTTATTAAGAAACATCTTTATATCAAATATCTGACATGAACTGGATATTATGGTATACAGATAACTAACAGAAAATATGTTTAAAAACCATTCTCCAATAGATAAGTTAAAAGATATGAATAATCAGTTCTCAAAAGAACTTCAAATTATTAACAACCACATGCAAACAAAAGGCTTTATTCCCATATCCAACTATGAAAAAAGACAAAATAAGGGAAGTCAATGCTGGCACAGTTGTGGAAAGACAGGCAGCTTAATACATTGCTGGTCTAGCTGTGAATTGAAAAGTGATTTGGAAATAAACAAAGAAATTAACGAAAATGTCCTACTCTTTGGCTCAAGAGACCCCACAGTTCATCATATAACTCAAGGAAATCAATGATAAAGAGAAAGTTCCCATTATATACCAACCTATTTATTGCTGCTCTCTTTTGGAAAACAAAGAGTTGGAAACAAAGGAGATTTCCATCAATTGGAAAATAGCCAAACTAATTATGATGTAATATAGATAATGGAATATTACTTTTCTCTGTGAAACATGAACATGAAGAATGCAGAAAAGTATGGGAAGACTTACATGAACGGATAAAGCAATAGGACCAGAGAAACAATATACATAATGTCTACAGCAATGCAGAAAGAGTAACAGAGAAATTTAATCTGAATGCTATGAAGTTATAATGACCCGATTTGGCCCCAACAAAGAGAAATGAGAAGGCATCTCCCCCTTATTCTTTGCAGAGGTGGGGATCCATGGGTATGGAATATATCATAACATCAGACTTTTTTGATTAGTTAGCTAATTTGCTTATTTTTTTCCTCTTTTAAGATCCTTTATTATGAGATATGGCTCTCTGGTAGGAGTTGGGAAAGAGAGTGGGAAACCATGTTAACGTGCTAATTTTAAAAAGTTAACATTTGTATGTTTATTACTGTGCTAAGTTCTTTCCAATTATCACCCTGTTAGTAAGTGTCTCATTTGATCCTCACAGCAACCTTGAGAAGTAGGCATTATCCCCATTTTTACCAATGAGTAAATTGATAGTACACAGAAGGTATGTGACTTGCTCAAGGTCACACAGTGTCTGAGATTGGATTTGAACTCAGATGTAACAGTCTGGTACTCAATCTACTGATAAAAGATGTCCAACACAATGTATTTAAAAGAATGAAGTGATTTTTCTCTTTCCCTCAACTGAATTGTCACAAGTTACTTCTTGTATTATTTTTTCAAACTGTCAAAGAAACAAATCTTGATATTACTTCCTGCAGATATGGGGAGTTTCTTAGGTCATGTGATCCCAAGAACTCTTGAGAAATAGAAAAGCCAAGATGCTTTTATACATTGTCAAAACAAACCTAGGTGGTTGCTTCTGGTTAAAGAAATCTCTCTAGAATGCTAGGGCATAAGACAATGGAACCACACACTAAGATTCTGTACATATAATGTCACCAGTATCTAAAACAGATACAAGATACCACGCTTAGTCTGAAGGATCCTCCAATATGGGAGGGTAACAGTTTGCAATTTCTAAACTTCTAAACTGGCTTCAGTCCTTATTACAGCTCTCAGAACCAATAGTTTTGTACTAAGTTAATTCATGCTACTTACCCCACAGGTGCCAAAATGATTTATGGTTCTACAGGAAAAGGAGTCAGGAAGACTTATGTTCTAAGCCAGGCCTTACTATTGACTTATTTTATGACTGGGCAAATTCTCTCTGGGCCCAATTTTCTTCACTTCATCTGTAAAATTCCCAGATGCTTTCTATTCTCTCTGTGTGTCTCTATCAGTCTCTCTCCCTCTTTTCCTCCTTCTCTTCATCAATGCCATCTTAAGGATGTCTACCATACGGTTTTGGCCCAGTGTCCCCCTAAGGATCCCTTTAGGGGTTCCAGAGAAGTCCCTTGCCAAGTGATTAATACTTTCCCACTGCTCTTTTTTTAATATCCCAGGGAGTTTTCTTTTTTCTTTTTCTCCTCTTTCGCTTCCCTTATTTGCTCTCTTCTTCCCTCCCTGTATTCCTTTTATTTCTTCATCTAAAATCTTTTTCATAACTTAAAAAAACAAACTTATCTTCTGCCTTAATACATCAATTCTAAGACAGAAGAGTGGCAAGGACTAGGCCACTGGGTTTAAGATACTTTGCTCAGGGTCTTAGGCCACATTTGAACCTCCAATCTCCAGACCTAGCTCTATTCGCTGAACCACCTAACTGCCCCTTTACTAACTTGTTATTGCAAGGTTTTACAACTAGTAAATAGCAGGGCTGGAATTTGAAGCCAATGCAGTGCTTTTTCCAAAACAATCATTTATTAAACTCTTACAGTGCTAGGTGCTAGAATACAAAGACAAAAAGTGAGCCAGTTCCTGTCCTTAAGGAGTTTACATTCTAATAGGGAAGAAGAAACAGGACAATGTGAATACAGATAAAATACCAAATGAAAACAAGGTAGTTTTAGCAGGGTCCTAGTAGCTAAAGGCTATCGGATTCATGTAGAACAGTGATGGCAAACCTTTTAGAGACCGAGTGCCCAAACTGCAACCCTCAGTTGCATATGAGCACCTTGTCTTCCCCACAACAGGGGAGGAAGTGAGTCCACTGAACTGCTGGACAAAGGGACAGGGGTGAGGAGAGAAATGTCCTTGGGCGTGCATGGAGAGAGGGGAGGGAGCAGCCCCCTCCAGTGTGAGCTATTACACATGCCCTAGGTTCACCAACATGGATGTAGAATAAGTTAGTGCTTGAACTGAAGGAAACCTGGGATTCCAAAAGATGTTGGTGCAAGAGGGAAAGCCTTCCAGATATGGAGCATTCCAGCCTGGACAAAAGCAGGGAGATATGAAATCCTGACTCTAAATCCAGTGGTCATTCCAATCAAACATTTCTTAAGTACCTATTGTGTAAAGACAAAAAAACTAAAATGATTTCTACTTGCTAAAGGAAAAAAAACAAAACAGGAGAATGGCTAATGATAGTGGAATAGTTAAGTCCTAATGACTTGGACAAGTTGAGTTGCCTTGACAAAAACAGATAAAAAACAATAGCATTTATATAGTGTTTTAAGGTTATTTGTGGGAGTCCAGGCATATACTGATCTTGATAATATTTTAGGGGTGCTCAAAAAGCTGATTGGTTTCTGTAACCTTGAGTTAAGTTAAACTGTAAGCTTGTCAGATCCCTAACCAATCCCTGAGGCTATACTCCAGTCTTTGTGTCTTTCTTCTTGCCTTATGTTCTCTCCCTTAGACCTGTCACCCATTTTTCTCTCAGTCCCTGGTCCTTTCTGAGTATTCTACCCACCAGGCACTTTTATGAAGTCAGTGGACAGCTTCATTATTTCATTTAGTTTGTTTTATTTCAATGTCATCCTATTTTAATCAACCCAATGATCTGGGCAGATAGGAACTATTATTCTCATCTTACAGATGAGGAAGCTGAAGTTAAAAGACTCCCTTTATCAATAACTCTGACAGGTAAATGTTGCCATATTGCCATATTCCCCTAATTTGTTTATAGTGTCATCCTTTATTTCTGGATTGTGTCCATTTTGACTTTATTCTGGTAAGTGGTGTAAAATGCTGGTCTGTGCCTAGTTTCTGACACATTGCATTCCAGTTTTCCCAGCAATTTTTGCCAAATAGTGAGTTCTTCCCCCAAAAGTTTGGAGCTTTGGCTTTATAGAATACTAAGTTGCTATAGACATTAACTGCCACGTATTGATTCTATTCCACATATTGAATCTATTCCATTGATCCACTACTCTATTTCTTAGCCATTACTGCTATAGATATTAACTGCCATGTATTGATTACCTAATCTATTCCATTGATTTACTTTATTTCTTAGCCATTATGAGATTATTTTGTTGATTACCATTTTATAATATAATTTGAGAACTGGTATGGCTAGACCACCTTTCGTTTTTTTTTTTTTTTTTAATTAATTCTCTTGGCATGTTTGGCCCTTTGTTCTTCCATATGAATTTTGTTGTAGTTTTTTTCCCTTGTTCTATGAAATAATTTTTGGGTAGTTTGGAATGGCACTGAATAGGTAAATTAATTTAGGCAAGATTGTTATTTTCATTATATTGGCTCAACCTATCCATGAGCAGTTAATGTTTTTTGCATTCGTTTAGGTCTGACCTGGTTTGTGTGAAGAGTGTTTTGTAATTATGTTCATATAGTTGCCGGGTTTGTTTGGTACGTATAGCCCTATGTATTTTATATTGTCTTTTGAGTTATTATTATTTTTTTTAATTTTAAACCCTTTACTTCTGTGTATTGACTTATAGGTGGAAGATTGGTAAGGGTAGGCAATGGGGGTCAAGTGACTTGCCCAGGGTCACAGTTGGGAAGTGTCTGAGGCCGGATTTGAACCTAGGACCTCCTGTCTCTAGGCCTGGCTCTCAATCTGCTGAGCCACCCAGCTGCCCCCTTTTGAGTTATTTTAAATGGAATTTCCTTTTATGTCTCTTGCTGTTGAATTTTGAGGGGGTAAATAGAAATGGTGATGGTTATGTGGGTTTATTTTGTATTCCGAGACTTTGCTGAAGTTGTCAATTAATTCTAATTCTAAATTCTTTTGGTTCTAATTCTAATCCTAATGTCTTCTGGTTGTGAAGTCATGCTTGAGCTCACATCTTCCCAAATCCAGGACTAGCTCTCTATTCATTGCAGCCACATAACTATGGCTCAAAGTCACAATTCAGGTAAAATTTGAATAGGATTTCTCTCAAATCCAGGTCCAAAACTCTAGCCACCACCCAAGGCTGCCTCTGGACCTTCTCTGTACACTTGTTGTTGTTGTTATCTTTACTGCATTGAATCCCAAGGCAATCTTTATTAAAAGTCACATTCTTTCCTTTATTGATAGGGCAAGGAAAGTGAGTCACAGTTGCCACCTTGAGCCAGTAGCTGAGGAAGCATTGCCAAGGCCAGGCTCATTACAGGGCACCCTGCTTTGCACGTGGACAGCTGCTGAATGCAGTAGGTCAAGTAGCCAGTCCCCAGGGCAAAGTCCCACTAAAGCCCATAGCCACTCCTCTAGCCAGTTATGTTTGCCCCTGCCAAAATCAGGTTCATTCCAGAAGTGACTGTCACTTAACTCTCTTGCAGTCTAAGGCAACTAGTTTAACCTCTGTTCTCCAGTCTGCCAAACCAGCATGAAGATCCAGGTCCCACCTAATATACCTCTGAGAGGCTCTTAAGGTCTCAAGACTGTGCAAAAATTGGGAAAGAAAGAAATTTTATAAGGGCGTTCTCTCCCAGGGTTGATAAATTATTAATAACAGTGGTAGAGGGGGCAGCTGGGTGCTCAGTGGAGTGAGAGTCAGGCCTAGAGACAGGAGGTCCTAGGTTCAGGCCCGGCCTCAACCACTTCCCAGCTGTGTGACCCTGGGCAAGTCACTTGACCCCCATTACCCACCCTTACCAATCTTCCACCTATGAGACAATACACCGAAGTACAAGGGTTTAAAAAAAAAAATAACAATGGTAGATGATTTAGAGAAAGGGATAGATAAGATAGATAGAACATTATTAAATGCTTACTGTGCAGGACAGCTAGGTGGCTCAGTGGATAGAGAGCCAGGTCTGGAGAAGAGAGGTCTTGGGTTCAAATTTGGCCTCAGACATTTCTTAGCTGAGTGATCCTGGGCAAGCCACTTGATGCCAGTTGCCTTACCACTAATCTTCCTTGAATCTGACACTTAATATTGACTCTAGACAGAAGCTGAGGGTTTTAAAAAATACTTTCTGTGTGCCAGAGGAGGAACTGAGAAGAATTCTCCCTGGGAGATGTTGGAGAGGAGCTTTAGAGAATGGCAAAGTCCAGTAAGCGGAAGCTGGAGAGAAAATGTAAAAAGGACTGGGTTTGAAAGAATCTTACATATAGCTGAGTCCAAACTCCTCATTCTACAGAAGAAAGGAAGGACCAGAACTCCGACAGGAGTTTTTTCTAGGTCTACACAGCCTCTTGCTAGCTAGTGCCTCCTCTGAGATGATCATGCGTGCTAAGCTGTCTATTCCCTTGTATGGACACAGATGTTTGCATGCTGTCTCCCTTTTTAGATTGTGAACTCCCCGGAGGATAGGGTTTGCTTTTGGCACTCTTTGTATCCTTACAACTTAGCACAGAGCCTGACACACACATGGTGGTTGCTGAAGAAATGCTATTGGACTGATTGCTTGGCCAAGAGAAGTGACTTGAGATTGGGCTGGAAGAGACCTTTGCAGTCAGGAACTCCAACTTCCTCATCTTATAAAAGAATGAATCGAGGGCCAAAGATGCATCACTTACCATCGGTCACATGAGTGGTAAGAGATATAAGCCCATATCCTGACTCCAAAGCCATGTTCTTTCCACTATCCACTACATCAAGACACAGGAAAGGATACCCTCAGAAAATAAGATGAGGATCCTGGGAAGGGAGTGGCTCTTCTATGTTCCCCACAGTCACCACATTGATAAGTTCTATGCATGCATCTGACCATGCCATTCCTCCTTTTCAAGAAGGGGCAGCAGCTCCCTGTTAGATCTGGAATAAAATACAAATTCTTCTCTTTGGCCCCTTCATAGTCTCTCTCACTCCAGTTGATCTTTCCAGATCCCTTCCATGTCATTCCGCCTCAGGTCAAATTGTTTTCTATAGTCACTTAACCCTTTTTGCTTCAAAAACCCACCAAACCACCAAACAAAATACCAAGTATGTATCAAGTGGCTACAAGATGCCCGGGCACCTCCTTCTTCTGTGCTAAACTCCCCCCACATAGACCCCATGTGGTTTTCTTGTGCTTTTAATCCTGGTTTGGTTGAGTCAGACTTGAATCAATACTGAATATTGGTTCCAAGGCAGAAGAGTGGTAAGGGCTAGGCAATGGGGGTAAAATGACTTGCCTAGGATCATACAGCTAGGAAGTGTCTGAGGCCATATTTGAACCCAGGACCTCCCATCTCTTAAGCTTGGCTCTATCCACTGAGCCACTTCACTGCCCTGACAGTCCCTGTCTTTAAGGGGCTCACAGTGTAATTAGAAGGGAGAAGAAATAAACGTATAAGTGCTCTAACATCAAATGTAGAACTCTTTGCAGGATAGCAAGAAATGGACAATTAAAATTAAATGGTGGCCCAGGAGAATTCTTTGTCAAGTTAGCTGATGGAGCTCAGTTTGGAAAGATATGGTACTGGATCATTTGATAGATGGGAAAATCCAGCAGCAGAATGAGCAAGGATTTGCTTTAAGATACATACAAACAAAGGGCAGCTAGGTGGCTCAATAGATAGAAAACCAGGCCTAGAAACTGGAGATTCTGAGTTCAAATCTTGAGTCAGACATATTCTGCCTGTGTGACCCTGGGCAAGTCACTTAACCCTCCATTGCCTAGCCCTTATTGCTCTTCTGCCTTGGAACCAATATTCAGTATGGATTCTAAGACAGAAAGTAAAAAAGATACACACAAACAGCAGCTGGAGTTCTCCTTTTAACTTTTAGGTAAGGTTTTTTTTTTTCTTTTTAAACCCAGGATTTCCCAGCTCCTCCTAGTAAATACATATTAGCTGTTCATCAAATCAAGATAAAGCCTCCAGTGGGAAGAATCCACCTCACCCCTTCCAGCCACACCCCAGTCCTTAGCTGACCTGCACAAGGCCCAACAGCTCTCCAAGTTTATCAAGTTAAAGTGGAAGGAAGGCCAAGGAATTTGAGCCTTTCTATTTTCACCAAGATTGGGGAGGCGGAGGACTCAACCCCCCTCACCCCCCATGGTAATAAATCAGCACTAATGCACTCAAGGCTAATTGCAGACAGCAAGCCGAAGCATGTAGTCCTGCCTGATATTTCCAAGAAATGGGATCGTTTTGAAACTTCCATCTTTGGATTTGCTTGCTAAGACTTTGCTTCATGGGCTCTCTTTTAGGAAGAGAAGAAGAGAGATCCAGGCTCTTCTCCCCACCTCTCCCTGTCTGTCTCTCTCAAGGCTGCTGGACTGATTCCAGTTTAGAAAGTGGGTCTGAACCAGAAAGGACCAACAACATTCTGGGGCCCAGTTTTACTGAGATGCTCTCTATCTTCTCCACCTGCCTACTTTGAAACCAGGAAATGACTGCCAGAATTATAGAGCAGAGAATGCCCAGGTTAGGAATCTCTTCCAACTTCATCCAAATCAAGTTATGCAAAGTTGATTGGTTCCATTCAGGACTGTTTATTAGGGGAACTGGAGCCAGGCCCCACCCTCTTTCTTACAGCTTTCCAGGGCCCAGATATACTCAGAAAATGAGTGGCAGATCCAGGCTGGCCTGTCCTCAGAAGGCCCTTGCTGATTGCTGAAGAGCTGGGCAGTTTCCAAAGGCTCAACCACCCCATTGCTCCCTCCCCTGCTTCTCCCCCTTTTCCCTTTGGACTGAGGCCCAAAGTGGTAGAAGCTAATTACACCAGAGTCCTGGGAAAATGTCTGAATCTTTATTGGGGGTTTGCCATCATTAGGTCATTGATTTAGAATTAGCAGATCTCTTAGACGTCTTCCAGTCCAACCCCTTCTCTTACAGACAAAAGTGTACCTAGACAAGTCATTTGCCCATCAAACAGTATCTTCTAACAAGTGGGAAGGAGATAAAGTATTTTTATTCTGTCAGCATGGAATCTAGAAGCCCCCAAACTTGTAGCATAGATTTGATGACCCCCTAAGGCTTACTTAGCTTAAAGGTGAAAGTTCCAGGCACTTTCCCTGAGGGAAGTCCAACTTCACTAGTCTCAGACTAACAATACACCTTAAAGTAGTTTAGGTGGCCATAAACTAATCCTAAAAGGTGTTAAGTATTTCTTTTGTCCCAATGGTTTCTCCCCTTAGGCCAAAATCCTTTACCAAGATGGCCCAGCTCTTGGCTGGGTCTTTCTCTTTTCTGTCCATGGTAAGCCCCTCACAGCTATTCAGGTCTAGAACTCCTCATTTTCCTTTGTTACCATTGTAAGGCCAATCAACTATCCCTCTCATCCTCAGTCCCCAAGTTCTCCAAGAAAGGTATTTAAGCTTCCCCATTTAATGGCTCCTTGGAATTGTCATCTAGCAGAGGCACTCCCAGGAGGTTGGTGACCAGAGATGCCAGACTTGGGACTCTTGTGTGGGTTGATAGCCCACAGGTCTGCAAGGAGGCCTAAATTTAGAGCTAAACTCCTTTCCTTAATTAAAGTGTTTTGTTTTTTACTATTTATTAGTTCTGGGTTTTCTTTTTCCAGTTAATATACACGCAGAGCAATACAAGCACACATCAAGGAAGTGATGAGCTGGGATTTGAACCCAGGCTTTCTTTCCCTCCAGTTCTTAAAATACTTATCAAGGAGCAACTAAGTTAGCTCAGTAGATTGAAAGCTAGACCCAGAGACAGGAGGTCCTAGGTTCAAATCTGACCTCAAACACTTCCTTGTTGTGTGTGTGACCCTGGGCAAGTCACTTGACCTCCATTACCTGGCCCTTACCACTCTTCTGCCTTAGAACCAATATACAATATTGATTCCAAGACAGAATTTTTTAATTTTTCTACTATGTGCCAGGCACTGTGCTAAGCACTGGGGATTAAAAAAAAAGAAAAAAAAAGAAAAAAAGGGCCCAAGGCTAACCCTGCTCTCAAGGAATTTATGATCTAAAGGAAGAGGAGAGATGCGTGGAGTGGAAATTGAACGGACCTTGAAAATCCAAAGTACACCCTCTTTAACCACCATTAAATGATATAACTGGGGAGAACCATGTCTGCCTCTGAGGTACCAGTGGACAGGTATCCTATTAGATACAACCTGATACCAAAACTATCCTCAGATTTTTCCAGAGACCCTCTCAACTAGAACCAACATTTCAAGAGGCCAGAGTCAGAGTGTAGAATAGCTTTATAGTGGCTATATTCAAGCAAATTAATATTTTAAGGAAATGAAGGGGGGGGTGGGGGTGGAGACAAAGGTTTTAATCCAGAAATAAAGGGCAGGAATAGTATACAAAGAGAGGAGGAGGTCAGGACTGGATTGTCTGGGTGGGGCTGATATAGGAAGAAGCCACTTCCATAAGGACTTCTATAACAAAAAGGCAATTAACATTTATACTTAAAGATTTGATCCTGGGCACTTGAGGGTCTAAGACTAGTGTCCAGCCTGGGACTCAAATTCAAAACACTGTCCTCTAGGATGAAGGGTGGAGTAATCTTGTCTAGAAGGGAGTCAGTAGAGAAATGGAAGGGGGTGGGATAACCAGTCTCAAACTTTTTGGAGATATTGCATTTGCAAAAAAATGCAATATTGCAATCCTGGCAGTTAGGAGAATGGAACTTTGGCCCAGCAAGGGCTGGTCCCAAGACCTGGCTCGCCAAACTGTAATAAGGGGGTAAACTGGCAGATAACAGGAGAGCTGGTGGTCCCAGTGAGTCACCTGGGCCAGGGAGCCTACCACTACAGTTTTTGATGATTTAGAGACAGCCAGGGATGGGTATGCCTGAGTTGAGATGCCCAGACAGTCTCCCTGCTGTCTGTAGGCTCCTTTAAGGTAGGGAATGAGGAGCCCCTCCCTGCTGGAGTGAAAGCAGTAACCAACTGGAAGTGACACACTTCCTAAATAAAATGGGTGCCAGGCCAATACTTCCTCTGGAATCAGGTGGTTGCTATCTTCCCTCTCCTCAGCCCCTTAGCCTGGATGATGTTATAAATAACTATAGAAGCTCACAGTATCAGGCTATGGGTTTATTTAAACACAGGAGGGGAAACTGAGGAAAGAGGGTTAAGGTCTGGAGAAGCTGTTGCTAAGGGCGAATGTTCAGTGTTGGCAGAGAGCCTCAGAAGGTAAGATCAGGCTGAGGGAAGCAGCCCCTCAGCCAGGGATAATTTCCACTGGCCTGATGTTAAGTGGTCCACCAGCTAGACAGATGAGGTTGATAATTTGGTTTATGGGTTTCCCAGTTGCTAGGCTGACCTAACCTAATTCCTGCCCATGATCCACAACCCACACCTCCCTTTACCTCCCGGGGTCCCCAAAGGGAAGATAAGGGGTAGCTGGATGTCTGGGTGAGGTCAAGGAAATCAGAACCCTGAGGTTGGTTCTGCAGGGGTATTTATAGTCCCACCTCCAACAGTCCTGTCTTGGGACTGGCCCTTGCTGGGCCAAAGTTCCATTCTCCTAACTGCCAGGATTGCCATGAGTAATTTTGCAAATGCAAAAGATCTTGCATAAATCCTGCATTACAATTTCAATAACCACTAATAATTCACTCCGTACAAAGACAATCTACATATTATAAACCAAAGTTATATAGAGGATAAAAAGGAAATAATTAACAGAGGGAATGTACTGTGATAAGTCCATAAGGACATTCTGGGCCCATTGAGGCAAAAGTAGCCAGAAAAGACACATTTGCAGATCTGCCTCAGACTCAGGTCAGGACAGGTCTTGACCTTGTAGGTCTATAAATCATTGTCTAAGAACATCTGGCTTTCTTAGTTAACTGGTCAGGATGTTCTGAGCCAACTATCACAAATCTTGAGCCCTATCTCTAGGACAAGTGGCCTTCTACATATATCAGTTATGCCTTAGTGCTATTGTACTTCTAAAGAAATTCTTACGCCAAGTAATAACAGACCAAAAGAAGCTTTGAAGATTACTATTGAGGAAGTGTATGTACTCCTCCTTAATGCAGGTGACCCTTGTGTACTTTATTTGGCACCAAAGCCATATGCTCCTGATTATTATTTTCCTTTGATCAGAGTGTAGAAACTGTATAAATATTCAACCTATATGCAATCTATGATTCCACTCACAGCCTTGTAGACTCCCATAATTCATGACTCAATTGCACAGGACAGACTTTGAGCATTTCTCTGTCTCTCTTCTGTCTGCTTTCTATCTCTCTGGGCTCTAAGCCTGCCACCCTCTCACTCTAAGTTTCAGTTTCAGAGGTCTCTGCTGGACAGGACCTGCTAAAACCTGTGGGGCTCTCCCTGAACTTTCACTGCAGCTACCCTTGAACCCACTAACAGGCATTTCCCAAGCCCGTTACAGTACTGGAGTAGAGAAAGGGTTCCTGTAGGAGGCAGAATTTTAGTCAGAACTTTAAGGTAGTGCAGTGGATAGACCACTGGCCCTGGAGTCTAGGGGACTGAGTTTAAATTCATCCTCAAAGATTTACTAGTTGTGTGATTGTCAAGTTGCTTAAATCCTGTTTGCCTCCCTTTTCATGAAGGAATGATGGATGTTTACTTATGTGGAAAAGACTTAAGAGGGGGACAGAATCCCTGTTTTTGAGTAGCTAAAGAACTACTTCCTGGAAAAGGTTTTAGACTTTTTCTGCTTGGCCCTGGAGGATAGAACTAGGAGCAGAAACTAATGAGAGGCACATCTAAGCTTGATGTATAGGGGAAAAAATGACAGGATCAGAGAGTTAGAGGTGGAAGGCTTCTTAGAAGTCTTGGAGTCCAATCCCCTCATTTTATAGATGAGGAGACTGAGGCCCATGGATTCAAATCCCACCTTGGACATTAACCAGCTGTGTACCTTAGGCAAGATATCCTGCCTGCCTCGGTTCCTTCATCTGTAAAATGAACCAAGAGAAGGAAACAGAAAGCCACTCCAGGATCTTTGCCAAGAAAATCCCAAGTGGCATCATGGAAAAGTCAGACATGACTGAATTAAAGCACAAAATGCTCTGGCTGCCTCTAGAAGCCCCTCACCAGAGATCTTTAAGTTAAGACTTGTCTGTTCCTGTTATTCTATTTCTGTCAAGATGATTCCCTCATCTATACATCCAGTTCTAATCTCTCTCAGACCAGTACTTTATTTATTTATTTTTGAGTACTTTTCCATGGTTACAGGATTCACGATCGATCCCACCCCTTCCCTCCCTCCTCCTGGAGCTGACAAGCAATTCCACTGGATTATACATGTTACTGTTCAAAACCCATTTCCATGTTATTCATATTTGCAATAGTGATCTTTTAATGCCTACACACCCCAATCATGTCCCCATTGAACTCTGACTGATTATATGGAATTCCTCCAGTTCATCATTCCTTTCAGCACAATAATATTCCATCACCAACAGGTACCACAATTTGTCCAGCCATTCCCCAGTCAATGGACACTGCCTCATTTTTCCAGTATTTTGCCTCTACAAATAACACAGTTATAAATATTTTGTTACAAGTACTTTTTCTTATTATCTCTTTGGGGTACAAACCCAGGAGTGGTATGGCTGGATCAAAGGTCAGGCAATCTTTTAAAGCCCAGGCATAGTTCCAAATTGTCTTCCAGAATGGTTGGACCAATTCACAACTCCACCAGCAGTGTATTAGTGGTCCCAATTTTACCACATCCCTTCCAACATTTACTATTTTCTTTTACTGTCATTGACCAATCTGTCAATTATGAAGTGGTACCTCAGAGTTGTTTTGATTTGCGTTTCTCCAATTATGAGAGATTTAGAAACTTTTTCATGTTTTGATTTCTTTATCTGAAAACTGCCTATTCATGTCCTTTCCCATTCATCAGTTGGGAAATGGTTTGTTTTTTTTTTTGTACAATTGACTTAGTTCCTTATATATTTGGGAGATTAAACCTTTTCGAGAGAATTTTGTTATAAATGTTCTCCCAGTTTGTTGCTTTCCTTCTAATTTTGGCTGCACTGATTTTGTTTGTACAAAACCTTTTTAACTTGATATTATCAAAGTCATTTGTTTTACATTTTGTAATGCTCTCTATCTCTTGCTTGGTCTTAAATTCCTTCCTTTCCCACAGATCTGACAAATATACTATTCTATGTTCACCTAATTTATTTGATTTCACTCTATATAAGTCATTTACCCATTTTGAATTTATCTTGGTATGGGGTGTAAGATGTTGATCTAAACCTAATTTTTCCCATACTGTTTTTCCATTTTCCCAGCCGTTTTTGTCAAATAGTGAGTTCTTATCCCAAAAGCTGGTATATCTTTGGGTTTATGGAACAATACTAGTGCTTTATTTAAAACAACAACAAAAAAACAATCTAAAGAGAGAAGCAACATGCAAACAAACCTAGACAAAGCAAGCTCTAAACAGGATAAATAGGAAAGACAGAACAGAGGGAAGTGTGTGGAGTGAGAGTGTCCATTCAATATTCTGTCTCCAACCACTTAAAATGTTCATTCTATTGGATCTTCCTATAAGTTGGGAGTGTCTCTGTAAACCTGGGAACATTTTGTGCCAGGTAGACTGTGTTAAGCTAGTCAGTCTGTCCCCTGTTGCCTCAGAGGCAGGCACAGCCAGATCTCTCTCTCTCTCTAACTCTGGGGGCATCTGTCTTATGTCAAAGACTTGTGGCAGTGCCCCCACATTCCTCTCTCTCTCTCTCAATAAGGCATTATATTTGAAGTGATGGATTTCCCTGGTCATATTGTTTAATAGTGGTTAAAGAGTGTGTACTTTGATATTTTCAAGGTCCCCTCAATTTCCACTCCACACAGAAAGCAATGGAAAGAAGAGTTCCTAGAAGCCACCCCAAGCTTCTCTTTTTTTTTTCCATATTCATATTTGTATTTTTATAGCAATTAAATGGTACAGAATATGGAGGGCTGAACTGAGTCAGGAAGTTTTTACCCTTAGACACCAGTTTTTTGACACTAGGCAAGTCCCTTAACCACAAGCTCTCAGCCTCAGTTTCCTCATCTGTAAAATGGGAACAATAGGACCTGCCTCACAAGGGTTGTTGTGAGGACTAAATGAGATGTATTCAAAGTGCTTCGTCAAACTTAAAGCACTATATAACTAAATGCTAGCTATTATGATTATTATTATTTTTTTTAAACCCTTGTACTTCGGTGTATTGTCTCATAGGTGGAAGAGTGGTAAGGGTGGGCAATGGGGGTCAAGTGACTTGCCCAGGGTCACACAGCTGGGAAGTGGCTGAGGCCGGGTTTGAACCTAGGACCTCCCTTCTCTAGGCCTGGCTCTCACTCCACTGAGCTACCCAGCTGCCCCTATTATGATTATTTTTTAAGGTGCAGTAATATATCTCTGAGATTCTACCAAACGGGCCCATAATGGGGAGCTCCCACAATGGAACTGGCCCAAAGCCAAATAGGCAATGGCAGAATTTGAACACAGATCTTGGGCCTTCCAATTTCCCTGTTCTCACACCTCATCACACTTTCCTTTTGATCAGGGCTTCTTGCCAACAGCTCAGAGCTGCTTCTTCCCACCTCGAAGGTTTTACAGCTCCAGCTTGCCCAAAGTATTAAACAAATATTGATTTTTCAGAGCAAAGCCATCTCACGGAATAGTTATTTATTTCCAAGCCAGACCCAAACACAAAATGGGCATCGCTCAGGTCAATGGATAATATGCTCTTAGGAGAGGAAGACACATGAATTACTGCTATACCCGGAGCAGATATCTGTAAACATTAACAGCACAGATCTGGTTCACTCTCTCCTGTTCCTCAGAGCAATACCCAGCAGCCAGTTCTTTAGAAAGCATCTCTTAGCCAAGGAGGCCAGCAGTCAGGGGACGGGAGGGGTGGCATGGTGGAAGAATACCAGATCTCAAATCGGAAGAGGCAGCCAAGTGAAGGAAAAGCAGTCAAGTCAGGAAGTTTCAGGCGTGTATCTGACTCTTCATGACCCCATTTGGGGTTTTCTTGGCAAAGAAAATGAGAGTGTTTGCCCTTTTCTTCTCCAGCTCATTTGACAGATGAGGAAACGGAGGCAAACAGGGTGAAGTGACTTGCCCAGGATCACACATATAGCATCTGAAGTCAGCTCTCTATCCACTAAGCTGCCCTGGAGTTAGAAGACCAGAGTTCAAATCCTGCATCAGCTACTTCCTTAGCTGCATATCCCTGGGCAAGTCACTTAACCTCCAGGTTGCCTCAGTTTCCTCATTTGTAAAATAAGAGTGATAAGGGGCAGCTGGGTAGTTCAGTGGATTGAGAGCCAGACCTAGAGATGGGAGGTCCTAGGTTCAAATCCGGCCTCAGACACCTCCCAGCTGTGTGACCCTGGGCAAGTCACTTGACCCCCATTGCCCACCCTTACCACTCTTCTACCTAGGAGCCAATACACAGAAGTTAAGGGTTTAAAAATGGAAAAAAAAATGGAAAAAAAAATAAAGAGTGATAAGAGCAGCTCCTTCTCAGGGCTGCTGGGAGAATCAAATGAGATAATATTTGCAAACCTTAAATTGCGATACAAACATTGGTTTATTCTAAGTTATTCTAAGATTCCAATATATGAACTCCAGCTCCAGGGTTTACTCACTGAGTAAACACACCATATAATAATAATAATAGAAGATCTAGCATGTCTATAGAATGGGTTGAAGTTCACAAAGCATGTCATCTTCATTGGATCCTCACAATAAGCCTGGGAGGTAGGTGTTATTATTTTCCCATTTTATGGAGTAGGAAACTGAGGATAAGTAGGGGGGAAGGAAATACACATTTATATAGAACCTACTGATTGTCAGGCACTGTGCTAAGTGCTTTCATTAGTTCTTTACAACAACCCTGGAAAATAAGCGCTATTATTATCTCTTTCTTACCATTGAGGAAACTGAGGCAGACTAGAGGGCAACTAGAAGATGTGCAGTCACACAGCTAGGAAGGGTCTGAAGCTAGACTTGAACCCAGGTCTCTAATTTAATCTCTCTAGGGTTCGGTCTTCTCATCTGTGAGGCAAGGAAATTAAGACAAGCAGCTCTTTAAGGTTCCTTCCTAATCTAACTCAGTTCATTGTACACAAAACATCCTCTCACTTCCTGTGAGCTTTGGGCAAGACCCTCCACTTTTCTCAGACCTCAGTTTCTTCATCTGGAAAATGAGGAAGTTGGGCAAAGTCATCTCTAAGATCAATTTCAGCTTCACATTTTGATTAATTGCTTAACATGTATTAGGGGAGGGGCTCCTTGAGGCAGAAGGCTACTTCCTATAATTTGAGGCATTTTCCGATCCCCTCAGCTACAAGTGCCACCCCCTCCCCCACATGATCCCGAATTTACTATGTATATATTTATATGTATGTGTCTAGTCTCCCTAACAGAATGTTAAGCTCCTTGAAGGCAGTGTTCTATTCAATCAACAGTAAGTCAATAAACATTTATTAGGCACCTGCTATATACCAGGCATTATAAATGCTAAGGATAAAAAATGGCAAAAAAAAAAAAAAATGGACCCTGCCCTCATAGAGCTTATGATCTAATGGAGGAAACAATACTCAAATGGCTACTTGGGAATCTACTATTGGGGGAGACCCAGGAAAGGCTTACTGGAGAAGATGGGGTTTTCGCTTTTGGTCTTTGTACTCCCATTGCCTGGTATATTGTGGTGCTTAAAAAAAAATGCTTAATAAATCATGTAACCATGATAACTTTTCTAAAAAATAAAAATTATTTTAAAAAATGCTTAATAGTTGATTAAAATCACAATCAGAGATTAAGAATTGCAATGAAACAAATTTAGAAATCATCTAGTCCAATTCTCTCATTTTCCAGATGAGGAAATCGAGCCCTAGAAAGGAGAAAGGACTTGTCCAAGGTCACATACATGACTGAGGAGCACAGGTAAGCTTTGAACCCATGTCTTTTGACTTTTAGGCTGTCTTTTAACCCATGAAGATGAGTCTTTCCGATTCCAAATTCAGTGTTACATCCACTGATGTTGGCCACGGATACTTCCTAGCTCTGAGACTCTAGGCAAGTCACTTACCCCTGTTTGCCTCAGTTTCCTCATCTGGAAAATGAGTTGGAGAAGGAAATGCCAAGTCACTTCTACATCTTTTGTCAACAAAACTCCAGAGGGGTCACGAAGAGTCAGATAAGACAGAAAACAACTGAACGACAACCTCCACCTTTCTACCCAAATGTTCTTTTCTACCATACAAAGAACACAAGTAAGTAAAAACAGAAATTATTTACTAGTCAGCCTCTTGGAGCCTCAGTTTCCTGATCTGCAAAATGGAGATAATATTTGCAAAGCCTTATTTACAATGTTTGGGGGGTGAAGTTGGAGGAAAATGCTTTGTGATCCTCAAAGTACAGCATGAATTTTAGTTGTTATTAGAAAACAGCATCTCAACTGGCTTAGCTCTACAAAGGAAAAGCAAAGGGGAGGGAGATCCCAGGAGAATAACAGAAATCCAGGAGAAGAAACCCATTTCCTGACTCTGGATGGCCACAGCTGACCTGATACAGTTAATAGGAGAGGCTGGCCTTGAGGCTAATGATTTCAGATAAACCTAATGGGTCCTGGCTCACTCATGTGATTTGAGCTCAAAATCTCTGGATGATAAACTCAAATCTTATTAGCGCTATCAATATCTAGCCTGGGCAGGCACCAAACCTCCTCCTATTTGGAACTAAGTGGAAAGGGGGATGGGGAAGGGACTTGGCTGACCTTTTCTCTTCCCCCTGCTTTTTTATGTCCATGGTAGATAGCTGTTGGACATTTAGAGCCCTTCATAATCTGATTCGAATTCCTCTTTCTAGAGTGATTTTACTCCTATCAAGGACTCAAGAGTCCAGTCAAACCGACCTCCTTCCTGTTCCTTGAAAAGAACATCTCGTTTCCCATCTCTGCACCTTTGCACTGGCTGTTCCCCCTGGCCTTCACTACTTTCCCTTCTCACTTCTGACTCAATCCCTGGTTTAATTCAAGGCTCAGCTCTAGTGCCAAGCTTTTCCCAGAGCCCTCAGCTCCTACCTAGTACCTTCCCTCATCAATCTACTAACTCTTCCTGGGAGAATGTAAACTCTTTGAGGGCAAGATCTTTTAATCTTTGTGTTTCCAGGGCCTGGCATACAGTAGAAGGTTCAGAAATGCTTGTGGGTTGTTTGATTGGTACCTTCCACCTTCTGCAGGTGTTTCATTGTAGCCATGGCAATAGATAAGATCAAGGAGAAATGAGAGAAAGCTAAGAACAGAACTTTCTTGAAGATGCTAGAATCTGAGAGGGAGGTCAGGTTGGAGGCCAGATCACATGGGTTGACTTGGGTGACAGTGTCAGAAGCGGGACAATTCTTCCATCTTTGGTCACTCGATTAACAGACATTTGTTAAACTCTTACTTTGTGCCAGGTATAATATATATATTATTGAGGATATAAAGGAGAGGAAAGAATACTTCCTGCTCTCAAGAAGCTCACATTTTGGGGGCAGCTAGAGCCAGGCCTAGCGACGGGAAGTCCTAGGTTCCAATCTGATCTCAGACACTTCCTAGCTGTGTGACCTTGGGCAAGTCACTTAACCTCCATTACCTACCCTTCCCACTCTTCTGCCTTGGAGCCAATACACAGTATTGACTCCAAGACGGAAGGTAAGGGTTTAAAAAAAATTTAAAAAAAAAAAAAGCTCACATTTTAATTTTAATTTTAATGAGACGACATGCAAATAACTACAGAGGTGAGCTATGGATAGGTCAGATTGGGGAGAACCAATAGAGGGAAGGCACTAGGATCAAGGAGTCAGAGAAGCCAGGAGACAGATGAGGGAGGGCTTTGGAAACATGGGGGACGACAGCCAGTAAACATTCCTAAGAATCCAAAGATGAAGTTGGGTTAGCTGTTAGGAACTGTAAAGAGGCCAATGCCACTAGATGATGTGGAGGGGAAAGAAGACTTGAAAGGTCCATATGGAACTGAAAAACAAGTAAGTTTTTAAAAAAGGAAGACCTGAAAGACAGGAGGGGGTGATGTTATATAGGGCTTTAAAACCCACACCAGATTTCATATTTGGTTGTGAAGGTAATAGGGAACCACCAAAGTGTATTGAGTAAAGGAAGCGACATGGTCAGAATTTCACTTTAAAGAGAAGCTGAACACAGGATGAACTGGAGTGGAGAGATAGCTGAGGTAGGCAGAGCCACCAGCAGGTAACTGCTATAAGTCAGGCTTGAGGTGATATAAGGACTGCAGCAAAGTGGGCTATGGTTCACTAGCTATTCTGAAGGTGGAACTAACAGGCCTTGGTCATATTATATAGGATATTGGTATGCCTTTTAAAACATTTTTTGAATTAAATTTTACTTTTTAAAACCAATTACATGTAATCAGTTCCCACATAAGTTTTCCAAAGTTATAGGATCCAAATTGTCTCTCTACCCTCTCTTAGATCTGGCAGACAATTCAACACAGGATAATGCGAATGAGGGAGGGAGGATTCTAGGTGGCACCTAGGCTTTCTGGGAGGATGGTGATGCCCTCAGTGGTAACAGGAAAATTTTGAAGATGAGAAGGAAGGCTTGAGAGTAACAAGAGTTCATTTCATAGACTTAAGAGCCACAAAGGACCTTAGAGGATGCTCTATAGTCCAACTCATTCCATTTTCCAAAGACTGAAGTGACCATCTACAGAGAAAGAATTGACAAATAGAAACAAGGAAGACATAGTTTTATATTTGTGTATATGCATATATGTATATATGCACATATACACAGATATTGTATAATTTTGAACCTTGGACTTCATCCCCCGTAAGTCCTTAGTTTTCCCAAAATTCCCTTTAATCTCTCCTGCGTTTGCGTGGTCACTTTATTGTTTTATATTTGGCTGTAACTCCCTCCCTCTTTCTCTTTTTGTTCCTGGGAGCGGGGTGGTTAGTAACCTTTTAGTTAGGTCTCTGTTAGTTTATTATTAATAAAATATTCATAAATATTTTGTATTTTGCATATAATATACATATAACACAAATCTATAATTATATATGTGATAAACATGTAATAATTATATGTGTAATAAATATAATGAATAATAGAAAACATGTAATATGTATATAATATGTAATAAATTATGTGTGTAATACATAGAAAAGCATATAATATGCAAAATACTAAATATTATATTTATGGCTTTTTTTTTAATGTTTGCTCCCTCCCCAAGGGTCATAATATAATGACCACTCAGGAAGGTACTTATTAAATACTTTATCTATCTAATTAGGGAAAGGATAATCAGGATAAGGATTTAGGATTGGAGACCCTGTCAATCTAATATCTATAATCTAAAATCACTCAGGGCTGGAGACTATTGATTTAGTAAAGCTGGAGCTATTGTTCTTCACAACCCCTCTGGTTCAGCTTGGCCTCTTTGAAACCAGAGAAGTGGCTGCCCTTGCTACAGCTGTGTTGTTGGTTTCCTCTCAGTTTTCTTATTATAAGTTTGGTGATGTGTTAGCCTTGACAGCCTTCAGGAAGTATTCAAATCCTACCACCCTCTTCTTCTCAGACCTCCCTTCCTCCCTTCACCACCCAGGGACCCAGAGATCTAAAGAGCTAGGAAGATTCAGAGACCTAAAGATCTAGGGACAAATCCAAATCAGAGAGAGAACTCCCTCCAGATGGCTGTTAGGGGTATTTATACTCTCAGGCCAACTGACTTTTGCCCCTGGCTCACAGCATCTGGGAACATTCCAATCTCTCCAACTGCCTCCCTTGCCAATCAAGGTGAGGCCAACATTTCTCAGGGTTTGAATATAACACCACACAAATGTGGAGATGCAGGAGAGATTAAAGGGAATTTTGGGAAAACTAAGGACTTATGGGGGATGAAGTCCAAGGTTCAAAATCTCCATTTATACTATATATGTGTATATATTTCTATAGGTATGTATGTATAGGAAATACATGGTTAAATGATGCTTTCTCAAGTATAGAGAACAGAGAGGAGGGAGGAAGATACCTGGGAACTTTAATGTAATGAGTAAATAAAGAAAAGCTAAAACCCAAGGTCTGTCTGTGTCTCTCCCTCTCATTAGACACACACGCACACACACACACACACACACACACACACACACACACACACACACACAATTTTAGAAGCAGGATTTGAATTCTAATCTTGACTCCAAACTCTTGCCACCACACCACGAAAGTCAAGGGAGACCACTAATCAAGGATGCCACACGTGCTATGTAAAGGCTCAGAAGCCATTAAAACGTGACAATCTTTTCAGGCACAGAGTTTGACCTGGGTATCAGGCAGTGAATCAGTAAGGAAAGGGTGTGTTAGTGAAGAATCACGGACTAGGAGAGTGGGCACATCACGGGTGCTCATTCCAGGCTAAGGGAGTTGGTTATACATTAGCTGGAACTTTCTTTTATTACTGAAAGGGAGGCAACACAGGCAGGAAACAATGTCATCAAGGATGCAGCTGTTAGAAGATGAAGGTACTGGAGGAGGCACGTGGGCATAGCCTAAAGCAAGTGCCTGATCAATTCATTTACCAGCTGAGGTAGCTTCAGAGAATCCCCAAAGCCTTGAGGACAAAATACATATGCTTCTCTTCAGCCTAGATGGGCTAACAGCCTACTACAGTCCTTTCATTCTCTGGGGTCCTTCCAGGCTGATTTCATCATATTCCCCTTTACATGCTTTAAGATTCAGCCAGCCTTCCCCTACCTGCTCTTCCCTCTACACAATAACCCATCTCCCACTTTCAAGCCCTCGCACATAGGAAGGAAGTCTTTTCCAATCACAGATTACTCATCTCATAATTACTTTGTGTACATGATATTGATTCATCCCTTTGTATACATTTGTATTGATTTGAGAATCCATAATCTGTGAATTACATTGTGAATATGAATACATTGTATTATATGTATAAATTATATCAACTGATCCTTTGTGTATACATTATCACTTTATCTCTTTATGTATAAATTATATCAACTGATCCTTTGTGTATACATTATCACTTTATCTCTTTATGTATAAATTGTATTAATTGATCCATTGTGTATACATTATCACTTTATCTCTTTATGTATAAATTGTATTAATTGATCCATTGTGTATACATTGTATCACTTTATCCCTTTATGTATAAATTGTATTAATTGATCCTTTGTGTATACATTGTATCAATTTATCCCTTTATGTATAAATTGTATTAATTGATCCTTTGTGTATATATTATATTCTTACCCCTTTGTGAATACATTGTATTGATTTTACACCTTTAAGTATCCATTGTATTCACTTCTCTGTGTACGCCGCATTTCCCCAATGTAAAGGTTGCACCTTGAGGAAAGGGACAATAGTTTTCTGTTTCTGCATCACCAGCAGCTGGCTAGATTTGGATTGAATTGAATTCCCTGAAAAGGGCTCAGCAGGCCCTCACACCAGAGGTGCTAATCCTCCCCTGAACACTCCATACAAGCCTACCTTGGACTATAGTCATAACAACTGGTCTCCTGGCCTCACCTCCCTAAGACAGACTCCACAGTTGCCAAAACATTCTTCATAATGCATGGGTCTGACTGTGTTCTACTCAAAAATGTTCAATGGCCTCTATTGCTATAGGACAAAAAGTAAATTATTTTACTCTATTCTGCATTCCAGAGAAATTATTTTGCTAGCTGACCCTGACTTTTCCAACTTCCCCATATCTATGCCTGGAATCCCATGACCTCCTCATCTCAACTTTTTTAATTCTTCCCTTTTTCTTAAGGGAACAGCTAAAAAAAACTATCACCTGCTCCCCTGACCAATCAACTGATCAACCAAAGTGGTATTTAAATGCCTATTAGACCTATTAAGAGCTAGGCACTTTGAATAAGATGGTGTTAGCCTTTAAAGAACTCATATAAATAGAAAGGGAAGGGAATAATCATTTTATCAAGCATCTACTTTGCAGGCACTCATCTAAGTGCTTTATAAATATTATGTCATTTGAAAAGTCAAGCACAGTGGATAGAGCCAGGCTTGGAATCCAGAAGACCTGGGTTCAAATTTGATCTCAACTACTACCTTAGCTGTGTGACTCTAGGCAAGTCATTTAATCCCAATTGCCTAGCCCTTGAACCACTATATAGCATTGATTCTAAGAGAGAAGGTAAGGATTTAAAAGAAAAATGGAGAATCAAGAAGCATTATCATATATAATCCAATCTCTAAAAACAATGATATTTTTGCCTTTTTATTGCTTTCTTCCTTCGTTCTCCTTTCTTTACCTAATTTTTTCACTACTACTTATTTGATTTTTGAAAATAATTTTCCTGTTTTTCTGTGTTTTGTATTGGAAACAGCCTTGTTTTCCTGCTTTATATCTTTAGACCACAATAAGTGCTTGAATAAAATGTCCCTAAGCTATTAAGAGACAGCGAGATCCCTACATGACCTAGACATAAAAGGAGATAGCACAAGTAAACTAGAAGAGGATGTATAGAAAAGTTGGGACACTAAATGCATTGTTGGTGAAATCATGAACTGATCCAACCATTCTAGAAAGCAATCTGGAATTATGCCCAAAGGGTTATTAACTGCCTATATCCTTTGACCAACAAAACCACTACTTAGGCGATCAAAGGAAAATAACCTATATGTTCTCAAATATTAATAATAGCTCCCTATAGAAAGTGAGGGGATGCCTATCAATTGGGGAATGGCTGAGTAATTTGTGGCATACGATTGTGATGGAATACCACTGCACTGTAAGAAATTACAAGCAGGTTGATTTCGGGAAAAGATGGGAAAGACTCCTAAGAAATAACTAAGAGTAAAACTAGCAGAACTAAGAGAACATTGTGTACAGTAACAGCAACATTGTTCAAAGTGTAACAGTGAATAGCTAAATTATCCTGAGTAATATCAGGAACGGCAGCTAGGAAGGACTTCTGAAGGAAGATGCTGTATAATGAGAGAATTTTGTACCTTTGGACTTCATCCCCCAGAAGTCCTTCAGTATTTCCCAGAATTCCTTTTAATCTCTCCACCACATTTCGTGGTCACATTTTGTATATAGTTAGCTGAAACTCCTCCTTCTTTTCCTTTCTCTTCTCTCTCGACTGGGCTGAGTTAGCTAGTTATTTTTACTTTAGTTATTATTAAGCTTTATAAAATATAATAGTTATTGTACATTGATTTTAATCTTTACAATGCTATCCACCTCCAGAGAAAGAACTGATATATGGAAGTACAGTATGTATTGTGTAGTGTATATTTATTTCTACCAGATGTTGGTCTTTTTTCTAACGAGCTGAGAGAGAAGGAAAAAGACAACTTGGAGCTCAAAATATAAAGAAAAAAGAAAAGGGAAGTTGGGAAAAGGGACACTTTTAAGTGATGGGAGAATATGGAAGTCAAGTCAACAAGATTTATTCAGTCAGTTAGTCAATAAACATTTAGTAAGCACCTACTAGGTACCTAGTCCAGGGGATACAAAGAGAAGCAAAAGCTGACGCAAGGAGCTCACAAACCAAAGGTAGAGACAACAAGCAAACAAAAATTGTAAAAACAAGGACCATCCCAAGTACTGGAGATACAAAGGCAAAATAATAAACACAAACAAAAACAAACCCAAAACTGTGTGACCCTGGGCAAGTCACTTGACCCCCATTGCCCACCCTTACCACTCTTCTGCCTTTAAAACAAACAAACAACAACAACAACAAAAAAAAGTCCTTGTTCTTAAGAATTTCAGTCTGGGGGCAGCTGCATAGCTTAGTGGATTGAGAGCCAGGCCTAGAGACAGGAGGTCCTAGGTTCAAATCCGGCCTCAGCCACTTCCCAGCTGTGTGACCCTGGGCAAGTCACTTGACCCCCATTGCCCATCCTTACCACTCTTCCACCTAGGAGCCAATACATAGAAGTTGAGGGTTTAAAAAAAAAAGAATTTCAGTCTAATAAGGGAAAGGAGGTGTATATATATATAATAAATTGGAAATCAATCTTGGGGGAATCTAACAGCATTAAGAGAGATCAGGAATGATTTCTTGCAATAAGCAGAATCAGAGTTAGAATCTGAAGGAAGTCAGGGAAGCCAGGAGGTGGGGAGATGAGAAGAAAGATGATGATCTTAGTTTGGGATTATTTATGGATTTTGAGGTGAGAAAGAAAAGACAGCAACCTGATTATGGTAGAAAGCAGGGTAGTTTTAGAGTCAAAGACCTCCACTGGAACCCTAGCTTTGAGCATTTCCTACTTCTGTGACCAGTGGGCAAATTCTTAACTCTTTCAGGCTTCAGTTTCCTTATTTGGAAAATGAAAGGGTTAGGATTAAAAAAAAAAAAACAACAACCCCAAAACACTTTACCTTCTGTCTAAGAATCAATATATTGGTTACAAGGCAAAGAATAATAAGTTAGGGTTAAGTGACTTGTCCAGGGTCACACAGCTAGGAAGTGTCTGAAGTCAGATTTGAACCAAGAGCCTTCTGATTCCAGGTCTGGAGCTTTATCCACTGAGCCAACTCACTGTCCTGAAAGGTTTGGATCTCACAATCTTTAAAGTCTCTCCTAGTTCTAAATCTAAAAACACTCAAGGAAGTATCAAACTTGAAGTCTATTCATTTATTGAATAAATAAATAAAATGAATAATGAGCATTTTTACAAAGTACCTACTATGTATTGGGTGTTGCGCTAAGTGCTTTTTATAAATATCTCATTTTGTGCTTTCTTTGTGCCAGCTACTGTTAACTGGGGAAAAACACGATGCTATGAAAGTTAGAAAAACCATTCTTCAATCAAGGAAAGGGGCTCAGTGCCCTCCTAGGCCTCCTCACAGAGCTGCCCACCACACACCCACAAAGAACCCTGAAACTCGGGACCCTGGCTGCTCTGGTCACTGACCCCTGGGGGAGCCAACAGTGCCAGACTGACAACTCTGAGGAACAAAAGAATTTGGGGGGCCTGTATACCACTTGGGGGATCCAGGGGCAGGGAACCCTAGCTACAAGGAAATGGGAGTGTTCAAACTATCCTGACAGGATACAATCAAGCTTGGGAAAGGGAATCCTAGCCAGAGGCCAGGGTGTCAGGGAAAGGGCTACCTACCTACCAGGTTACTAAAAGGATGGTCCCTGCCCAGGTGGGGTCTTCTTGGAAAAGGGTCTCTGATACAATGGGGAAGACTACCTAAGACAGAAAGAGCACTTAGCATTGGCTTAGCCCCACCAGGGATTGGCATTTACCCTGGGGTCCATTATTCAGTCAGAAACCTGCTAGCCTGAGTTCAGGGTAGATTCTTCTGGGAGCAGGGAACAAGGACAAGCTTTGGGGTCTCCAATATACAAGCTAGTCCTAAAACTTGGGGTTCATTGGATTTTACTTGGCTACAAGTAGGGGTGTTCTAGGTTCCATGTTGACACAACTATACCAAGAACAGTAACACAGAGACAAGATCTAAAGTCTTTCCCAATGTAAACCTTAGTCACAAGAATCTCTTGACAGATTCCTTTCCAGAATGCTGAAACAAAAATTTCAAAAGGCAGATGACTCTGAAGTCACTATGAACTGGTCTTGCTTCCCAGAAACTAACCCTTTTTGCCTGAAGACCGAATTAAGAGGTGACAATCTAGGGCTGTCTGTTGTGGGGCTGCTTGATATATCTGGTTCAGGAGGTCCCCACATAAAAGAATTAGCAAGGAGACAGCTGGGTGGCTCAGTGGATTGAGAGCTAGGATCAGAGATAGGAGATCCAGGGTTCAAATTTGACCTCAAGACACTTCCTAGTTGTGTGACCCTGGGCAAGTCACTTGACCCCTATTGCCTAGCCCTTACCATCCTTCTGTCTTGGAACCAATATACAATATTGACTCCAAGATGGAAGGTCAAGGTTAAAAAGAAAATCCAGCCTGACTCCTATGAATCTTTAAAAATAGAGCAATTTATTGAGTGAATGGGCAGGAGGCAGGTGGAGTCGGAAGTCTGCCTCCCTGAGGAGAAGGGATCCAGGGTTTTTATACCTTAATAAAGAACAGAGACTAAGTGACTGGGAAAGAAAGGTGGGGAGGGGCACAAACAGGGAGGAGCAGATGACATTCCCAGGCGAGGTGCCTTGGTGTCTAGGGTAGAAGCACAGGAATACATCGTCTAGGACATGTTAGACCCTGATCATAGAAGAGGGTGAGTTGCGTATCTTGAGAGAATCTAGTGATGTTTGAGAAGCAAAAAAAGGTACCCAGCCAGGCTAAAACCCTCATCAGAAGACACAGGGAAATGCACCTGAAACAGAAGGAAATGTATCTCTTAAAGAGAATCCTTGGTTTATGCAATTAACTCTTCAGTTGTACCAGGGCCCACCAGCACTCGTGCTGTCCAAGGACTGAGGAAGTCCTCAGATACTCTTTTGACCTGGGAGTGTCTAGGGGAGCCTGTACCTCCATACAATGACTAGGTGGCATAGTGCGTAGAGAGGAGAATCTATGTTCACATTTAGCTTCAGTGTTCCAAGATGTGTGACACTGCCTAGCCCTTGTTCTTTGGTCTTAGACAAAAAAGTATGGGGAGTGGGGGAAGTGAGGGAGGGAGATACAGAGACAGAGAGAGAGAGAAGGAGAGAGGAGAATGGGAGAGAGAAAAGGAGAGAAGGAGAATGGAGAGAGGAGATGGGAGAGAGGGGGAAAAAGAGAGAGAGAGAGAAGAGAGACAAGAGGGAAGGAGAGAGAGAGAAGAGATGGGGGAGAGAGGGAGAGAGAACACAGCTGAGAGGATCACTCCCATCCACCCTGGCTTCTGGTTAGCCCAGTTTTGTCCAAGCTTCTGTGAACCTGAGTAACCAGGTTATCCCACCTCCCCTTCCTCCAAAAGGCTATCTAAACCACCTCTCTCTGTTGAATCACACCCCAACTACCAGGATGTCTCTGAGGCCCCTGAATTGTTTATATACTTCTCACTCCTTCCCTGGCTCTACTACTTGCTGGACTTCTTTGACCTACCTCCATCAGGCTCCAGAAATCTCATTACTGGGATAACTTCATTATCCTCATCCCTCTGGGTCCTCCACCTCATCACTACCTTTTGGGCCCAGAATGGAGGAAGGGGCCCTGAACGCCAAACCTCCTTTAAGGAGAGGCAGCTCATCTCCCACGTGGTTTTGAGACTTCTGGGTCTTATTTCTTCACCCCCGGCTCCCCATTCCCTCCCTTTTGTGTTTTGCCTCCTTGTATTTGGCTGTAAGCTCCTGGGAGGGCTAAGACGGTCTCTTTTTATGTTTGTGCCTCCAGTGCCTAGCCCTGGGCCTGGCTTAAGTAGGTGCTTAATAAATGTCTAAGGATCATCAAGCCATCAACCAAGCAGGAGACAACAAGCATACTAGTGCCGGCGGGTACCTACAGTGTGCCAGGGCTGTTAGGGCTGGAGGTACAAACACAAAGAATGGAAGCATCCCGAACCTCAAGGAGCTCACATTGGATCTAATTGTAAAATTTCATCAAAGTTTGTGTCATTTACTTTCCCCCTATTACATGCAAAAACTATTTTTTAAACATCCTCTTAGATGAAAAGTTCCAAGTTCCCACTTTGAACACCAGAAAAATAACCACAAAGTCCACGAAAAGAAGAAGATTCGAAGCCATTTCCGGGACAGGGAACTAGCAACTGGGGGATAAGGGAAGTTGCTCTTCTGGCCACTTTTCAGGCATGTCTGACTCTTTGTGACCCCATTTGGGGTTTTGTTGGCAAAGAGACTGGCGTGGTTTGCCACTTCCCTCTCTGGCTCATTTTATAGATGAGGAAACTGAGGCCAACAGGATGAAGTGACCTGCCCAGGGTCACGTAGCTGAGAAGTGTCTGAGGCCAGATTTGAACTCAGAAAGAAGAGTCTTTCTGACCCTGGGCCTGGCACTTTATTCACCATATCTGTCCTCTAGCTGCCCTGAAAGTATATGCAATAGGAAAGGATATTCTGAACAGGGAAAGGATGAGCAGCTTTGGGAGGAATTCACTGGAATTGCATTAGGCGCAGGGCTTTGCTTATACTTCAGGTTCTACAGTAAACCAAAAAGCCAAATCTACTTGGAAATGAAACCGATTGGATTGTTCTGGGAAACAGATGAAAGCATATTCCCGATGTGTGGCAGCTTCTATAAGGCACGGAGACAGGAGCCCATCTATAGCTGGTACAGAAAACAAACAGCAAGAAAAGGGGGCTGGAGGGGCAGCTGGGTAGCTCAGTGGATTGAGAGCCAGGCCTAGAGACGGGAGGTCCTAGGTTCAAATCCGGCCTCAGACACTTCAAAGCTGTGTGACCCTGGGCAAGTCACTTGATCCCCATTGCCCATCCTTACCACTCTTTCACCTAGGAGCCAATACACAGAAGGGTTTAAAATTAAAAAGAAAGAAAGAAAGAAAGAAAAAATGGCTGGAAAGCAGTTAAGAACTGGCTGATGAGCTTTAAGAGCAAGGGGGGGGTGGGGTGGGGATCAGAAGTCTTAAAAAAGGGCCAAAATTGTTATCTATAGCTAAAAGGGACCTCAGAGACTATCGAATCCAACGGCTACATTTTACAGATATGGAAACTGAAGCAAGAAGTTCTATGTTTTGTTTAAGATATAATAGCTAAGAAGTTGAGGCAGGACTCTAACCCAGGTCCTGAGGGTCCAAATTCAGGGCTCTTTCCACTGAACATGCTTCCCTCTCACCTTTGGAAGTCAAAAGGCGTAGAGGAAGAGGACGGCTGAAAACGGAGAGGTTAAGATCCTCCATCCCTCCCTGTCTCCGAAGAGAAGAGCTTCCCAGGTTCCACACTCACCTGAGATTCCAAAGAGCGTTTGCTGGTCCTCATCCTGGTTTTTGCTGGAGCTCCGGAGGGAGCCGGCAGAAAGGCCTGGGAGCAGGAGAGATGGCCCAGGAAGCCTCCTCTGTGGGGGTCTACCTGGGAGGGGGTAATGTGGCCGGGCTCAATCCTACTCTATTTCCCTAATCTTCCGGGGATCTTAGAATCAGAGAGGGAGAGGGACGGAGAGATTCCTTTCCCTCTAGGCCAAGGGAAAACCTTGACTCTCTAGAAGACGGTTCGTTTTCTAATGTTTATGCCTCGGGCTGCCAGATTGCCTTTCCTGGTGGGCTGAGCCACAGCAGGCTGTGACTCAGCACACATCTGGCTTAAGAGCAGCCTCTTCTTGCCTGCGAGGTTGGGAACCGGAAGAGGGGCAGGCTCAGATTGGGAGGGATGGTCTTAACCCCAAACCACAGAGGTGTTTCAGGCAAACTATAAGCAGGGAAATTCCCTGGCTCCCTTTTATGCTCGTGCCTCCTAATCCCCACCTCCGACCCTGAGAGGATTATCCTCCTTTAGACTAGAGAAGAACCACCAGATATACCTCCAGGCCACGCCTTGATACCCTCCCTCAATCCTCCAAACTAAGAGGGCCATCCCTATGCCTTCAGGCAATCCTCCGCTCATCCCTAGCTTCAATGCTTACCATTCTTTAGAGTCCCCTCTTCACCGTTGGATGGAGTACAAAAACTCCAGAATTTACGTCCTCTGGGGGGGGGTGGGGGGCACAGCTTTCCATCCATGCTGTCCCCCCCCAAGGAACAGCTTTCCATCTATGCTGATCTCCCTAAGAGGCAGGCTTCCCCCTATGCTGTCCTCCTGGCCAGATTCAAAATTGCCTTCTAAATGAATACATTTCTCTTTATTTTTGAAGCTAAGTTTCTGAGTCTTGCATTATATATTTTTTTAAACCCTTAACTTCTGTGTATTGGCTCCTTGGTGGAAGAGTGGTAAGGATGGGCAATGGGGGTCAAGTGACTTACCCAGGGTCACACAGTTGGGAAGTGTCTGAGGCCAGATTTGAACCTAGGACCTCCTGTCTCTAGGCCTGACTCTCAATCCACTGAGCTACCCAGCTGCCCCCCCCCCTCCCAGTCTTGCATTCTTGCAAAAGGTACCCTTCCTGGACCCCAGGGGCTCACCTCTATCCACCCCCCCAACAGTGTCAGCCTGATTCTGGCCAGATTTTTGGGAGGAATTCTGGCTTATGTCTTCATTTTATACTTAGGTACTCATTCTACAAAGGAGATGTGTCTTAAATTAAGAGACTCTCCCAAAACCCTAGGTAGAGTTGATAGGTAAGTGCTAGGTACCTGGGCACAAAAAGGCCTTTAGGAACTGTCGACATGGAATCTAGAGACCCCAAACTTGTGGCTTAGTGAGATCTGATGAATCCCAAGTTTTAGAAATAGCTTGTAGGTTGGAGACCCCCAAAGCTTGTGCTTGTTCCCTGTTCCCGTGAGAATCCACCCTGAAGGGAATCTCAGGGTAGCAGTCTCAGACTGAATAATGGATCCCAGGGTAAATGCTAAGTGATTCTTTGGTGCAGTCGGTAGCATGTCAGTCAGACCTAAGCTGAAGGTCCTGAGTTTGATCCCTGGAAGGGGGATATGGTACAATGAGAGAAGCTGCTAAGGCAAAAGAGTCACTTAGCTTTACCCTGGGGTCCATTATTCAGTCTGAGACTGCTACCCTGAGATTCCCTTCAGGGTGGATTCTCACGGGAACAGGGAACAAGCACAAGCTTTGGGGGTCTCCAACCTACAAGCTATTTCTAAACTCGGGGTTCATCATGCCTCACTAAGCGACAAGTTTGGGGTCTCTAGATTCCATGTCGACAGAACCTGGGCAGAAACTGGGGAACACAATACGTAGACCTTGTTCTTCATCCTTCGATTTGAAGAGGATCAATGATGTCATGGTGGTGTCTTGACTAGTTCCAGAATTGGATTTAAGTGAGGCAGTTCCACAAAGTCCTTGGCCTCACTATCTCTTCCAAAATCATGGAAGTCCAGTGGCAGGACCAAAGTCAGCAGGGTGGGTGTTAATTGGGGAAACCCATAAAACTATGAAAAAGTTAGAAAAACCACTCTTTAATCAAGGAAAGGGGTTCAGTGCCCTCCTCTAGGTCTCCACACAGCTGGCACCACACACCCATGCACAGCCCCAAAACTCAGGACCCTGGTTGCTTCACTGAGAGAGAAGAACCCCCACTGGGGCAGGGACCAACCTTTTAGTATCCATTGTTGGTAGCCCTTTCCCTGACACCCTGGCCTCTGGCTAGGATTCCTTTCCCAGGCTTTATTGTATCATCAGTATAGTTTGAAGGCTCCCATTTCCTTGTAGCTAGGGTTCCCTGCCCCTGGATCCCCCAAATGGTGTAAAGGCCCTGCGAGAGTCAACCACGTGTTGATGTGGAATCTGGAAATGCCAAACTTGTGGCCTGATGGGATCTGATGAACCCCAAGTTTTAGAACTAGCTTATAAATTGGAGACCCCAAAGCTTGGAGAATCCACCCTGAAGGGAATCTCAGGCTAGCAGTAGCAGACTGAATGATGGACCCTAAAGTAGATGCTAAGCATCCTTTTGTCTTAGGTATAGTCTTCCCCATTGTATCAGACCCTTTCCCCAAAAGACCCACACCTGGACTGGGACCACCCTTTTAGTATCCATTGTAGGTAGCCCATTCCTTGACACCCTGGCCTCTGGCTAGGATTCCTTTCCCAGGCTTGATTGTATTTGGTCAGTAGGGTAAGGCAATCCTCTTTCCCTGGCCCGGGATCTTCCCAAATGGTACTTAGCTTCCCTGAATTCTTTTGTTCCTTGGAGTCATCTTCTAGCACTCCCAGGGCCAGGGCCCAGAGCACCCAGAGTTCACGTGTGGCATGCAGCTCTGTGTAGGGGCCTACTCATCCCTGCAACCTTAATTAAAGAGGGGCTTGTCTGGCTATTTAGTAGTTCTGTGTGTATTTTTTCAGAGTCAACACACACTAGATTGACAACTCTGAGGAACAAAAGAATTTGGGGGGGCTATATATTGTTTGGGGGATCCAGGGGCAGGGAACCCCAGCTCCAAGGAAATGGGCATGTTCAAATGACAACTGAGTGTTCAAACTGACAATACAATCAAGCTTGGGAAAGGAATCATAGCCAGAGGCCAGGATTGTCGAGGTGGAGATCTGATGAACCCCAAGCTTTAGGAATAGCTTGTAGGTTGGAGACCCCCAAAGCCTGGGATTCCAACCTACAAGCTATTTCTAAAACTTGGGGTTCATCAGATCTCACTAAGCCACAAGTTTGGGGACTCTAGATTCCATGTCGACAAGTCTGAAACTGCTAGCCTGAGATTCCCTTCAGGGTGGATTCTCCCTGGAGCAGGGAACAAGGACAAGCTTTGGGGTCTCCAATATACAAGCTAGTCCTAAAATTTGGGGTTCATCGGATCTTACGAGGCTACAAGTTTGGGGTCTCTAGATTCCTTGTTGACACAGGTGATGGCCCAGAAGGCAAGAGATGACCTCAGCATCTTCTATGTCTGACTAAACTCTCGGTGGAACTGTCCACTTGAAATCTGGAGACCCCAAGTCTACCCCAGCCCCCAGAGAATTCACCCTGAGGGAAGTCCCAGACTGAGCCCTTTCAGACTGAGCAATGGACTTTAAGGTACTTAACATTTGATTTAGGTCTATAATCCCACCTGGACTGGGCTATTACCCAGTTTGCATCAAATGGAGTTGATTGCCCTCAAATAGAAATAAGGCTAACATATCAGCTGGGGAATTCCGAAAGGAAAAGAAAAGGATACCAACTGGAAGACTGCTCTGGGGTGGTGGAGAAAGCTGTGGCATCAGGAAGATGAGTTCAGATCTTCAGTTACTGGCTGTCCCCCGACAAATTACTTCTCTAAACCTTAGTCACCTCTTCTGTAGAAGGTGCTGGGTTGGACTTCTTACCCTCTGAGATGTGCTCTAGATTGAAATTTATGAAATGAAGCTATGGGAGTCAAGTCCGACTCTTCATGATCCCATTTGGGGTTTTCTTGGGGAAGAAGCTGGAGTTGTTTGAAATTTCTCCTTCTCCAGTTCATTTTATAAATAAGGAAACTGAGGCAAACAGGGTTAAGTGACTTCTCTAGGGTCACAAAGTGGATAATTGTCTGAGGCTGAATTTGAACTCGGGAAGATGAGTCTTCCTGATTCCCAGCGCAGTGCTCTATCTACTGCACCATCTATCTAGCAGCCCTGTCAGTTCTACTTTCCCACCATCTCTCCAATACTCCTCCTTCTCTCCTCTGACACTGCCATCACCTAATCACCTCAACACCTGCATTATTTTTTATAACCCTTACTTTATGTCTTAGAGTCAATACTAAATATTGGTTCAAAGTCAGAACTGTAGGGACTAGGTAATTGGTGTTAAGTGATTTGCCCAAGTTCACAAAGCTAGGAAGTGTCTGAGATCATATTTGAACTCAGGACTTCCCATCTCCAGATCTGGCTCTCTGTCCACTGAGCCATCTAGTTGCTCCTCATTTGGATTATTTATAATAGCCATTGGTAGGTCCACCTGCCCCACATCTCTCTTTCCACTTCCAGTCCATCCTCCTCCATTTGGCTGCCAAGTTGATCTTTCTAATGTGAAAATCTGACCAGGCCACTCCCCTCCTCAATGCCTTTCACTGGCTCCCATCAGGATTATTTGAATCAATCTACAAACATTTATTAAATATCTAGTAGATACTAGGTGGGGGAGACAAACTCTATACAGGATAAATGGGAATTAATGAACAGGAGGAAGACCCTAGAATTAAGAGGGTTGGGAAGGCTCCTTTCCAGTTAAAGATGGGACTTTAGTTGGGACTTGAAGGTGTCAGTAGGACTAACAAGGTTTGACACAAGAGACAAGGAGACTAGAGAAGGCTGATAGAAGTTTTTAATGGAGGAAGGAAGGGGGGGATGGAGGGAAGAAGCAACAAAGGGAAGACTGACACCAGTAAAGATGGCTGCAGAATCTCCACCTGAGTGGGGAAGGGTATAATTTCTTATAGTGTTTGAGGAATAGGGGGTTGTCATGGATGAGGTAACTTGTGTTGCCTCTATTAGTTGGCTTTGGGCAAAGTGAGCTACTTGGATTAAATTCAGTGGATGCCCCTGAGAAGGGTAGGGATGCTCAGTCTCTGGGGATGGGGGGTTTGGTTCTTGGGCTGATGCTCAGCCAGGCAGGACAGGCTAGGGAGCAGAGTCTTGGTGTTCTGCTAGGTGTTTCTGGGGCTTGGCATGTGTTTGGGGTGGGGGGTGCTGTTAGTTTCAGTAGGGATTGAGGAAGGAGGTTTTGGTCCCACAATGTGTCAGAAGGAGTATTCAGCTTTTTTTTTTTTTTTTTTTTTATCCTGGGACTCCATTCTAGGAGCATAGGGCCACAACCAGTAGGCAATGGGTTGCTCAGGGTCACCCAGCTGGGGAGTGTCTGAGCCCGGATTTGAACCTAGGACCTTTCGTCTCTAGGCCTGGCTCTTAATCCACTGAGCTAGCCCAGCTGCCCCTACTTTAGGTTGCAGTTTCTTTAGCAGATGTAGTTTTTACAGGGTGGGGTTGCTAGCCCCACGCCCAACCCTCCTCCTTTTTCATCCCGGCTAGTCTAGGGACCCAGGAGTGGCAAGGGTGGGCGATAGGGGTCAAGTGACTTGCCCAAGGTCACACAGCTGGAAGTGTCTCCGAGGCCGGACTTGAACCTAGGACCTCCAGTCTCTAGGCCTGGCTCTCAATCCACTGAGCCACCCAGCTGCCCCTTCAGCTTGTTTTTTAAAGCCCTTCATCACTTGACCCCTCCTATCTTTCCAGTTTTTCTAATGCCTCTTCCCCACCTCCACCCCAAGTACATACTCTTCAATCCCTCAAACAAGACACACCCCCCTCCCCAACTCCTAGCATTTTCTCTATCTGTCCCCTATACCCAGAATGCTCTCCCTCCTCATCTCCCCTTTGATCCCATTTTCTGCAAGAAGCATTTCCCAGTCCTTATTGCTAATGTTTTCCCTCTGTGGTTATCTCCAAGTTATTGCTGGTGCATGGTAGCTTGCATGTCATCTCCCCCTGTTAGACTGGGGGGTCCGTGAGAGCAGGGACTGTCTGCTTTTCCTTGCATCCCCAGCAGTTATCACAGTGCCTGGGTTGCAGTAGGTGCCTAATAAATTTCTGTTAAATTCCTGACTCTAGCCTAGGGGCTCCCATTAAGATTTTGTTGCTGTCCCCATGGGCTCGGTTCCATAAGAACTGGACCAAAGGAACCCATCACACATGTGGGCAGCTGTGCAGACCCCACTTGGAGGCCACTAGGTGGTGCCATGGTGCACAGGGCTCTGGACTTGAAGTCAGGAACACCTTAGTTCAAGTCCAGGCTCAGTGTGATCCTGGGCACATCACTGAACCTGGCTGCCTCAGTTTTCTCAACTGTAAAATGAAGATCACAAGACCACCTCTTCTCCCAAGGGTCTCCTGAGGACCAAATGAGATCATATTTTTAAAGTGCCTGTCCCAAAGGACTTGGTGAGGATTTCCCTTCTCTCACCAGAAAGCTTTCTTCCATTCAATGCAATAAACACTGAATTCACTACAAATGGTTGCTGACATTTTTGCAGGGAGGGACCTTGGAGTCCATCTGGTTCCATCCAGATCCAAAATAGGATTCTCTTTACAACAGCGCCCTCAAGCGGTCATCTTGCCTTTCCTTACTAACCTTTTAGTTGGAGGACCCCATTTCTGGCTGGGGCAGGGAGCCCCTTTCACTTGGAGATATCCTGGACTCCAAGTCCCATCTGGCTCTCAGTCTATGGCCCTCTGCCCCTAATGGCTGGGAAGGCCTTCAGGTTCATATTGGCCTGTGTGCAGCTTCTACCCATTGTTCCTGGGGCCAATCACTAGAAGGCTAATCCCTCCTCCACAGGAGAGTTATTTTGGACAAGCTATTTTTTAAAAAGTGGTTAATGGAGCTTTCATTTCCTTTTTGAGGGAGGGGTATAAGGGAAGGAGGAAGGGAGGGAAAGGGGGAGAGAGGCAGAGAGAGGGAGACAGAGACAGAGAGAGGCAAAGAGAAACAGAGAGACAGAGAGAGGAAGAGAGAGAGGCAAAGAGAGACACAGAGAGGGAGAGACAGAG
>NC_058132.1:43847411-43856876 GCF_016433145.1 Gracilinanus agilis
GGGAAGGGAAGGGAAGGGAAGGGAAGGGAAGGGAAGGGAAGGGAAGGGGAGAAAGGAGGAACTAAACTTTTCTTTAAAGAGAATAAGGTCTGCAGAGGTGTCAAACATAAGCCTGTGCACAGGGCCCAACACTCCAGAACCAGATTCAAATATTTAACAAATTAAAAAAACAATTTCAACAGAACATAGATAATGTTATTATATGGTTTTCTAAGTGAATCTGTGGCTAGCAGGGACTCTCCCCAAGGGTTTAAGGGCTTTGTTTTTGTTGTTGTCGGTTCACTTAGATGTCACTGGTCCTGGCCTCAGAATCTGGACATCTGGGTTTAATTCCTACTTCAGGACACTTGCCAGCTTTGAGATCCTGAGCAACAGTTTACTAGTTTCAAAAAAAGTAGATCTCAGAGGGCAGCAGAATCTCTTTTCGGAATCTTGTTTAGAATCGTACCTAAAGTCTGTCACACAGGTAGGTGATAGATCTGGGAGTGAAACCTGGAGCCTTCATGGGCTAAAACAGTGCTATTAAACAAATAGAAACAGGGTGCATGGTGTAACTAGGTGGCTCAGCAGACAGATACCCAGGTCTGGAGATGGAAGGTCCTGGGTTCAAATCTGCCCTCAGATAATCCCTACCTGTGTGATCCTGACAAGTCACTTAAACACCAGCCCTCTAACCACCCTTCTGCCTTGGCACCAATACTTAGTACCAATTCTGAGACATAAGGCAAGGGTTTAAAAAAAACAAACAAACAGGAAGTCACTAAATTAAACACAAGTCAGTAGCATGTAAACATAGAAAACCACATATTAACATTATCTATGTTTTGCTCTAGTGTTATTTATTTTGTCAAGTATTTCCCAGTTCTATTGGTTCTTAATGTCTCTCCTTTAAGCAGCTAGGGGGAGCAATAGGTAGAGTACCAAGTCCAAAGTCAGGAAGACATCTTTATGAGTTCAGATCTGGCCTCAGACACTTACTAGCTGTATGGCCCTGGGCAAGTCATTTAACTGTTTGCCTCAAATATAATTTAAAATGAATTGGAAAAGGAAATGGCAAACCACTCCAGTATTTTTGCCCCCCCAAATCCCCAAATGGGGCCACAAAAAGTTGGAAAGGACTGAACAACAAATCGTTCCTTTAGGGGCTGGCGTTCTGGACCTGGGTTTGGGTTTTTAAGAGAAAATTCTTCCCCCCCCCCCTCCCAGCCCCCAGAGTCTATCTCTAAGGCTCCTTTCAGCTCTGAACCGCATTCCAAACCCATCATTCCCTCTGCTTCCGTTCCTCCCTGGAATCAGTGTGGACGGCCCACCACTAGGCACAGCAAGCCTTGGGCTGGTTCCCAAACAGCCTTCCCTCCAAATACATCGACTCCCATGAACACACCGCGCTTTATTAGGCTACAACGAGGACTCTGGAAAAACGTATTTTCCCTGTAGTGTCCATGCAGCCGTCACAGGCATTTCTCTCCAAAAGCTGTCTCCCACCCAGAAGCGGGCATTCGGCCGGAAACCGGGCCAGAAGATGGGGAAGGAGAAGAAGAGGAATGGGAAAGGCGTCCCGCCGCGGGTCCCAGAGCGCCCCGCCAAATCTGGGCTCCGGAGGCAGCTACAAGATCCAGAGCGCTCCAGAGAGGGCGGCGAACCGGAGCTGCGGCTGGCCCGCGGCTGCACCCGCAAGCCTCAGGGGCACCTTCTGGTCCTTCTTCACAGCAAAGGAAGGAAGAGGTGGGGCAGCCCAGGTTATTCCGAGCTGCAGCCTCCAGCCCCGGCTAAGGCGAGTTATTTAGACCGGAGGTATTTGTTGTTGTTGTCTTTGTCGTTTTCTAAGCCGCTTCCAAGAGAGAATTCCCCTGCAAATGAATGCTAGAGCATCCTCCGAGAGAGCTGCAGGGGCACGTTTGGACCCGCAGCGGTCATCCTCGCTTACCCACAATGCTGCGCAAAGGACAGGGCGGGGCCGAGCCTCTGCAAACCTGCCCTGGGCAGGACGCTAGCGTGCACTCCCTGCCCTTTTGCACACCTGGAGAAAAGGAACCCTCACTGCGGGCTCGGCGGGAAAAGGGGAGGGGCAAAGAGAGCCCCCAAAGGAGTCCAGGTAGCATCTTAGTGAGGGCTTCTGGGAAGGAACTGTAAAGAGAGAAAGCGGGGAGGCACGAAATCCCTGGAAACGTGCCTTCTCTCTTTCCCATAGGAGGGAGGTTCCTGAGCATTTGGCTCCCTCTGCAGGTCATTTTTCAGTTGTTATCTATTCAGGAAAATGGATGATGGTGGTAATGATGCTAGCTAACATGTATACAGCACTTACTGCGTGCCAAGCACTGTGCTAAGTGCTTTACAGTTATTACCACAGTCCTCACAACCTGAGAGGTAGGGGCTATTATTATTCCCATTTTACAGATGAAGAAACTGAGGGAAACCAGAGGTTAAGTGACTGGTCTAGGGTCACATAACTTGTAAGTGCCTGAGGCAGGATTTGAACTCAGGACTTCCTCACTGCAAGCCCAGCACTCTATCCATGGTGCCACTGACTTATTTCTCCAGGCAAGGTCAATGCCATCAGAGCATTGGAAGGGACTGATTCTTCTTAGAAGAACTAGACTTCCACAGAGCTGGCAGGGACCTTAGTGGCCACTGAGTCCAACCTCCTCCCCTAAGGTACAGAGAGATAAAGTAACTTGCCCAGAGTCACACAGCTAATAAGTGTCAGAGGGAGGAGTTGAATTCTGGCTTTCTTGACTCCAACTCTGGCATCCTATCCCCCCACAGCCAGGATGCTTCTCTTTTTGCAGAGAGGTCAATAAAGAATCCTACAGGACCCCACATCTAGAACCCAAAGACCGCTGGGGTCATAGAAGCCGCTAGGTGGTGCCATTGTGTACAGTCAGCAAGAGCCAGGCTCAAATCCTACCCCAGACACTTAGGAGCTATAGGACTCTAGGCTCCACCTCTACCTCAGTTTCCTCATCTGTAAAATGGGGGGTAATTGTTGTTGCTTGCTCGTTTTCAGTCCTGTCTGACTCTTTGTGACCCTATCTGGGATTTTCTTGGCAGAGATACTGGTGTGGTTTGCCATTTCTTTCTCCAGCTCATTTTTACGGAGGAAAAAACTGAGGCCAACAGGGTTAAGTGACTTGCCCAGGATCACACGGCTAGTAAATGTCTGAGGCTAGATTTGAACTCACAAACATGAACCTATAGTAGTGGCACCTACCTCCCAGGATGGCTGTTAGGATCGAATGAGCTGATCTTTGTAAAGCACTTAGCACAGCACCTGGCTCACAAGCTGTACTTAATGAAAGCCCTTGATTTAACAGTGCATTTAAGGTGCGGGGAGGTTTTCTTCTCCTCCCCTGCAAAAGGGAAAATTTCAAACTTCTGCTTGCTTTCATAAAGGGAAATGTTGGGGGCAGCTGGGTAGCTCAGTGGATTGAGAGCCAGGCCTAGAGACGGGAGGTCCTAGGTTCAAATCTGGCCTCAGACACTTCCCAGCTGTGTGACCCTGGGCAAGTCACTTAACCCCCATTGCTTAGCCCTTACCACTCTTCTGCCTTGGAGCCAATACACAGTATTGACTCCAAGATGGAAGGTAAGGGTTTTAATAAAAAATTAAAAATAAAGGGAAATGTTTACAAAAGGGACCAAAAATGTTATTGATCATCAGTTCGCAGGTCTCCTCAGTCTCTCTGAAAAAGCTCGTTGTTATCGGCAAAACAGGAAACAAGATAAAGTGCGGCTACCTAGAGTTCTAATTCTGAGCATCAGTAAGGCTCACAGCCACCTGAGGATCAAACCACAGCAGGCAAGGCTATATTTTCACTTTCTCAATCCACTTCCCCTGGGCTCTGGCTCTGTTTCCCCAGCAACCCATGTGGAGTAGAGACTACTGGTCTTAAAGACAAGGAAACCTGGGTTCGAATAATCCCAACTTGGCTACTGATGACCCTGGCCAAGTCATTTCTCTCTGAGCCTCAGCTATCTCATCTGCGAAACGGAGATAATAATAGCAACTACATCACAGGAGCAAATGAGATCATGAACACTGAGTGCTTTGCAAACCTTGACAAGCTATTATTAGCTATGTTCCACGGAACAGCATGCAGCCCAACCTGGTATTTGCTGGAGTTGGTCCCATTTCTCTGGGAAGGGCTTCTGGGTAGGATAGTCTTGGGCCCAACTGGCTGCTTGGTGCCCAGGGAGTTAGAAAAATGGGTTGCAGTTAAGATACTGGGAAAGAGAGAAAGAAAGAGGCCACAGCAGTTGGGGATGGGGGTGGGAATTACTTTCCGGAATTAAAAAAAAAAGAAAAAGAGGAAGTTGAGTCGAGTGAGCGGTTACATCCCGAGAAGCTTATTCCTGGTCTTTTTGTTCCCTGAAACTTGAGTGGCCAGCCATGGGGCCCATATCATCACTTCCCCCCAAATCTGCCACGCCAGCGGCTTTATCTTCAGCCTTCAGTTAGCTAGCTGGCCCCTCAACAGGTTGCAGCATTTGCCTGGGCCTCTCGGGGGGAAAGAGCAAAAAGAATTAGCAGGTCATTCATTCATCTGCTTTCTAGAAGTCTTTTCTACTCCAAAAGTAAGTGTGAATTAGCAAGAAACCAACACAACATTACATGTAATTAAAAAAACAATAATAATAAAGGACCCCTGCAACTGCTGAATCTGAATTCATTGATTCATTCTGAAAAAAAAAAATCAACATAAGAGGGGATAACGAATTCGATCCCCATCGCCCACAACAACAAAAAAAAATATGTCTTTAGTCTTCAAGTATTTTCTTGTAACACTGTTCTCAGAAAGGGATGACAGGAGGTTCTAGATGGTCTGGACTCTGGGGCTTCTTACCCCAGGGCCTGCTGTGTAGAGCGATTTCAGAGGATCTGTGGATTTAGATAAGGAAAAAAAAATCCCATCTTTGTTTTCACTTGACCTCTAACTGAAATTTAATATTGCATTCAATGGCTTAAAATTGTTCTTTAGAAAAGAGGTCCATACATTGCTCCGAGGCTGTCGTGGGGATCCAGAGTCAAAGAGCCACCTCTTCTTTGCCTAGCTTTGGTCAGCTCGTAGGGGTCTGAAACGAGGATCTGTGCCAGGTACGGGGAGTCGAGGGTATCAGCAGACTCGGGCGTCTCTTCTCTTAGAGACTCAAAGATGACCCACCCATAGTTAGTGGCCAGTGCTATCAAGGTTACAGGGAACAAAGGACTCCTGCTATCAGCTGGAAAGTTCCCCAGCAGATACCCTCAGCTCAGTGTTGTTTTTTTTTTTAACCCTTACCTTCCATCTTAGAATCAAATCGAAGCATTAGTTCTAAGGCAGAAGAGTGGCAAGGGTTAGGTCATCAGGTTAAGTGACTTGCCCAGGGTCACACAGCTAAAAAGTATATGATGCGATTTTTGAACCCAGGACCTCCTCTCTCGAGGCCTGGCTCTCAATCCACTGAGCCACTAGCTGCCTCACTTGGCTGGGGTTTTGCTACAACCAGTCACCCAGAAACCTTTTAAAAATCTTTCTTTGAGCCGTGGGTGTTTGAACCCTTCACAGATCAGTAAACTGGGACTGGAAAGAATTAGACTTCTTTAAGGTTTCCTGGCATGAAGTAGGATGGCCTCTGGGAAGCATCTGCTTGGGCAGAGGCCACCTCCCACCTACTTCCTCTCTCCATGCTCTCTAATAGAGGGGAGGCCTCCCAGCTCATAGAGGGGAGCACGCCGCTTCCAAAAGACTGATGGACCTGCTCTGTGGCTGGCCCTTCCTCCTTGGCCAATATACGAATGCAGAATTGCAAGCTGGTGAGATCCTGAGACTTGATTTCTTCTCCACCTTCCAGGGTGTGTGTGTGTGTGTGTGTGTGTGTGTGTGTGTGTGTGTGTGTGTGTGTGTGTGCAAGCAGGTGCCCCAAAGTCAGAGGCTCCCCAGCCTCCCACTGGGCAGGTCACATGGGAAAGTATTGCCCAAGAGTCCCAGGCAGCCTCCACCCCCATGTTTGGGCACACAGACGAGAGAAAGTTCTCTGAGCAGCAAACACACTCTGTGCAACCCAATCCCCTGCCCAAAGTCACCAGCTCTGGCAGGGCCTCCCAGCTCAGAGGAGGGTACGGGGGGGCTCCAGGAGGCCAGAGGGCTCGTGGCACCTCAGCCCGGGTCTACTTAGAAGGTGGCAATTCTCCTGTCCTTGAGGGTGAGGGGCTCCGGTAATGGTCATCGGGATTGTCCCCCGAGCGGGACAAACGTTGGCAGCAGCAGCAGCAGAGAGAGCAGAGCCGGGCTCGGACGGCTTGTGTACAGAGAACAAACATGATGCAGTTGGCACCTCCTTGGAATGTGTTCCCGATTCCCTGCCAGGACACAAGAGGAATGTCAGAAGGAGCCTTTCCAGATGTGGAAAGACCAAGACCTGTCTGCGCCTTCCTCCCAGCCCCTACACCTACCAGAAGGTGGGCTGGTCCTGAGCCCTTGGGGATGAGCTGGATTTGGGGTGAGAAAACCTAGGTTCAAAATGCTACTTAGTACCTAAGTGACCTTGGACAAGTCCTTTACCCTCTTTAGCTAAGGCTCAACTTCCTCATTTGTAAAATGAGGTGGTCGGTTGGTTTGTTTTTCAATCATTTCTTTCAGTCATGCCTAATTGTGATTCTACGTATGGTTTTCTTGGCAAAGATACTGGAGGGGTTTGCCATTTCCATCTCCAGCTCAATTTCAGATGAGGAAACTGAGGCAACCTGGTTTAGGTGACTTGCCCAGCATTACACAGCAAGCAAGTGTCTGAAGCTATATTTGAACTCAGGTCACTCCTCTCTCTACATGGCACCATCCAACTGCCCCGTAAAATGAGAGGGTTCGCCTAACTGGCCTCAGAGGCCCTCTTTATCCCTACATCTATGGCTCCTTCCTGTTCTCCTCCCCCTAGTTCCAGAGCAGCCCAAAGTCTGCTCCTTCCACATTCTCTTCCCAGGGACTTCTGAATTAGAGATATGTGGAGCCTGGGCTAACCTTCTCTAAAACAGACTCTTCCTCTCACCAGTAGATCATCATCACCATCAGCATCGCTACCACTAACCTTTCTAGAACTTAAAGGTCTGCAAAGCACTTCCATCTAAGTTCGCTCATTTGATTCTCATAGCAAGCCAGGAAGGGAGGTGCTATTACTATCCCTGTTTTATAGATGGGTAAACAGAGGCATGGAAAGGTGACTTACCCAGGACCACAAAGCCATTCTATATCTCCGGTAGGACTTGAACTCAGGCCTTCATAGACCTTGATCCTTCCTTTCTAGGCTTATTATATATCATTTTCTTTTTTTAATTAAAAAAATTTTTTAAACCCTTAACTTCTGTGTATTGGCTCCTTGGTGGAAGAGTGGTAAGGGTGGGCAATGGGGGTCAAGTGACTTGCCCAGGGTCACACAGCTGGGAAGTGTCTGAGGCCAGATTTGAACCCAGGACCTTCCATCTCTAGGTCTGACTCTCAATCCACTGAGCTACTCAGCTGCCCCCACATCATTTTCTTTTGAGCAGCCTACAGTTCAGCCTTGTGAATGTTCTTTAGACATGACAGTCCACCTCTGTGCCTTTGCAAAGGCCATCCCCCTTCCTGGAATGCCTTCTCTCTTGACTGTCACTTCTTAGACTACTACATTTCCTTCAAAGCTCAGTTTAAGCACCACTTCCTATAGGAAGCCTTCCCTGCTTTCCTCTTTCGCACCTCTTCCAGCGGCTAGTGCTGCCCCAGATGATTCTGCATTTATTTGGGGTACACTTAAATTAAACATGTCATACAATACTACTAGCTAACAAGTATAACAACAGCTCATATTTCTATAGCCCTTTCAGGTTTGAGAGGCATTTTGCACGTTGTTTCATTTGTCCTCTCAACAACCCTGGGAGGTAGGAGCTATTATTATCCCCATTTTAGAGATGAGAAAATGAAGTCAAACAGAAGTTAAGTGACTTGCCCAGGAACATTCCGCTAATAAGGATCTGAGGCAAGATTCAAACCCAGGTCTTCCTGACCCAGTCCAGCTCTCTGTCTTCTGCTTTTATGGATATTATGCCTTCAATTATCAGGCACGTGCTGATTCATGTCTGTAGTTTACATATTAGCTATGTGTGCATATAGTTCTCCCCCAGTAGGGTTGGTAGGCAAGATCTGCTTTACTTGTCTTTGTAACCCCTCGTGCCCAGTTCTGGGTGTAGCTAATGTAATAGGAAAAGAGCATCTTAAGAGTAGAAAGCAAAAGCAGGCGAAGCCTGACAGGGCTGGATGTTCCACATCTGGAAGGCAGCAGGGGGCTCTCTCTGTGGCAGCTGGCTGGGAGGGGCTGGAGATGGAGCCGCTGACCTATGCGGGGCTAGGTCTGTGCCTTGGGAAGTCTCTGCGGGAACGGCAGGACCATCATCTCGCAAGGTCCAAGCGTTCAGGTTGAGCTGAGAAGGCTGTCCTGTGTGGTGGGCATACAAGGCACCTGATCCTCCCTGACTTTCCCGCTGGATTCACTTGGCTGTGTACCTGCAGTCCTGGGACAATCTGCCTCCAAGGACCACCCTTTCCCCTTGGGTCCAGCCAGGCTTGCCTTGGAGCTGGAGTGTAGCGATCCCAGACCTCCCGCCCTCCGGGCTATCCCATAGCTGCTCAGAGTACTCCTTCCTCCCTCGTCTCCTGCCCTTTGCTGATCTTTACTAAACAGTGTGTTTACCTTCCTGTGCCTCCTTCGAAAACCCAAAAAGAGCTCCCGGAAGGACTGGATTCAAGCCTTGTGACCACAGCTTGAGCTGACCAGTCATTCCCAACTGGCACTCTTCAGTTTAGTGTTATCAGGCTTTACCCACTTCCTGTTATTCCCCTTCCTTAAGGGCTGCTTTAGTGATGCCCACAACACACTCCTGGTCCCCCTATAGACTTTATTCCCTTACACCAGTGGTTCCTAAACTTTTTTGACCTACCGCCCCCTTTCCAGAAAAAATATGACTTAGCTGCCTGGAAATTAATTTTTAAAAATTTTAATAGCAATTAATAGGAAAGATAAATGCACCTGTGGCCATCACCACCTCCCCTGGATTGCTGCAGCACCCAGGCAGCTAACTGCTCATTTTTCTAATGCAAGTAACCTTCTTTCCCCAGACTCCCCTCTGAGTTCCAGGTTCTTGTATGGGGAGAGGGAGGGAGGGAGAGAAAGAGAGAAAGGAGAGAGAGAAGAGACAAAGAGGAAGAAAGAGAGAGAGAAGAGGAGAGAGAAAGGAAGAAGATAGATAGAGAGGGAGAAAAGAGAGAGAGGAGAGGCAGAGATGGGGAGAGAGAGACTGAGAGAGAGAAGAGACAAGGAGGAAGACAGAGAAAGAAAAGAATGGAGAGAGAAAAGAGGAAGAGAGAGAGAGAGGGAGAGAAAGAGGGAGAGGAGAGACAGAGAGGAGAGGGGGAGAGAGAAAAAGACAGAGGGGGAAAGAGGGAGAGGGAGAGAGGGAGA
>NC_058132.1:43859836-43873015 GCF_016433145.1 Gracilinanus agilis
GAGAGAGAGAGAGAGAGAGAGAGAGAGAGAGAGAGAGAGAGAGAGAGAGAGAGAGAGAGGAGAGGAAAAATGACATGGAAGAGAGAAAGAGAGAGAGATGCTCATCTTTCTATGTTCTGTGGGGAGAGGGGATGGATGGGACTTGCCCCTCTAGAGATGCCCTTGGCCAAGGCCTGCCATATAAGCGGGCTAGTGGCTCTTATGCTAAGGTCTATTTTTCTAACTGTGGAGAGGGGCCAGTGGGGCCTGAATCCATTCACCCTGGAAATGTGCTCAGCCAGCAGAGCTGAGGCAAGGCATCTGACTTACATGTAAGACCACCAGCACGGGTGTCTGCACAGCAGAGGAGTCACAGAGGGTCAGGATGAATCGAACCGTGCTCCAGACCCGCAGACAGATGAAGATGAGAGGGATGAGAATGAGCTTCTTATCAGCCACTGAGGTCCGGTGCTGGCACGCGTGGGTCTCTGCCAGGAGGGGTCGGTACTCTGAGAGAGCAGCATGCTGTGGACAACAAAGACAAAGGTGTTCCTGGCCTGGGGGCCCTTCCTGGTCTCCCCACCTGCCCATGCCCACCATGTTGGTTTCTCTGCCTCTTAAAATGAGTTTGCTTAGATTTGGTATTTACCTAATTTTTTAGCAGTAAAAACAGAAACTCTTTGAGAGCAGGCCTGAGTACATGTTTGGTGTTTGTATTTTTAGTGCCTCATACGGTGCCTGGCACCCTGTAGGTGCTTGATCAAAGTCTGCCAAATTGAATTAAGGAGTAAACACGGAGGGAAGCACAGTGCTGGGCTTCTGATAGGTCTACCTTCCTTCCTCCCCTACAGTCTTCCCCTAAAACCAGGATAGGAGGAAAAGCATCTTATTGACCCTGACACCTGCACCTATAGAATACCATCTCCTGAGCCCTGCTTGTGAGGAACAAGGAGCTGGGACTTGAGAAATTCTTGAATGCTTGGCTGTACTGTTCCCTAGAGGAGGCTGAGGTGGATTGCTTGAGTCTTGGAGTTCTGAGCTCCTCTAAGGTTAAGCCAATCAGGCCTCAAAAGGAAGTCTGTTGAGATAATTATGTAGTTTTTGTTGGTTTGCTTGTTGATATGGTCAATTATGTGGATGGTTTTCCTAATGTTGAACCATCCTTGCATTCCTGGTATAAAGCCCACCTGATAATGAGGAATAACCCTCTTGATCACTTGCTGGAGTCTTTTTGCTAGTATTCTATTTAAGATTTTTGCATCTATGTTCATTAAAGAGATTGGTCTGTAATTTTTTTTTCTCTGTTTTTGATCTACCTGGCTTTGGGATCAGTACCATATTTGTGTCATAAAAAGAGTTTGGTAAGACTCCTTCTTTGCTTATTATATCAAATAATTTGTATAGTATTGGGATTAATTGTTCTTTGAATGTTTGATAGAATTCACTTGTGAATCCATCAGGCCCTGGTGATTTTTTCTTAGGGAGTTCTTTAATGGCCTGTTCAATTTCTTTTTCTGATATTGGATTATTTAAGTATTCTATTTCTTCTGCTGTTAATCTAGGCAATTTATATTTTTGCAAATATTCATCCATATCACCTAGATTGCTAAATTTATTGCCATATAATTGGGCAAAATAGTTTTTAATGATTGCCTTAATTTCCTCTTCATTAGAGGTGAGGTCTCCCTTTTCATCTTTGATACTATTAATTTGGTTTTCTTCTTTCCTTTTTTAATTAGATTAACCAGTACTTTGTCTATTTTATCTGTTTTTTTCAAAATACCAGCTTCTAGTCTTATTTATTAATTTAATAGTTCTTTTACTTTTGATTTTATTAATTTCTCCTTTGATTTTAGTATTTCTAATTTAGTTTTCATCTGAGGATTTTTAATTTGTTCATTTTCTAAATAAATAATTTTGATTATATTAAATTAAAAAATTTTTGTACAAACAAAAACAATGCGACCAAAATCAGAAGGGAAACAACAAACTGGGAAAAAATCTTTATAACAAAAAATTCTGACAGAGGTCTAATTACTCGAATATATAAGGAACTAAATCAATTGTATAAAAAATCAAGCCATTCCCCAATTGATAAATGGGCAAGGGACATGAATAGGCAATTTTCAGATGAAGAAATCAAAAGTATCAATAAGCACATGAGAAAGTCTTCTAAATCTCTAATAATTAGAGAAATGCAAATGAAAACAACTCTGAGGTACCACCTCACACCTAGCAGATTGGCTAAAATAATAGCAGGGGAGAGTAATGAATGTTGGAGGGGATGTGGCCAAATTGGGATGTTAATGAACTGCTGGTGGAGTTGTGAACTGATCCAACCATTCTGGATGTCAATTTGGAACTATGCCCAAAGAGTGATAAAAGAATGCCTGCCCTTTGATCCAGCCATACCATTGCTGGGATTGTACCCCAAAGAGATCATAGATAAACAGAGTTGCACAAAAATATTTATAGCTGCGTTCTTTGTGGTGGCAAAAAACTGGAAAGCAAGGGTATGCCCTTCAATTGGAGAATGGCTGAACAAATTGTGGTATCTGTTGGTGATGGGATACTAGTGTGCTCAAAGGAATAATAAACTGGAGGAATTCCATGTGAACTGGAAAGACCTCCAGGAATTGATGCACAGTGAAAGGAGCAGAGCCAGAAGAACATTGTACACAGAGACTGATACACTGTGGTAAAATCGAATGTAATAGACTTCTGTACTAGCAGCAATGCAATGATCCAGGACAATTCTGAGGGATTTATGGGAAAGAACGCTACCCACATTCAGAGGAAGAACTACAGCAATGGAAACACAGAAAAAAGACAACTGCTTGAACACTTTGGGTTGATGAGGACATGATTGGGGATGTTGACCCGAAAAGACCACACCAATGTAACTTTCAATAATATGTAAGTCTTGACTGTGGGGGAAGGGGGGTGGGGTTGAGGGGTTGAGGGGTTGGTGCAGAGTAAAGTAAAAACATGAATTATGTAACCATGGAAAATTTTTCAAAAAATAAAACAATTATTAACAAAAAAAAAAAGGAAGTCTAGTATCTGCAGGCTGCCTAAGGAGGAGCCAACTGATCCAGGTAGAAAAACAGAGCAGGTTAAAGCCAGTTGGTACTGGGTTCTAGTCTAAGAGACTCTGCATTTCTAGCCTGGGTAAGACAGGGAGACCCAGTATTCCTCCTTATGCCCCTTCTCACAAAAAAAAATTATCAATCAGCTTAGTGCCTGGCACATAGTAGGCACTTAATAAAGAGTTAAAAAAACCCTTATCTTCTCTCTTAGTTTCAGTTTTAAGACAGAAGAGTGGTAAGGGTCAGGTTAATAGAGTTAAGTGACTTGCCTAGGGTCACACATCTAGGAAGTACCTGACACCAGATTTAATCCCAGGTTCCCCCCTCCCCCAACTCCAGGCCTAGTGCTCTATGCACTGTGCTACCCAGTTGCCCTGATAAAGATTTTTTTGACTGATTCTCAGCTCAGCTACTGAGAATAGGCAGCTTGGTAGAGTTTATTACCTCCAGGGCAAGTCACTCCACTTGTGGGTCCTCATTGAGAGGAAGCTAGGAGTCACAGTGAGAAAAAGAAGGTTGGACTAGATAACCTCAAAGGTCCCTTTCAGTTCTAAATCTAGGATCCTACATTTAGCCCTTAGGGAAGTTCGATCCCTGGGGTCAGTCCTCCTCCCCCATAGCCATTCCAGCTCAGTCTCTCTTTGTAGGGTGGGGAATCTGGAGTCCCTTTCCTTCCCTGCAAAGGAGGTCACCACAAACTTAGTCCTAGCTAAGAAATCAGTACAAATAATCTGGGAAATACTTCAGGATGCACCATAGTACCCCAGGCTGCTATTATGCAAAACAGATTCTTGTGGCTGGGACATTTATTTTTAAGCTCTTTGCCCCAGACTCAGAGTCAGGAAGACCTGAGTTCAAATCCCACCTCTGCCACTTGTGTGACCCTGAGCAAGCCCCTAAAGCCCTCAGTGTCCTCTCTCCATATATATTTTATAGGAGTTTTATGCTCTGATGTTCTTTATACTGACAAAATAGGAATCATTCCATTGATTCATATGAGAAATTGCCTATTGCCCATTCTGTTGACTATTCCCATAGGTTCCATGTGGGTATTCATTCCCTGACAAAAGCCAGATTGAAGCCCATCTGTGTTGCCCATCCTGGATTGGTCTTGATCACACATCCTCCTAAAGTCCCTACCACCAAGGCTCCACCCAACAGACTCCAACAGAACAGGCTTCTCTCTCTGGACTTTTTTTTTAAATCTTTACCTCCTGCCTTAGAATCAATTCTATGTATTGGTCCCAAGGCAAAAGAGAGGTAAGGGCTGGGCAATGGGGGTTAAGTGGTCACACAGCTAGGAAGTATCTGAGGCCAGATTTGAACTGAGGACCTCCCATCTCTAGGGCTGACTCTATCTACTGAGCTACCTAGCTGTCCCTTAAATTATATCTTTTTTATGCCACTTCCTGGACAACCAGCACTATCATTTATGAATAGGACTGATGGGAAGACGACCTCATCTAGCGCATCAACCATCTATCTGGACCTTCTTCATGGTAGTGGGGCACCATTAGGGAGCAGCCATCTCCTTGTTTTAGATGTTTCGTAACCAATGAATCATTGAATGAAATTCTCTCTAACCACTGTATAAATGGAGATTTTGAACCTTGGACTTCATCCCCCATAAGTCCCTTAGTTTTCCCAAAATTCTTTTTAATCTCTCCTGCACCTCTACGTTTGCATGGTCATTTTATTGTTTTATATTTGGCTGTAACTCCTCCCTCTTTCTCTTTTGTTTCTGGGAGCAGGCTGGTTAGTAACCTTTTAGTTAGGTCTCTGTTAGTTTATTATCAATAAAGTATTCGTAAATATAATATTTAGTATTTTGCATATTTTAATCTCCACATTTTTGGCGACCACAAAGGGACTTATGGGGGATGAAGTCCAAGGTTCAAAATCTCCATTTATACACCACCAAGGAATCTTGTATGATTTTAAAATATGGGAAACCCAGTGGGGTCTGTACCTGGCTCTACTGAATCCCAGAAATCTTTCTGAAGCACCTACATTGTACTGGGTCCCATGCTGTCTCTAGGAGTTTATAATCTATTTTGGACTCAACCATTCAGGGACATAATTCAACAAGCACTGTCCTACCCACTGTGGACACGATGACTAAAGTAATCTCTACCTAGAGAGTACCTATGTTCTACTAGGTGTGAGGGCAAAGAGAATAATGTGTATGAGTTCAAAATATATAGAAAGTCAATCTACAAAGTAGTCAGGTGGAGCACTGGGTTTGGAGTCAGGAAGACCCGAGTTCAAATCTGAACTCGGTCATTTAATCACTAGTTGCCTCGGTTTCTTCATCTGTCAAAAGAGCTAGAGAAAGAAATGGCTAATCTCTCCAACATTTTTGCTGAGTCAGACGCAACTGAAATGACTGAACCTTGTTATTGTTATTATTATATGCTTACATTTGTTATTATTAGTGAGATTATTAGCAACAATGTTTACCTGTTTTATAAAGTTTGCAGAGCATTTTTCCATGTGTTGTTTCATTTGGTTCTGGCAGCAACACTGTGAGGTTGTTTGACTAGACTCCATTGAGCCAAATGTTTCTTAAAACAACCAATAAAGAACAAACACATGGGTTCTCTGGAATTCTGGCTGAACTTTGTGTTGATCAGGGTTCTTTTAAAAAAATCCTTATATTCTGTTTTAGAATCAATGCTAAGTATCCAAGGTGAAAAAATGGTAAAGGCTAGGGCTAGGCAATTGGAGTCAAGAGTCTCGTCCAGGATAATACAGCTAGGAAGTGTCTGAGGTCAAATTTGAACCCAGGACCACCCTTTTCTAGGCCTGGCTCTCTATCCACTGAGCCTCCTCCTGGTCCCATCCATTGATCAGAGTTCTAATTATTTCAGAATTTTTCATAACGTTCATGGAAAACTTAAATTCTTCTCCAGAGAGAAGCCTTGGTCACTAAGAAGTTCAGTGACTTGTCCATGGTCACAAGTCAGAGGTGACATTTGAACTTACATCTTCATGATGTTAACCATTGATCCTATCATGCCACCCCTTTCCAGAAAAAAAAAAAAAAAGTTTAGGAGAAGGAGGAAAATGGGTCATCAGCCGAAAAGACTGATCCCTTGGATGTCCTCTGAAGTTAGTGTAGGTCTGCAGCAGGAAGACTCTGGTGAGATATGATTAACTTCCAAATGAAAGTGCTTAATTTTTGAATGGAGCAGAGCTCAGCCCAGACCCCTCTGGTTCTCCTGGGGAGAACATTGTACACAGAGACTGATACACTGTAGTACAATCGAACATAATGGACTTCTCTACTAGCAGCAATGCAAGGATCCAGAGCAAGGCTGAGGGACTTATGAGAAAGAAAACTAGCCACATTCAGAGGAAGAACTGTGGGAGGAGAAACACAGAAGAAAAACAACTGCTTGAACACATGGGCTGATGGGGATATTATTGGGGATGTAGACACTAAACGATAACTCTAGTCCAATTATCAATAATATGGAATTAGGTCTTGATCTAATGACATGTAAAACCCAGTGGAATTGTGGGTCAGCTAAGGGGGGTTGGGGGGGCTTGGGGGAGAGGGAAAGAACATGAAACATGTAACTATGGGAAAATATTCAAAATAAAAACTTAAAAAAAATAAAAAATAAAAAATAAAATAACTCATAAAAAAAGAATGTTCTCCTGGGTTGGATGGAAACCCCTTGCTGTAATTTTCACCTGTTGCTGCTATTTCTGCTTCCTGGGACCAGATAAAACACGCTGAATCCCTCTTTTACATTACAATCTGTCCCACACTGGATGACAGCCACCATGTTCTTCTTCTTTTTTTTTTTCTTCACCATGTTCTTCTTGAGACTTCTCTTCTCCAGCCTGACCATGCCCAGTTCCTTTAGCTGAACTTCTTCCTCTCCCTTCTCCTCCTCACAACTGACATTTACATAATATTTTAAATTCTGCAAGGGCATTACTTGCCTCAGTTTCCTCATCTGTAAAATCAGGACTTGACAGTCCCCTTCTAGGTCTAAACTGACCTCATAATCTTATGAGTAACTCATTTGAGCCTGACAACCACCCTTCAAGGTAGATACTTCAGTTATTCAATTATTCTTAACTCCATTTTATAGATGAAGAGGCTGAGGGTCAGAGAGGTAAATTGGTTTAGTTTTAGTTTTGTCTTCTTCCTGTTTTGCCCTTTCCACTCTAGCCCATCAGCGTCTCCTGAAATGTCCCAGGACTGGGTACAATATAGCAGATGGGGTCTGACCAGGCAGAGACAATCCAGCTGACCCCATCCTCATTCTTGGTACACTATGTCTAACAAAGGGCAGGTCCTCCTAAGGTGAAGGTCTGACCCTATCACTCTGTGACCCCTTTCCCTTTCTCTTTAGGACCCAATACAAATTTTTTAACCTTGATTTTCTTAGTAACAACTCTAAGACAGAAAGTCAAGGGGTAGGCAAATGGGGGCTAAGTGACTTGTCCAGGGTCACACAGCTAGGAAGTGTCTGAGGCCAGATTTGAACCTAGGACCTCCCAACACCAGACCTAAAGCTCTATTCACTGTGCCAGCTAGCTGCCCTTCTGTCCTTCTTTAAAGGCCTCATTTTAATAAAGGGGTATAGCCTGGACCCCTTGATTTTAATGGCATAGAAGAGAGCTGTCAAATGTACACAGTGGCAGTACCAGCGGCAACATGGCTGAGTGCTTCCAACCCAGACTCAAATATAACTGGCTATAAATATTTTCGTACAAGTCTTTTTTCCCTATGATCTCTTTGGGGTACAAACCCAGCAGAGATATGGCTGGATCGAAGGGCAGGCAGTCTTTTAGTGCCCTTTGGGCATAGTTCCAAATTGCCATCCAGAATGGTTGGATCAATTCACAACTCCACCAGCAATGCATTAGTGTTCCCAATTCAAATATAATTGGGAAATATTTAAGAAAATAAATAAATATGGAATGGAAGCCAGATCATGTTAATATGTAGCTTTCTAAGTCAATGTCTGGCTGGCATGGTTTAGTGGCCCCCCTTTCTAGCCAAGTTTTATTTTTGTTATTTAGTCATCTCAGTCCCGTCCGGCTCTCTGTGACCCCCCTTTTGAGGTTTTCATAGCAAAGGTGCTGGAGTGGTTTGTCATTTCCTTCTCCAGCTCATTTGACAAATGAGGAAACTGAGGCAAACCAGGTTAAATGACTTGCCCAGGGTCACAGAGCTAGGAAGTATCTGAGGCCACATTGTTTTTTGAATTCCAAACCCATCACTAAGATTCATTTGGCCTCTTACTGAAAACTGTTCCACAAGGTTTCAAGACTGGAAAAACATTGTTCAAAACCTGTGAACTTGTGGGGACACAGGCCAGAGTGTTAACCTCCACCTCTCCCAGCTGAAGCTTAGCCGAGTGGTAGACCTAGGTTGCCCGAATGCCAAGCTGGTGATATGGAAAAACACAATGGCTTTAAAAAAAAAAACTGTTCACACACCTTATAGGGAACATGATTGACGATTGAATAGCTTTAAGAATTGACCATTTATCACGAAGTGTTAGGCCAGCACCCTGGGAAGGATTTGCTTTTTCACAAATGATCAGAACATCCTACGTTTCTTCCTAGCTAATCTTCTTGTCTCTCCAGGTCTTTTTTCCAAACAGGTGTCAAAAGAAATCTTCCTAATTCATCATCATGCCATTCTCCAGCTCAGAAACTTTCTATGGCTCCCAGCTGCCTATAGGTTAACACACAAGACTCCTCAGCTTGACATTTAAAGCTTTCCACAGCCTGGTTCTACCCTTGTGTTCCCAGTCTTATTTCCCATGATTCCTCTTAATACCTTTCCAATCAAACAAGACTCCCATAACTGCCTGGCATCTTCCATCTCTCATCACTCTGCAATCACACAGATCTTCCCTGAACACAATCTTGGCTCATCTCTGCTTTTGAAGTCCTTTTCCTTCAAGCCTCAGTACCGAGACTCCATCTTCCCTCTGCCTGGGCTCTACGAATGAAAGTACTCTTAAGAATTCTGGGTACAAGGGGCTGAGCAGAGAGCCAGTCTCGGAGACAGGAGGTCCTGGGTTCAAATTTGACCTCAAGACACTTCCTAGATGTGTGACCCTGGGCAAGTCATTTAACCCCAATAGCCTAGTCCTTCCCACTCTTCTGCTCTAAAATCGATCCATCATATCAATTCTAAGACAGAAGGTAAGGGTAAAAAAAAGAATCTGGGGACACCTTATCTGGTTCTCTCCATTGCCCCTCAGGGTCCACTGTACTAGACATATCACAACAGCAACAACTAGCATTTAGAGAGTGCTTTAAGACTTGCAAAATGTTGGACATGTTATCACATGTGCCAGAAGTCTGCAAGCTCTTTGAGGAGGGACTAGGCAGCCTTTCCATCTTTATACCTCCCCACCTCCTCATATACAGTAGGTGCTTTATATATGTTGATTTTTTTATGAGGCTTTTCCTGACCTAGCCTGCCCCCCATCCTCAATTGCTTGTGTCTTCCTTGTCAAATTTCTTTGTATTTATTGATTGCACATTTTTAATACACTCCTATGTGTATAGATCATCTCCTCTTTCAGAATCTAAACTCCCCGAGAGTCGTTTAATTTGTATCAGTGTATTCCCAGGGCTGGCAATCAAAGGCATTTATTAATGACTAAGCATTCTGTGCTAATCTCTAGAGAGACAAGGAGAAGCAGAAACAGTAAGTGGCTAAGAAATGCATTGCCAGGCACTGTGCTAAGTGCTGGAGAGACAAAGAAGAAGCAAAAACAGTAGGTGATTAAGAAATGCATTTATTAAGCACTTACTGAATGCCAGCACTGTACTAAGTGCTACAGAGAAAAAGGAAAAACGAAAACTGCAGGTGACTAAAATGCATTTATTAAGCACTTACTGTATGCCAGGCACTGTGCTAAATGCTACAGAGAAAAAGGAAAAGTGAAAACTGCAGGTGACTCAAAATGCATTTATTAAGCACTTACCGTATGCCAGGCACTGTGTTAAGTGCTACAGAGAAAAAGGAAAAGTGAAAACTGCAGGTGACTCAAAATGCATTTTTTAATCATTTACTCCAGTGATGGGCAAACTATTCCCCACAGGCCAGATTCAGGCTGTAGTGATTAGGGAATTGCTTAAAGCAGTGATGGGCAAACTACAGCCTGGATCTGGCCCGTGGGGAATAGTTTGCCCATCACTGATTTACTATCTATGCCAGGCACTGTGCTAAGTGCTACAGAGAAAAAGGAAAAGTGAAAACTGCAGGTGACTAAAAATGCATTTATTAATCATTTACTCTATGCCAGACACTGTACTAAGTGCTGGAGAGACAAAAAAGAGGTAAAACAAGTAGGTGTTCAAGAAATGCGTTTATTAAGCACTCACTGTATGCCAGGTACTGTGCTCAGTGCTAGAGGCAAAGAAAAAAACCTCAAAACTCACACACAAACAGTAAGTGCTTAACAATTGCTCGCTTGTTCATTGATTTCACCTGCCATTTGATGACACCTCAGTGGGAGCCTGACCACCGCTGACCCAACTACAACCATCTCTCCCTCCATTAAACCAAGGCCAGACCCCCACCCCACAGGGCCCCCCCTTTCCACAGCCGCAGCCCCACTTCCCAGAGAACCCAAGCAGGTGTGCTCGGGAGGGCGGCTGGCCCCAGGGGCACCACCCAGGGCCCAGGTAGGGACCTACCGCCCGGCTGATGTGCTTCCGGATGAGAATGTAGAGCAGGGGGAGCACCAGGTAGGCCAGCAGCTCCCAGAGCTTCCCGGCCAGCAGCATCCACAGCAGCCGGTCCTCCGCCTCGATGTTGATCCAGCACCAGCCCACCGACACATCGGAGGCGTCGTAGCCGATCTTCTTCAGGGCAACGGCAGCGGCGGTGATCGCCAGCGGGACGCCCCAGCTTTGGAGGAAAACACAACAAGGAAGGCACAAATGAGGGACTGGAGCCAAACCAGGAGCATCGCCCTGGGGCTTAAAGTCACACAGGCAGGAACAGCTGGGTAGCACAGTGGCTAGAGAGCTGGGTCTAGAGCTCAGATTCAAATCCTGGGTTTAAATCTAGCCTTGGGCCGGCTGTGTGACCCTGGGCAAGTCACTTAACCCCCTTTGCCTAGTCCGTCCCACTCTTCTGTCTTTGAATAGACACTTGGACAGGAGGTAAAGGTTTAAAAACCAAAGAAAAATTAAAGTCACTCAACCAGTCGACAAGCATCCATTCCGTAATGGTCCTGGGCTAAAGGCTGGGAGACAAAGAAAAGCAAGCCCAGTCCCTGCCCTCAAGAGGCAGCTATAATATAGAACAGCAAATATGTGCAGGGGGGGACAGATGTATATATAATACAGGTACATGTATGTATACACATGTGTGGAACACGTATCTATAAGCAGGTACATAGAAGTTATAAGCACAGCAAATACAGAGCAGATAAAGGCAACCTTAGGTAGTAAAGCATCCTTGATGCCAAATGGAATTTCCATTTGGTCCTGGAAGTAATGGGGAGCCTCCTATTGAGTAAGAGGGAAACACGGTCAGTCCTATTCCCTGGGAAAGGGCAGCTAGATGGTGCCATGGATGGAGTGCCAGGAGGCAGGGAGTCCTGACTTCAAATCCAGCTTCAGACATTTCCTAGCGGCGTGACCCTGGGCAAGTCACTCGACCCAGTTGGCCTCAGTTTCCTCATCTGTCAAATGAGCTGGAGAAGGAAACGGCCAACCATGCCAGTATCTCTGCCAAGAAAACCCCAAATGAGGTCCCAAACTCCTTAGGAACAACTCAGGAAAGTCACCTCGGTGGCTGGGTGGAGGTTGGATGAGAGCAGGGAGAAGCCCGAGTCAGGAAGACCAAGCAGCAGGTTATCTCGGTGGTCCAGGTGTGAGGAGAGGAGGGCCTGCATGTGCCCGGGCTGGTATCTGTGTCATTGTGACAAGAAGTGGGGCATTTACAAGACATGGTGCTTCTGGTAGAAGCTCCCAGACTTGGGAGCAGATTGGCCAGGGGGGCCGGGTACAAGGAAGGACTGAGGATGCCACTGAGTTTTCAGGCTTGGGTCTCTGGGAGGCTGGAGGTGTCCAGTGATGGGAAAGCTGGGAAGAGAGGAGCGTTTGGGGGGAGGGAGGGAATGAGCTGTTTTCTATTCTCTCTTTTCAAAAATGTATTTCATTAAATAGAAAGAACTCTGCTTTGGGCAAGTGAGTTTGAAAGGGTCACGAGAAGCCATTTAGGAAACGCTTTATTGCACAGATCAGAAAACCAAGACCCACCGGAGAGTCTGAGTGTCTTGGCTGTCATACAGACAGCAAAGGGCCAGAGCAAGGATCTGACCAGAGGCCCACTGATTCCAAGTCCAGCAAAGGCCCGAGAAGTCGAGAAGTGAATCACAGGCTCCTAGGTCTAAAGGTGGAAGGTATCCCCAAGAGGTCATCTATCGAGCCAAATCCCTGGATTTACAGCTAAGGAAATGGAAGCTCAGACAGACTGGGGAACTTGCCCAAAGTCGCACAGCCAGTCCATCCTCAAACCTGGGTCTCCTGACTCCAAGACCAGCACTCTACCCACTGCACTGCACTGCCTCCAATGACTCTAGTTGCCCTCTTCTCATCTAATGACCTTTCCTCAACCCCAAATGCTAGAGCATTTGTTTTGAACGCACTGTGGCACAGGGATGGCACAAATCCTCCAGCCCAAACTTGAACTCTTGCCTCTGGCTGGTGAGCTTTCTCCTTAATTCCCCCCATCCTGGGCCCACTACAGGACTCCCGTGCCATCTGCAAGCCAAGCTACTCATCTCCTGCCAGGAGCTCCTCTCTCCACTTTCTGGCTCTTGCTCCCGTATGTGTGTTTTTTTTTCCCCCTTTAAGAATATAAACTTCTTCCTGCTTGAATTCATAGCCCTGGTGCTTAGCCACAGTGTGCTGGGACATGTGATACCATTACTATTGTTGCTATTATTACTGTAGGCACCTACAAATGCTTTTTTCTCCATTCATTTTGGAAGGCTACAGCAGCATAGCCCAAGCCTTGGCAGCTCCAACCAAATGCTCTCCCTCCCTCCCTCCCTCCCTCCCTTCCTTCTTTCCTTCCTTCCTTCCTTCCTTCCTTCCTTCCTTCCTT
>NC_058132.1:43873388-43889072 GCF_016433145.1 Gracilinanus agilis
CCCCCCCCCTTTTCTTTCTCTTTCCCTTCTTCCCTGTTGCTCTCTCTCTCTCCTTCCTCCCTCCCCCAGAATCCTTAGGAGTCTAGACATCACCTCCTACACAAGCCTTTTCCTTATTCCTCCAGGTATAAGTGATATTTTCCTCCTGAAATTAGTTTGTATAACAGCAGGGCCTGGTTGTTGCCATTTGGGGGTATCCCTAGCTCTTAGCACAGGGCCTACCTAGCACATGGCAGGTCTTTAATAAAAGTTTCCTGACTTGGCTCATAAGATCACACATTTAGAGCTAAGCAGGGACCCCTGAGGCCATCTAGTTTTTCATCTAGTCGCTCTTTTCCCATCTTATATTTTGAAAATCTCTTCATTTTATAGCTGAAGAAACTAAGGACTAGAGAGGATAAAGCTTAGGATCACTGACTAGATCTAGGTCTGAAGGGCTGTGAAGGCCGCCTAGTACATATGACAGATGAGGAAACTGAGGCCCAGAGAGGTTAAGGGCCTTGCCTGAGGTTACACAGATGATAGGATTTGAATCCACATCCAACTCACCTTCCTTTATTCCACACTCACACCTCAGTTTGTCACTTTTCTTTTTCTCTGGGGACAGGCCTTGTTTCACCAGGAGCAAACAATCTCATTAAGGGATGGCAATATTTCCTTTTTGTCTTTGCAGCCCTTACCCTCAGCCCAGCATTAAGCACACAGCAGGTTCTTAATGTTATTGTTCTGTTACTTTAGTTGTGCCTGACTCTTTGTGATCCCATTTTGAGTTTTTTTTGGCAAAGATTCTGGAGTGGTTGGCTATTTCCTTCTCCAGCTCATTTGACAGATGAGGAAACTGAGGCCAATCTGGCTAAGAGACTTGACCAGGGTCACACTGCTAGGACGTGTCTGAGGCCAGATTTGAATTCAGAAAGATGAGCCTTCCTGACTCCTAGCCTGGCGCTCTATGCACTTTGGCTCCACCTACCCACCCAATTTAACAAACGCTTCTCTGCTGCCTAGTATTAAAATCATTATCTGGGATAAGATGGATGCCACCTTGACACTAGGAAGGATTTGGGGCAGCTGGTGGGGCAGTGGACAGAGTCAGGAAAGTATAAGTTCAAATTTAGCCTCAGATGTTTACTAGCAGTGTGACCCTGGGCAAGTCACTTAACTGCTGTCTGCCTCAGTTTGCTCATCTGTCAAGTGGGGATAATAATAGCACCTGACTTTATAAGTCGGCCTGTTGTGAGGTCAATGAAATAACAGATATAAAATGCTTAAAGCACTACCTAAAACTTATTATTATCATTATCATTACAGAATATTAAACCATATATCTAGATGAAAGGAACTATGAGTAAAAGTGAAATGGCATCCCTGCCCAGTGAATCCAAAGCTTCCAATTCTCTAATTCTCCCAGAGTCAAACTTCCTGAGCGTGATGACTAATTAAGCCCCTGAAGTCTGTTACTGAAGGCACTAATAATAATAATAATAATAATAATAATAATAATAACAACAACAATAATAATAACCAATGTGCTGCCTACCAGGTGCCAAGTAAAGGCATAAATATTTTATTGCATTTGATCCTCACAATAACCTTGTGAGACAGGTGCTATTATTATCCCCATTTTAAAGTTGAGAAAACTGAGGTAGACAGAGATTCCGTGACTTGCCCAGGGTCACATACCTAGCACTAAGTGCCTGAGGCAGGATTTGAACTCAGGTCTTTCAGACTTCAGACCCAGTCTCTTCAGATCAGGGGTTTTTACCTTTTGTTGTGTCTTAGAGTCCCTTGGGCAGTCTGGTGAAGCCTATGGACTCTTTCTCAGAATAATGGCTTTAAGTGCACAAAACTCCAAAGATTACATTTATTCTATTGAAATAAAGATGTATTTTTCCCCCATCCAGGTCCAAATACCTTGGAAATCTTAAAAACTCCTCCTTTACACTTTGGGGTGTCAGTCACCCCTTTTTTCCACATTTCCCCCTCTCTGTCACCATTTCTAGGACTGCCAGTCGCTATCAGACAGATGGAAAGGGTGACCGTCCTCATTCAGTGGGCTCCAAGGATGGCCACAGTGCCAGCACGCCATGGGCATCTCAGAAATATTCTGACACAAATAACTTGCACAAAGGGCCACATTTACAAAAATCTGGTGGGAGCAGGGCTGGGGAAGGCCACAGCGGGGAAGCCGCCAGTAGTTGGCAACTTTAGACAGAGCTAATCACAAGGCGAGCTGCTCTCGGTTTGCAGATTTCAGCCCTGGGAACAATGAACCTTCATTGTTCCCTTGGAGGGAAAGAGGGACAGGATGTGGGAGAAGTCGGGGGAGTAATTCTCCCCATGGGAGGATGCTACAGAGATGTGCTCCAGAGCCAGTTTTCTAAGGAGCCTGTGAAAAAGGCAGTTGCAGGAAGGACAAGGGGGCAGAGAGGGGTGGGTGGGTGGAGGCAGCCTAGCAAGGCAGAGCAGCACAGATGCTAGATCTGGGAGTCGGTCAGCAAACAATGACTAGGCAGTTAATGGGCCGGGGCACTGTGCTAAGTCAGGAGTGCTGCAAAGAAAGGAAAAACACAAGCCTTGCCCTCAAGGAGCTCACATTCTAATAAGCGAGATAACAGGTGCCCAACTGTAGACATAAAAGAATTATACAATGTAAGAGGAAGGTAATCTTAGAGGGAATTCCGGCAGGGAGACCTGGGGTCAAATGAGGATGCTGATAATTACCAGATCTGTGACTCCTGGCAAGTCATTTAATCACTGACTCTTAGTTTCCTGATCTGTAAAATGGGGGTAATAATAGCACCTACCTCCCAGGGTTCTTATGAGAATCAAATGAAATAATATTTGTAAAGCACTTAGCACAGTGCCTGGTACATTGGAGGTGCTTAATAAATCCTTCTTCCCTTCCCTTCTTTCTTTCTTCCTCTCTTTCTTTCTCTCCCTTTCTTCCTTCCCTCCTTTTTCTTCCTTCCCCACTCTTTTCTTTCTTCTTCCCTTTCTTTCTTTTCTTCCCTTTCTTTCTTTCTTTTCTTCCCTTTCTCTTTTTCCTTCCTTCCCTCCCTCCTTCCTTCCCTCCCTCCTTATTTCCTTCCCTCCTTCCTTCCTTTGCAAAGCATTTTATTCCCATGATCTCAATTGAAGCACATGACAGCCTTGTGCTATTATGTCCATTTTAGAGATTGGGAAAACAGGTTTAGAGAAAAAAAAATAGTCCTGCCCTCAAGTAGCTTAAATTCTACCGAGAGTGAGGGTAGGAGGAACAGCAACAGTCAAAAAGCATTTATTAAGTTCCAACCATATGCCAGGGCTTGTTCAGCCACGTCTGACTCTTGGTGACCCTCTCTGGGGTTTTCTTAGCACAGATCCTGGAGTGGTCGGCCATTTCCTTCTCCAGCTCATTTGACAGACGAGGAAACAGAAGCAAACAGGGTTAAGTGACCGGCTGAAGGTCCATCAGCTAGCAATGGTCTGAGCCTGGGTTTGAGCTCAAATCTTCTTGATGCCAGGCCTGGCGCTCTATCCACTGTGCCACCTCGCTGCCCTCTGCTAGGCGTAGCAGTCCAATGAAAAGGATTTGACCAGAGATAAAGAAATAAGAAATATAGACAAGAAAAGTCACTTTCCGGGGGAGTCACTGACTTGGGGGAATCGAGAAGGACCTCTTTAACCCTGAAGGAAACCAGAGATGTTAGAAGCAGAGGCGGGAAGGCAGAGAATTCTGGGCATTGGACAGCTTGGAGAGCTGCATGGAGGCCCACGTGGAAGGTCTCACGTGGAGAAGAGGCAAGGAGGTTGGAGTGGCTACACCCGAGAGAATGTGAGGGCTGGTACAAGTCAGGAAGACCAGCTGGTCCCAGGTGGCACAAGGCCTCCATTCTCCAGCTCCCAGAGGGGAGGGCAGAGAAGCTTCAAGGTCCACTTCTGCCTCTTCCTAACTGTGTGACCTTGGGTAAGGCATTTTACTCGTGGGCCTCAGTTTTCTCCTCTTTTGAGGTTCCTTTTTCCCCCTAGATCTAAGATCCTCTAAAGCTCTTTTTTTCTCAAGCTGTCCAAGACTCACTCCCCTTCCCCTCCCAACATGGCCGAGCAGGAACCCCCAATCACACTGGCAGGAGCTTGAGGGCAGAAAGGGAACCCACAGAGCCTGTATGTCTGTCTGTCCCCAAAAAGGATAGCGAGCTGGGCCCAGAAAGGAGCAGGAGGGATGACAGTAAGCTAGACTGCCTTTAGGAAACCATCAACAATTCTTTCAATGACGCGCCCTGAAGCAAAGCCTCATGGTTTTAGTCACTGATATTCTGCCTGGTTGTTGTAGGGCTGGGAGTCAAGGAACCTCGCCGAGGCTCCCGAATTAAGGTCTCAGGATCACCCAAAGGGCAAAAGAGAGGTGTGTGGTGGGTGTGAGCAAGCCATAACACATTATGAACATTTACAAAGGAGAGTGCGAGCAAGGAATGTCATTGGAGCAATGCCATTATTATCTGTGGGCTGTTGGGTGAGTCACTCCATTCTCCTGGGTCTCAGCGTCCTCTGTAAAATGAGAGGCGCAGGGGACAGCTGGGTGGCTCAAGGGGATTGAGAGCCAGACCTAGAGTCAGGAGGATCTGGGTTCAAATTTGGCTTCAGACACTTCCTAGCTGTGTGATCCTGGGCAAGTCACTTAACCCCAATATGCCTAGCCCATACCACTCTTCTGTCTTAGAATTGATACAAGGCAAGGATTTTAAAAATAATAATAATAATAATAATGGGAGTAGATAGGGGGCTCAGTGGATTGAGAGTCAGGTCCAGAGATGGAAGGTCCTGGGTTCAAATCTGGCCTCAGATACTTCCTAGCTGTGTGACCCTGAGTAAGTCATTTAACCTGTATTGTCTAGGTCTTACCACTCTTCTGCCTTGGAACCAATACACAGTATTATTGTTTCTAAGATGTTTTAAGGGTTTAAAAATAAATAAACAAAATGAGAGGGTTGAACTAGCTGACCTCTGAGGCCCCCTTCAGCTCCAATATATGATCCTGAAAGTCAGTTCATTTCTTCTGGTCTCAGTTTCCCCATTTGTAAAGTGAGGGGGTTGGATTAGATGACCTTTAGGATCCCTCCCAGATCTAGCTCTATGATGCTATAAGTAATTTCCTCTCCCTGGGCCTCACTTTGTAAAATAAAGGAGTTGAGCTCTGAAGTTCCTTCCAACCATACTTCACTAACGTATGAGTGAAAAAGAAACTTCCAAGTGAAACATGAAGTAGAAACAGCAAAGAACTGAATAGAAAGGAAAGTCCCCAGCACACTGGGTGGCCCTTTCCTCCTATCCTCTCGCCCCCATCGTGAAATTAAGGAAAGACAAAATCCCCTGAGATATCTGAGAAACTTTAACAAGATCACCAAAAAAATCATGACATTAGGGTCTTTTTTTTATCCCCATTTTACTATTTTTTTAAACCCTTAACTTCTGTGTATTGTCTCATAGGCGGAAGAGTGGTAAGGGTGAGCAATGGGGGTCAAGTGACTTGCCCAGGGTCACACAGCTGGGAAGTGTCTGAGGCCGGATTTGAACCTAGGACCTCCCGTCTCTAGACCTGACTCTCACTCCACTGAGCTACCCAGCTGCCCCCTGATCCCCATTTTACTGATGGAGAGACTGAGGCGTGCAAAAGGGTAGTAACTTGGCCAAGTCACATGGCAGAGTCTGGATTCAAGCCTAGACCTTTAAACTCCCAGGCTGGAGCTCTTTCTGTTGCAGAGGGCTGCCTCTCCATGAGAACTCCCATTGCTATGGGAGGCCCTGGTGGCCGGAGAGTCGGGAAGACCTAGATTCAAATCCTGCCTCTGACACTTACGCATGGAATGGCCAGAGGCCCTTTACCTCCTGATACTCAAACCAGATTAGGGCCCAACATCCTTCTGGGTCCTGAGCTGCTGACATGGAGAAGGCTGCTGGCAGGAGGCTTCCCTCCAAACAGCGGAGAGCATGTTCTCACCTTCGTTCTAGCAACTCGCCTGATTCACGGAGGGATTCCTGGGAGAAGGAGGCTATTTCTCACCATGACTCTCCCTCTTTAGAGATGGGCTGGGCGAGCGCGTGAGAGACCCGGCAGAGCGGAGCGTCAGGGAGATGGACTGGAGGAACCTGACTTACTGGCTGGGCGGGTACTTTTGTCTCCAGGCTTAGGATTCTCCTCCCACAGTCCTACACGGATGGACCAAGCCAGAGGATGAGGGATGTACAGAGGACGGTGCAGCAGGCAGCCCACTTTGGAGTCATAAAAGATGATTTCAAATTTTAGCTCTGCCACTTACTAGCTGTGTGGCCTTAACTAAGTCATTTCCCTAAGGTCTCCGTTTCCTTATCTGTAAAAGGAGGAGAGTTGAACTTGATTCTTTTTTTTTTTTTTAAACCTTTACCTCCTGCCTTAGTATCAATTGTAAGACAGAAGAATGGCAAAAGATGGGCAGTTGGGAATAAGTGACTTGCCCAGGGCTACACAGCTAGAAATTCTTTGAGGCTAGATTTGAACCCAGGTCATCCCAATCCCCGGCTTGGCACTCTATCCACCAAGCTAGCTAGCTGCCCCAGACTAGATGATTCTTTTTTTTTTTTTTAAACCCTTGTACTTCGGTGTATTGTCTCATAGGTGGATGATTGGTAAAGGTGGGCAATGGGGGTCAAGTGACTTGCCCAGGGTCACAGAGCTGGGAAGTGTCTGCGACTGGATTTGAACCCAGGACCTCCTGTCTCTAGGCCTGACTCTCACTCCACTGAGCTACCCAGCTGCCCCCAGACTAGATGATTCTAAGGTCCTTTCCAGCTTTAAAACTATTTAGTCTGTGGTCGTATAGCTAGTAAGACTGAGGATTCGAACCCAGTGCTTTTCTCATTTCACCCAAATTGCTTGTGACTACCTATCTGGGCCTCAATTTCCTTATCTGTAAAATGACTAGGTAGGTAGCACAGTAGATAGAGTACTGGGCCTGAAATCTGGAAGGCTTCTCTTGAGTTAAAATCCAGCCTCAGACCCTTATCTGCTGTGTGATCCTGGGCAGGTCACTTAACCCTATCAGCTTCATCTATCAAATGAACTGGAGAAGGAAATGGCAAACCTCTCCACTATTTCTGCCAAGAAAATCCCCAATGGGGTCACTGAGAGTCAGACACGATTGAAAAACAACTAAACAATAACAATAACAAAAATGTCCAGGCTAGACTTATCGATAGTCGAAGTCCCGCAATCTTAGTCTAGCTTTTAATTTTGTCTCATCCTCATCTTAAAGAACATGGCTGTAAAGACCTGGAAAACAAAGTATCAGGGGTTGGATAAATAAAAACTGATATATGATTGTAAATGGAATATTACTATACAAGAAGAAATGAATGTGAGATCAGAGAAGCATGCAAAGACTTGGAAGAACAGATGAAAAGCAGAGTGAACAGAACCAAGGGAACAAGGCATACAATGGAAATGAAGAGATCACGAAAAGGCAGCTAGACTTAGAGTGACTCTGAAACCAAAAATGGCCCCAGAGGACCCCTCCACAGAGAGGCGTGGCAGAATTCAGCCTGCAATGAAGTCAATGCAATGTTTATTTTTGTTTAACTGTTTTTTGTTGATACAAAAGAGCATTCCACTAGGAGCAAGGGAAATATTTTAAAATTACAATGATGGGGGCAGTTGGGTGGCTAAGTAGATCAAGAATCAGGTCTAGAGATGGGAGACCCTGGGTTCAAATCTGGCCTCAGACACTTCCTAGCTGTGTGACCCTGGGCAAGTCACTTCACCCCCTTTGTCTAGCCCTTACCTCTCTTCTGCCTTGGAACAAATACGCAGCATTGATTCTAAGATGGAAGGAAAGGGTTCCAAAAAGAAAAATGACAATGATATTAATGATGAAAGCACCAATGAGTTTGTTTTATTAAATGCTGGTTTAGTAGCCAAATTGCTCAGAATCAGAGAATCTCAGAGTGGTAGGAATCTCAGAAGCCATCAACAAGGGCAAAACCCACTAGAGCAGAGACAGCAAGCTATTAACTCAATTCTAAATCAACGCTGAAAAAAGCCACAACCCTAGTCCCGGTTGGTCCCTGGCAACACCATCAGTAGATGACAAACGCCAGGGTGGAATTCCAGACATCAGCTAAAAAGCCTTCTCTCAAGTGAATACACTTGAACTTTGCTCCCCATTGAACAGTTCAAATAGAGGAACAATTTATTTTGGGGGCACTGGGGAACTAGGTTTTTGTATGTTCTAATATTTGCTTTAAAAAAAAAGTTAACTCACCTTTTGCTGGTGAGAATTTCCCCCCCTACTAACTCGAGGAGAGAGATGAGAATACACAAAGGAAATGGAATGTCATCAGGGAGGGGACTCCAGGCTCCAATAGAGGCAATTCTTTTCTTTTCTTTTCTTTTCTTTTCTTTCTTTCTTTCTTTCTTTCTTTATTTCTTTCTTTCTTTCTTTCTTTCTTTCTTTCTTTCTTTCTTCCCTAAAACCCTTACCTTCCATCTTAGCCCCAATGCTGTGTACTGGTTCCAAGACAGAAGAGTGGTGAGACCCTTGTTCCTGGTTGGGCCTTCCTAAGCCAAGCAGAAAAAGTCTTTTACGTAAAAGCCCTTTAGATATTCTCGATTTAATTCAAGAATTCAATTCAAAAAACATTTATTAAGCATCTGCTATTGCTAAGTGGAACTCTGGGAAGAAAGAAATGAACCAGAGTGGAAATCCAGAGTGGATGGAATGAAGAGAAGAACCAGGAAGGGCAGGGGAGGCTCTCAGAATCCTGGGTTAGAATTCTGAGGGACGTAAATGCCCATCGAGGAGTTGGGTTTGAGCTCTGGAGAAGGAAACAGCTCTAAAACCCAGCTCTTGCCTCCTATTGACCTTCAACTGGTTCCTGAGAGAAACCAGCCATTTGCAGATCATCTTTTGGTCTCATATCTGATTTACCACCTGGAGAAGTCTCAGGCAGGAATTGCCAGAGACTGACCTGAACTGCTGAGTTGCCTTTGGCGGGCGTTAGCTTCTCCTAGGTGGCGAGGCCACACCTGGCACCTGTGACTCCGATACCATCTGTGACTTCCACTAGGACTATAATCGATGTGGGCTGAGAGATGGGGTTAGTCAGAGAGATGGGGAAAACCTGAGACAGCGAGGAAGGAAGGGCAGCCTTAGCCCTGCTAAGGACAGAAGCGATTCTTTGCTGAATCAGATGGTGGGTAAAAGCTAGAATTGGTTAAGAATAGGGAATCCTCAGCCCACATACCTCACCCCATTCCAAACAACATTTTATAATAAATCGGTTACTTTTTTTTTTTTAAACCCTTGTACTTCGGTGTATTGTCTCATAGGTGGAAGATTGGTAAGGGTGGGCAATGGGGGTCAAGTGACTTGCCCAGGGTCACACAGCTGGGAAGTGGCTGAGGCCGGGTTTGAACCTAGGACCTCCCGTCTCTAGGCCTGACTCTCACTCCACTGAGCTACCCAGCTGCCCCAAAATTGGTTACCTTTTAAGTGAAGTCAGAATGGTTTTCAACTGGTCTAAGACAGAGAGCAGCCATCGTGTTCTCTGAACTTGAGAAGATCGTCAGCCCAGACTGGGTTAAGTAAAATCCCAGGAACCCATTTTATTTACCATCTTACACTATATGCCATGCTCAGGGATAAGCACCTAAAAGAAGTCAGATACAAACCCTGCCCTCAAGGATCTATCATTCCCTGCTCCTACCCCCCAAAAGAAGAGTGGGAAGAGGTAGGAAATGGGGGTCACATAGCTAGGAAGTATCTGAGGCTAGATTTGAACTCAGGATCTCTCATCTCTAAGCCTGGCTCTCTAGCCACTGAGCTGCCCAGCTGCCCCCTTTCCCTGTCTGATTCTTCTCCATCTTCTCCCAGGAATTCTTCTTCATAGAGTAGCTGTGCACCATGATGGAGGTCTTCTTTCTGTTTGGATGGGGCTGAGGGAACCCTTCTACGTCCACCTGCTAGTCCTCACTCTTGCTCAGGTGACTCCCCACCTCCTCTCCTGACCTTAAGCACAGACAGACCTGCCTAAAGTTCATTGGTCCCTTGAAGATGATCCAGCTTTTGGCACCTTTGGGCATCTCCTATGATGCTGTCTGGCACACGTAAAAGCTAAATGTCTCAGGCTGATCCAACCTCAAGCACCCCCATGTTATGATTATTTTTGAAAAGATCTGGAGGGCAGCCTTTAGCACCCAACCAACTAGAAGGAGATCTTGGCCAATAAAGAAGGGAACTGTGGCAGCTGGGTAGCTCAGTGCAGTGAGAGTCAGGCCTAGAGACGGGAGGTCCTGGGTTCAAATCCGACCTCAGACACTTCCCAGCTCTGTGACCCTGGGCAAGTCACTTGACCCCCATTGCCCACCCTTACCACTCTTCCACCAAGGAGCCAATACACAGAAGTTAAGGTTTAAAAACAAACAAATAAATAAACAAATAAAGAAGGGAACCTGGTGAGCCAGTTTTCCCTTAATCCCCTTGTCCTGTTTCTCAAGACAGACAAAGTCATCTTGATACCAGGGGTTGAGAAAGAGCTGAAGTCACGAATTTTCCCAGCTAAGCTTGGTGTAGAGCAGAGATCACTCAGTGTGTAGGTCTGTGAAATGGGTTTGTGTGTGTGTGCCCAGTCAGATGAACAAGACACTTATCTCTCACAGTCTGGAAAAGGGGAATCCAGCTGAGTGTTCTCCCCCTCCCCTCCTTTCTTTAGACACATTCCCCTAAGAAGAGAAAATTCCTCGAGAGTCCCTGCTGCAAAGACGTATCGACAGTCCTTGAACCGAGGCGGTTTGGGACCTTCACTTTGTTCCGATGGCAAAGTTGGATTGGCCAGAGAGTTAGAAACAAATCTCCTGCCACTAAGCTCTTTGGATACTTTAATCTGGAAATGAAGAGAGTGGATTTAATGGTGCCCTCGGTGACATCACTGGCTCCCAGCTACCCCTTCTTCCCTCCCTCCCCTTTCTAACTGCTGAGTCAGATACTTTCATTGGTTCTTCCCAACAGCAGCAAAAGCAAGAAGTGCAGGAGGAAAGAAAGCCAAGACAAGGCACTTTTCTAGGGCCCAGGAGAACAGAACTTCCTTGCGGGCAGCTCTCAGAAGAAGCTAGAGATGAATGACTAGACTAGAAACTGAGTCACTTAAGTAAACTGCAAACTCCTTGAAGGCTGAGGCCAGCCCGCCCTCTCCTTTCTAGGTTCAGTGCCCGGCACTCCAGCCTACATGGCTATAATAATAAGTAATCATAAGGTGTGTGACTAATGATGATGGGAGGCAGCAAGGTATGGTGGGTAGAGAGTTGGCTTTGGCGCCGGGGCTCCTGTCACTAACTACTATTTGAGTGACTTTAAAGCAAGTCTCTTAATCGCTGTGTACCTCCATCTCTTTCTCTCTAAAATGGGTTGGCCTAGAAAGCTAGGCAGCTAGGCAGCACAATGGATAGAGTGCTAGGCCTGCAGTCAGGAAGACTTGAATTCAAATCAGTCCTCAGATACTTCCTAGCTCTATGACCCTGGGCAAGTCACTTAAGCCTATTTGCCTTAGTTTCCTCATCTGTCAAATGAGCTGGAGAAGAAAAAAGCAAACCACTTCTGGCAACCAAGATGGCAGAGTAGGAATATTCTTGAGCTTGCCCAAACCCACCTCCAAACAACCACTCCAGTATCTTTGCCAAGAAAACCCCAAATAGGGTTCAAGAAGAGTCAGATGTCACTGAATTACAACAAAGATGCTAACATTTCATCTAGCTCTAAATCTGTGACACAATTATTCTATGATGACTCAGAGTCAGGAAAACCTAACATTACAATCTACTTCAGATATTTATTAACTGTGTGACCCTGGGTAAGTCACTTGAGCCTCTCAGCCTCAGTTTCTTCAACTGAAAAATAGGGATGATGATACCTGTCCTCACTCAAGGAACTGTCCAGGACTCAAATGAGAACATGAGAACCTAGATTATTAGTAGGTCTAATTTCTTTCTTTCTTTCTTTCTTTCTTTCTTTCTTTCTTTCTTTCTTTCTTTCTTTCTTTCTTTCTTTCTTTCTTTCTTTCTTTCTTTCTTCCTTCCTTCCTTCCTTCCTTCCTTCCCTCCTTCCTTCCCTCCTTCCTTCCTTCCTTCCTTCCTTTCTTTTTAAACCCTTAACTTCTGTCTATTGGCTCATAGGTGGAAGAGTGGTAAGGGTGGGCAATGGGGGTCAAGTGACTTGCTCAGGGTCACACAGCTGGGAGGTGTCTGAGGCCGGATTTGAACCTAGGATCTCCCGTCTCTAGGCCTGACTCTCAATCCACTGAGCTACCCAGCTGCCCCATATTTTTCTTTCTTTAAAAAAAATCCTTACCTTCCTTCTTAGAATTGATATGAAGTATCACTTGCAAGACAGAAGAATGATAAGGGCTGGGGTTAAGAGTCTGAGGCCAGAATGGAACCCAGGACCTCGATCTCTAGGCCTGGTGCTCTATCCTCTGTGCTGTCAAGCTGCCTCTTAATCTAGAAACAATCCTGTTATTATCATTATTACTATCCTAGAGTCCTACCAACTATACTTTTGTGGAAGTAAAAAAAAAATCAATGGGCTCAGTGTTTGGGGATTGGGCTGGGTGGAAAGGAAGACAAAGGGGGTGATGGGGCAAACAGGTTCTGGCTATCAAAGGTGGGGCACAATTCTCCCGCCTCCTTTTTTTGATGCATGAAATCAGCTGTGAAACATACACTAGCCAGACTAGAGAAGCCCCGGCTAAGATTAAGAAAGTCTGAATGGATGATTCATGATGGATGGGCATGATGGATGAGAATGGGGGAAAGTGAGTCACCTCCCAGGCAATGGCAGACTTTCAAAGGAAATTTCACCGATTTTCAGGGGATTGGCTCAAGTTTGGGCTATGGACATCCCTTTGAGCAAATGAGATGTGTCACGCGCTTAGCCCATAGTTGCTTACAATTATTCCCTCTCCGGTCCTTCCCTTTGTGCCAAACTTTCTCACCTCTGCAAGCAGAACTAGGGCGTGGGGATGGCAGATGAGTGTGTGCCGGCTGAGGCCGATTGGGAAATAAGATGAACAAAGGTCAGGTCCCAAGGTTTAGGAGCCTTTAGAGCTAAAGAGATTCTAGAGGCCCGCTGGCCCAGGCAGGCAAGTCAAGCATTTATTAAATGCTAGGCCCTGGGGATTCGAAGAAAGACAAAAGACAGTCCCCCACCCCCGGGAGCTCTCAGCCCTAATGGGGGAAGACAACATGCGCTAACTCTGTAGAGAGAAAATGGAAGCTATTGAGCAGGGGAAAGGCACTAGGATTAAGAGGAATTAGGCAAGGCTTCCTGGAGAAGGAGGGATTTTAGCCAGGGAATCTAGGAGGTGGAGAGGAGGAGGGAGAATATTCCAGATAGGAGGGCGAGCAGAGAAAAGATGGAAAGTGAGGAGATGGCGTATTCTGTGCAAGGAAGCCAGTGTCGCTGGATCAGAGTATATGGAGGTGACTAAGGTGTAAGAAGAAGGGAAAGGGAAGCAGGGGCTAGATTATGAAGGGCACGAAGAGCCAAATTCAGGACCTCTGATTCCAGTGCAGGCGTCTTTTCAAGGGAGCCTCAGTTTTTTCATCTCTACGAGGAGGATAAAAATATTGGAGTGACCCTTCTCAGGGCTTCTTCCTGTGTGGCTTGGAACACCTTAAAGAACCAGAGAACTAAGGATGAACTACGGTCACCTTGTGTCTTTAGCCTCAGGCAGCTCTTGGGCTACAGGGACCCCTGGGAGCTGCGTCTTCATCAAGCCCTTTGTCCTCTTTCCGAGAGAGGCTCGAGTTGGGAAAAGGTCTCATCATTAGGAGCCAGGAAGCTGTTTGGACCACTTAACTGTGGTGATGAGAAAGAGGGAAGAAATAAAAAACAGTCGCACAAAGCTTCACCTGCAGGCTTTGAGCTTAGCTCAGCATGGGCGAAGACAGCGGACAACCACCAAAGGATTTTTTGCACCTTGAAGGCAGGGCAATCTGTTCTAACTGTAAAGTCTGTGATCCTAACTAGGGGCAAATGTTAGAGGCTTTGCCAGATACTGTAACCTCCAAGGCAGACTGAGCAAGGGCCCTCGGTGTCCCTCCTGTCAAGACAACTCCAGCCAAGCATTTAGTCCTCCTTTCAACTTACTGTTAGGCTCGCTCCTTAGAAGTTTGCTGACATAAGAAAGGAAAGAAAGTAAGAACCTTGCTCCTCTGGAACACGGAGAAAGAAAAGAGCTAACTGAAATCCAGACACGGATTAGGGGCAATATATATATATTATGAGAGGGCAAGGTTGGGGGAGAGAAAAGCGGGGGGAAGAGGTGGCCCAGGGGATTGAGCCAGACTTAGAGATAGGAGGTCCTGGGTTCAAATCTGGCCTCTGACACTTCCTAGCTGTGTGACTCTGTGTAAGTCACTTAACCCCCATTGCCTAGCCCTTACCACTTTTTGGCCTTGGAACCCAAGCACAGTATTGATTCTAAGACAAGGCAAGGGTTTTACACACACACACACACACACACACACACACACACACACACACACACATATATATATATATATATAACATACAAATATATATACATTATATACATATGTATATATTTATGTATGTATACACACACACACATATATATATATAAATATGATTCTAAATGTGATGCTGACGATGCATTTCTGAGAACTATCACAGTAGCTTCCTAATGGGTCTCCCTGCTTCTTGTGTCCAATCCATCATTCTCCAAACAGCTGTCAAATGGATTGTGACACACAGGTCTGACCCAGTCATTTTACATAACCTTCAGGGGCCTCCTATTGTATCCAGGATAAAATACAAACTTCCTCTGCTTAGAGTCCTTCGCAGTCTAGTTCCAACCTATCTTGCTTACTTTCTTTTTTTTTATTTCCTTTTTTATTATATGCTCAACAACCATCACCTAGCATGAACATGTGAGTAAACCAAGCAGAAATAAAAGGAGAATAGTTCATGAAATGAGGAACTTTGGCTTCTTCTAAAAAAGGGCATATGAAATTGAACATGGCAGTAATGACCATTTGTGTCTTCTGATCTTTTTTTTAATCTGTGTGTTTAATTTTATATTGATTTTCTTTTCTTTAAAAAAAATCACTATTACTACCCAATAAACTCTATCAAGACCTAAATAGGAGCTCTGGTAACAAACAAATACAGTAAAAAAAAAAAACAACAAAGAAACACACTGGTCAAGTCAGAAAATGTATGTCTTATTACAAACCTGGTCTATCACTTTTGATTTTTATTTATTTAAATTGAATGTTTTTTAAACCCTTACCTTCCATCTTGGAGTCAATACTGTGTATTGGCTCCAAGGCAGAAGAGTGGTAAGGGTGGGCAATGGGGGTCAAGTGACTTGTCCAGAGTCACCCAGCTGGGAAGTATCTGAGGCCAGATTTGAACCTAGGACCTCCCCTCTCTAGGCCTGGCTCTCAATTCACTGAACTACCCAGCTGCCCCCTGGTCTATCATTTTTCAGTCAAAACATGGGAGGCATATTTTATCGTCAGTCCTCTGAAGTCTTACTTCATTGTGTGGGATAGTTCTGAAGTCTTTCTTCCTTCCTTCCCTTCTTTCTTTCCCTTCTTTCCTTCCCTTCTTTCTTTCCCTTCTTTCTTTCCCTTCCTTCCTTCCTTCCTTCCTT
>NC_058132.1:43898836-43909971 GCF_016433145.1 Gracilinanus agilis
GGGGAGGGGGTCTTGGGAAAAGGGGGAAAGTGGAAAGAGCTGGAGGAGAGGCGGCCGGGAGCGGGGGCGAAGATGGGGGAAAGGGAGGCCAGGAAGAGGCAGGGAGAAGGGGCGCCGAACAATGAGAAGCCCCTGGAAGAGGGAGTCTGGGGGAGACCACAGAGGTGGGGGACAGGACGGGAGCGGGGAGGGGCAGGCAGGGGAAGGGACCCGGGAACTTCAGTCAGAAAAAGTTCCTCCTGAAAGCCAGAGGTGCGGACCGTAGTTGGGGGACCCCGAAGGGTGGCTGCTCTAAGTGCTCCAGTTCCAGCGCCGGCCACCCAGCCCCGCCAGTCCGCCCCCTCTCGCCGCGGGGCAGCGGCGGCGTCATGTGAGCCGTAGCCGAGGCCGGGGCTGTGGCCAGGACTGGGGCTGGAGCTCGGCGAGGCCCCGCCCCCAGCCGGCTCCGGACCCGCCCCTTCCCACCCCCTTGGCTCAGCTGGCCACAGCTGCTGTTGGGCTCTGCGGCCAGCCTACTAGGAAAAGACCCCGGGCCCCGCCGCCTCCCTCACGGGAAGGACCGGCATTTCTGAGGCGCCTTCCTTTCACTTTCTTTTCCGTTTTCCTTGGGCAGGGGGCCCTTGGCTGCGGTCCCCTTGCCCTTTGTAGCTGAGAGGAACAAGAAGCAGGAGCTTTCTTTTCCAGTCACTGGAAATGGGCTGGTATTCCCCCTCCCACCCTGAGCCCAAGCCGGCCCAGCCCCCACCTCAATATCTCCCTCACCATCCTCCCATTTTCCTGAAAGCTTCCTTGCCCACCGGCTCTGCGCTCTGATCAGGCAGAGACCACTTCTCTTCCGGGGGGGAAGGGAACAAGTTTATTAAGCACCAACTCTGTGCCAGGCACTGTGCCAAGCGCTTTAGAAATATCAGCTCGTTTAATTTTTCTTGCCATGCGTTCCCCTAAAACCACTGGCATGTCCCACCAGATTCTCGCAGGGGGAGAAGCTGAGGAGAGGAGGGGGGTGCCCGTGGGAGCAACAGAGAAGCCTTGTCCCAGCCTAGGGGCCCTGGCTGCTGCCCACGGAATGGGAATGGTCCAGGAGAGAAGGAGCTGGTGTTGTCCAAGGTGGAGAGGGCACCCTGCACCTGCACCTGCACCTGCACCAGAGGATCCTTTGACTACATGTCATTAAATGAGAGGCTGGGTGGAGAGAGCTCACATTCTACTCAGAAAGACCCAGGTTCCAGAGCTGCCAATGACACGGGCCAACCGTGGGCAAGTCAAGGGCCCTCCCAGGGCCCTCCAGCAACTCTCTAGAATGATCATTTCCTGATCACTTCCAGATCTTAATCAACAGAAGGGAGCTCCCACAATGGGAGTTCTCCATATATGTGGAATAATAGGCACCAAGAGCTAGAGCTGGAAGAGCTTCCTTCATTTTATGGAGGAAGAAACAGGTCCAGAGAGGTGGAAAGACTGCGTGGGTCCACATGGTTTCTGAGGCAACATGCCATCCCGGGTCTGCCTGAACTCCAATATCTTCTCCAACGCTGATTGGGATTTCTCCTGCCCACCATTTTTTTTTTTTTAAAGGAAACCACTTTCTCTTGCCTTCTGAAGAAGAAAACTGTTTACCGTACAGGATGGAGGCAGTGAAAAATAGACGGCTGGCTTCTGAGTATTGGGAAGTCGCTTTGTTATTATCTTCTCCCATTTTAAAAGGCTGCCAAAAAAATGAATAACCTGACAGCCAACTGTTGAGACTTAACCTGTAGAAAAGGGCGCGACATTCTGTTTTCTACTGTCAGCACTCTGGGATGTTATGGCAACACACTGTAGCCATTGATTCGGAGATGTGTGACCCCAGACCAGCCACAGGGCTCCTCTGACCATGATGAATAGACTACCTCCAGCAAAGCAGCTCGGGCAATGACCGGGATTTCTCTGCAGGGAGTGCAGGCCTCAGTTCCCATTCATGTTTCCCCCATGCTGAAAAGGTCACTCTCTGGGGCGATCCCAATAGACACCATGCACACACACGGATCCAGTTCTGAAAACATTTATTATTGTCTAGGTGGCATTAGTGATAGAGCATGGCTGGGCCTGGAGTCAGGAAGACCTGAGTTCAAACGTGACCTTGGACTTTTTTTTTTAAAAACCCTTAACTTCTGTGTATTGGCTCCTAGGTGGAAGAGTGGTAAGGATGGGCAATGGGGGTCAAGTGACTTGTCCACGGTCACACAGCTGGGAAGTGTCTGAGGTCAGATTTGAACCTAGGGCCTCCCGTCTCTAGGCCTGACTCTCAATCCACTGAGCTACCCAGCTGCCCCTCACCGCAGACATTTTTTAGCTGTGTGACCCCGGGTAAGTCACTTAACCCAGTTGGCCTCAGTTTCCTCATCTGTCAAATGAGCCAGAGAAGGAAATGGCAAGCCACTCAAGGATCTCTGCCAAGAAGACCCCTCCAAAAAAAAGGGTCGGGAAGAGTTGGACAAGACTGAAAAATGACTCCACAACAATAACAATACTGTGTGCCAAGCTAGGGGAATACAGGCAGGTAGTTGGGGCTATAGTAACAAAAATTAACTGGTCAGTCTTTGCCCTCAAGGAGTTTATAGTGTGTGCGAATATTCAATATATGTAGATATGCAAAATATAGGGGGAGAATATAGATCTCTGATTTTTTAAAAATCTTTATCTTCCATCTTAGAATCCATACTGTGTTTTGATTCAAGGTAGAAGAGCAACAAGAGCTAGGCAAGGGGGTTAAGCGACTTGCCCAGGAGTCACACAGTTAGGAAGTGTCCCTGGTCAGATTTGAATCCAGGACCTCCCATCTCTAAGCCTGGCTCTCAATTCATTGAGCCACCTAGCTGCCCCCCTCTCTCCAGCTCTGATTTCATTAATTTAGGGAGCAACCAGAGGTGGGAACCTCTACTAAGATGATTCAGTCTTTTCACTGCAATTTATCATCTCAGCAAATTGCCTGGAGCTCTTTGGGCTCAAGTGATCTGTTCAGGGTCCCACAGCCCCTGTGTATGTCAGAGGTGGGACTTCATCCAAGACCTTTGGGGTGTTGGGTCTTTATGGACTCACTGAGCTACAGGGCTTCTCAAATGCGAAATATAGACAAAGTCTTTTCAGGAGTGGCTCCTTATAATCACAACCTGAGCAGGGCTTTGGAGGAAGCTCCAGAATCCCAGAGGCAGAGGTGGGTGTGGATGTATAGCTGAGAGCATAGATTTAAATCATAGATTCCAGATAAGGAAACTGAGGCCCGAGGGCATCAGTGAAATATCTAGGTTCACAGAGCTTGGATCAAAAACCAGAGACTCCAACCCCCTCATTTTACTGATGCTCAAGGGACCGCCGGGACAAAGGCAGGGACAATGAAACGGACACTCCTGTTTGGGGAACTGCCAATGGGCCAGGAACTCCTGGGAGGCCAGAAATTCTGCCATTTCTTGAGTTCCAGCAGCTCCCTTTGAAGTCAGATTCCATTTACACAGCTGCATTCTTTCCATCTCTTCTTTCATGGTCTTAGCACTCCATCGTTCTAGGGGGAATTCCCCGGAAGCCAGGATGGATTTTTCCGGTGCCCGCCAGACGCCGCCCTTGCTGCGGCTGTCCCGTGTCAAAAGCAGCTGGTGACAAAAAGGCATCTCACCTTTCAGCTGTCCTACCCCATTTGTCAGGCTGGACTGTCAAGGTCACAGCCTCTTAACATCACCACCAGGAGGGCAAATGGCACATGTATACGACCCATTTGGATGTTGTCCTCCCCCCTCCCTACATCAATCCAGTGCCAGCAAGGAACTCTGTCCTCAGCAACATTAGGGACACAGTCGGGACAGTGCCCTATGAGGGACAGCGTCCTACTCCTTTCTCCAGAGTTCCTCTAACAGTTTCCCTGGAGAGTTCACCTCTAACCCCATCCTGCTCTTCCTGGGCCACTTGGAGGTTTTCTTTTAAACACGAACCATGAAGATTTCCCCTAGGATTGGGGAAAATGTAAACGAGAAGCCCAACTGAACAATTTTCCTCTTTGGTCCTTTGCCTTTATGACCCTGGGCAAGTCACTTAACCCTCTTTGCCTCAGTTTCATCATCTATAAAATGACTTGGAGAAGGAAATGGCAAACCACTCCAGTATCTTTGCCAAGAAAACCCCAAATGGGGTCACAAAGAGTGGGACGTGACTGAAATGACTGAACGACAAGAGACTCCCTGAGACATTATGGCATTGTGGGTAGAAAGCTGACCAAAAGAACTGGGAAGACCAATCAATCGTAAAGACTGGCTTCTGACACTTACTGGCTTGAATGACCCTGGACAAGTCATTGCTCCCTAGTAGCCCTTTGAGACCGAAAGTTACAAAAGTGGTTTTTATTAGAAGGAGAATTTCTTTACTGGGAGTCCCCTTTGCCAGGGAAGTCTCTGGTCTGCCCCCCTCACCACTCCCAAAGCCCCACCAAACCCATACATTTATGGAGCATTTTAAGAGTTGCAAAGTATTTTCACATACATTATCTTCTTTCTCTCTCACAACAACCCTGTGCTGTAATACTATTAATACTAATAAAGTAATAATACTATTATTACCCTCATTTTACAGAAGTGAAGTGAGGACCCAGGCCACACAGTTGCATCTATCCACACTTACAGATGAGGAAACTGAGTCCCAATACATTATCTGCAGTTATTAAATAGTTGAGGCAGGATTTGAATCCAGGTTTTCCTGACTCCAGGTCCAGCACTCTATCTACTTGACCACAATGTGGGCCATGGTCTTAGCTCACCAGCTATCTATCACCTACACCAGACCTTTCTGGGATTCTTCCAGGCTTCTGGAAATGACTCGGCATTATCATGTACCTGTGGCATATCCTCCACTTCCCCCCTCTCTGCCCTAAATAGAAAGTAAAGGAACCGAGAGCAGGGGATGCTGGTGGGGTTTTTTGTTTGTGTCTTTGTTTCTCTGGTGTTTACCCCAGTGCTAGGCCCAAGGTAGCCATTTAACGGATTGTAGAATTGAATCCACTCTCCAACTGGACTGGAACCAACTTTGGGCAAGAACCCTTTCCCCCTTTGTTGTGAAATAACAGATGTCTCGTCCCAAGGGGGGTGACAGGAAATGCTTCTTTCATGGTCCTCTGGGCAGAACTGGGGCTGACGACGGAGCCACAGCTGGGCTACTCTGGGAAGACTGAGGAAGAGGCTGATTTCTTCACTGTTCTGGAATTAGCTTCCTTCTTTCATTCCGCCCCGTGATGGCGTATTTCTTCACCTAGAGGGAGAATTGTGCCTAGCAGGAGTCACAGATGATGAGCTAGAGCAGGAAGGAGTGTCAGAGTTCATGTAGCTCAGAGACTGCTTTTTGTCATGGACCCCTTTGGCAATCTGGTGAGGGGTCCCGGGCGACCCCTTCTCAGAGTCGTGTTTTAGAACTATCTAACATAAAAGACATTGAGTTACAAAGGAAACTTTGTAGATTGAAAGAGTTATCAAAATGGGGCAGCTGCATGGCACAGTGGATAGAGTGAGCTCTGGGCTTGGCGTCAGGAAGACCTGAGTTCAAATGTGTCCTCAGATATTTACTAGCTATGTGGCCTTGGGCAAGTCACTTAAGCTCTGCCTCAGTTTCCTCCTATGTAAAATCAATTGAAGAAGGAAATGTATCTAGTATCTTTGCCAAGATTAATCCCAAATAGGGTCATAAAGGGTCAGACATGACTCAAAGACGGTTATCGAAAATTTTTTAAATTTATGATTCTCGGGCTAGCGATTGCCAATGTCATAGAAAAAGGGTTTTCTCTTACGTCTTCCTACTTCAAACCAGCAGTGTGTGACTCCTCACTTGACATGAAAAGGCAGGTCCTGGGAGGTGGAGGTTCATATGATTTAGATCTGGAAAAGCCTTTCAAAGTCAACTAGTCTGACCCCCTCGTTTTACAAAGGAGGAAACTGAGACTCAGAAGACTTGTTCAGGGTCCTATAGTTAGTAAGTAGCAGGACCCAGGCCCCCCGACTCCAAATCCAGTGGTCTTTCCTAGTTCTGGTCCCTTAAAAGGAAACTTTATAAAAGGGTCTTCCCTTCTAGCCTTCCCATCCAAAGACGCTACGGCTGCTTTGTCCCAAAATGCCAGTCTATGATTCCTGATCTTCTCTGAAGAAATCCAGGTTTGGCAAAGCTCTCTTGATGGCTAAAGATTCCACAATCTGGCATGATTTTCAGGGAAACACCTTGGTAGGGGCTGGGCGTTTCGGTGATTGGCTTCCTTGTCAAGGAACTGAAGGATCTCGCGGATGCTTCATTTGACATTTAATGAGACGGGGAAGGCGAGGGCCTGTTTGGGTGTTGGTTGGAATGTGTTTGCTGTGTCAAAAATAATGTTTTAATATGCCAAGCAGCTGTGAATTTGGAGCTGTGGGAACTCCCTCCACCGACTCCAGTGACAACTGTTTGTAACATAATCTCAGGGTGGCTCCAATCTGTTTAGTGATTGCCCACGGTCTTAGGTCTTTCTGCTTCAAACCAGTGCTGTGTAACTATTTTTTTTCATAACATTAAACAAATCAGAAGAGAAAGAGAAAAATGTTTTTTCTCTGCATTCTCTCAAAATGATATAGCGGATTGAGTTTTGGGCTTGTAGCTGGAGAACCTGAGCTCTGGCATTTAACTTCCTGTGTGACTTTGGGCAAGTCCTTTCCCCTCTGTGGGCCTCAGTTTCCTTATCTATAAAATGGGTGTGAGTGTGCATGGGGGCCTCAGTGGTCTAGAATCCCTTTCTAGTTCTAGGGCTAAGAGCCTTTGGTTCAGTCACTTGCATTGCTGGGTTTCTGCTTCCTCAACTGTAAAACGAAGGAGTTGGGTGAGAGGAATTCTAAGGTACATTCTAACTCGAACTATAAACCAATGATTTTTACAGATGCTCTAAAATACATTTAGTAAATTCCATTCTATAAACCCTTATTAGGTGCTTCCTCTGTGCAAGGCACCATCCCAGAAGCAGGGGAATGAATGCAAAGATGAATAAAATCTCTGCTCTTGGAGGCAGCTGGGTGGCTCAGTGGATTGAGAGTCAGACCCAGAGAAGGGGAAGTCCTGGGTTCAAATCTGACCTCAGACACTTCCTAGCTGGGTGACCCTGGACAAGTCACTTAACCCCCATTGCTTAGCCCTGACCATTCTTCTCTCTTAGAACCAATACTCAGTATTGGTTCTAAGACAGAAGGTAAGGGTTTAAAAAAAAAATCTCTGCTCCGAAGGTGCGAACAATGAACATATCTAATAATAAGCAGAAAAGAACCCTATGGGTTGCTGCTAGCTTATGCTGTTTTAGATCGGGGTCTGGAGAAGAACTAAGTTATGGAAATAAGAGGAATCAGCTGTACAGAGTGGTGGAAGAACAGTGGCCTTGGAGGCAGTCCTGAATTCAAATTCTATCTCTGACTCTTACTGGGACTTCTCTGAACTTCGGTATCATCCTTTGTACAATGCAGAGAATAAATCAGTTTTCACTTCCTTCACAGAACTGTGAAGGCTCAAATGAAATAGCATGGATTTGGGGGCAGCTAGGTGGCTCAGTGGATATCCAGCCAGGCCTGGAGATGAGAGGCCCTGAGTTCAAATCTGACCTCGGACATTTCCTAGGTGTGTGACTGGGGGCAAGTCAGTTAACCCCTACTACCTAGCCCTGACTGCAGTTTTGCCTTGCAGCCAACACACAGTATTGATTCCAAGAAGGAAGGTGAGGGGATTTAAAAAAAAATAGTATAAGGGGGCAGCTGGGCAGCTCAGTGGTTTGAGAGCCAGGCCTAGAGACAGGAGGTCCTGGGTTCAAATCTTACCTCAGACACTTCCCAGCTGTGTGACCCTGGGCAAGTCACTTGACCCCCATTTCCTAGTCCTTACCACTCTTCTGCCTTGGAGCCAATACACAGTAGTGACTCCAAAACAGAAGGTAAGGGTTTAAAAAAATAAAAATTAAAAATAGTATAATTTTGCAAGCCTCAGAGTTGTCTGTGTCAAAAGTTAAATAAATGCCAGCTAACGTTAATGGCCAGAGACCTTTAGTTAAGGGGGAATGGCAGGGCCGTCACGAACAGCATGTAATCCAAGTGGATCATGGTGTGGACACAGTCGTTCTTTTCATCCTCAGCACCTAGGACAGTGCCCGGCACCTGGGAAGGATGAGAGCCGGGCTTGTGATTTCATTGGGACAGGCAGGGAACTCCCAGGTGAGGAAGCTCCCCCTCTTAATGCAGGCAGGCCCCTTCTCTGCAAATTAGGGGCTTAGAGAGTTATCCAGAGCTTGGGCCAATCCCCCAGCCAGGAGGTGTCAGAGGCGGTCCTAGCTCCAAGGCTAGCAGGCTCTTTACTAAGCACGCGGCTCTCATGGGCACTTTAAAGCTTGCGGAATTCATTAGGGATGGGCTGGAACTTTTCCGGAGCCTCCCTGGTCCTGGGGCTGGTCTATACGTTCCGACAGTAATCCCTTAACATACTGGCCACTAGATGGCGCTGCGCCACCTGCTTTAGAGCCGCCCGCTAGGGTCTCGGTCTCCTAGAGTGGGGGGCTCCCAAGTCACGGAGTTTTAGAGAGGGGATTAGGGGACTCCTAAGAGGCGGGTCCTACCAGGCTGGAAGGCAGGCAGGCAACAAGCATTTTTCTCCCTACAATTACAGTCACGTTTTATTTTTCCCATCTACACGTACAAACCATTTCAGACGTTCCTTTTCCGCCATTCCCAATTCGCCATTCTCTCCCTCCCTCCGCGAAGCAGTAAGCAAGTTGCTTATTACCCAATTATCCAGACAGCAAGCCTTGACACTGTGCTGAGGCGCGATAACAGGCTGGGAAAGAAGACGGCCCTGGCCGGCAGGAGCTTCCACTCTAAGGGAGGAAGGCAGCTGAAGAGGGCTAGAATGGGGCTAAAGTCCAGAAAGTCAGAAGCCCAGTCTGGAGGGGCTAGAACAGTTGGCCAGCATGGGTCCGCCCCCAAAATGGAAGCCCCAGGAGCTTGCCCAGAGGAGAAGGTCCTTCCCTCCCCTCCCATCCCACTCCCTCATTACAGAGGGGTAGGGGAATAAACATTTATATGGTGGCTAGGTGACTCAGTGGTGGATAGAGCATTGGGCCTGCAATCAGCAAGATTTCTCTTCCCAAGTTCAAATCCAGCCTCAGACACATAGTAGCTGTGTGACCCTGGACAAGTCACTTAATCCTGGGTGCTTCAGTTTCCTCATCTATAAAATGAGTTGGAGAAAAAGATGACAAAACCACTCTAGTATCTTTGTAGAGAAAATCCCTCAGTGGGGTCAGGAAGAATCAGGCATGACTGAACAACAACTATGTGTCTTTCTACTATTATGCTAAGGGTTTTACAAATATTTTCTCCTTTGAATCTCACCACCCCTAGAGGTAAGTACTATAATCCCCATTTTATAGAAGAGGAAACTGAGGCAGAATTTAAGTACCCAGTGCCCAGGGTACAATGCTAGTCTCTGAGGCTGGACCGGAACTCAGGTTCTCCTGACTCCAGACTCATCATTCTAAACAATGCACTGCCTAGATGCCCCTTCTTTAGCTATGTGGGAAATAGCTAAACAAGTTGTGGTTCATGAATGTAATGGAATGCAGCCTTTATTTTATGTAAGAAATTATGAAATTCATCAGTATGAAGAAACCTGAGAAGATTGACTTGAACTAAATCAGAGTGAAATAAGCAGAACCAGGAAGACATAATGACTTAATGTAAATGCAAAGAACAGGAGAGGCTGTGAAATGCCAATGACGCCCAAACTTGGGGAAGATTCCTATTTTGATAAAACTTGACAAAACTTTGGTTGCTACATACTTTGGCAAATTAAACAATCAACGATGCAGAGATATGATTAAAAACAAAACAAAACATGTTTATTACACTCAGAGCACAGGCATCACTGAATCCACAAATGAACCAGCCCTCGGCAGCAGTTTCAAGCTATGTTACATACATTTTGGTTACCAAGTCAGGATGGCTACAATGCCAGTTCAAAGAGGAGAAAAGAAAAGATGAGGATTTATAGACCAAAGACAGAACAGGAGGGGAAAAAAGTGTTTGCCTAGATTTCCCACTTCCCCATATTGTTAAACATTTACCAGAACCCACCCCCCTCCATTGGTCTATAATAAACATCAAGTCCAACAGGAATGTTGCAATAGAAGGCTCAGGGAATGAAGTTATAACCAGTCTGCTGGCCTGGCACCTGCAGGCTAATAACAATAACAACAATAATAATTGGTACTATAGAGCACGTTGAATTTTGCCAAATGCTTTCCATCCATGATCTCATTTGAGCCTTAGAGCTCCCCTCTTTAACACATATCCTTTGGGTTGAAGGCTCCTAGATATAGAAAAGGATTGGTTACCTTTTCCCTAGATGGCAGACCTGCATCTCTGTGCCTCATGGCCATTCTGGAATAAATCTTCCTCAATTATTCCTCCTCTTGGACATTCCACAAGTGGCCACGGCCTCCGACCAACACATGGGAGCCACTTCGTCCAAGGAGGGAAGGAGGTTGTGTTTGTACTTTCTCTCCAGCAATTTCCAACCTGGTTGGACTGGAAAGGCTTGAGGAGAGCATTCTGAGAACCTGATAGGGAAATGACTGGGGTGAGGTGGGGAGGGAGAAGGGCACCACCCACAGCACCCAGCAGCAGAGCTCAGCCCATCCCAGTACAGGGATGACACTAGGGCAAAGTTCCTCCTTGCACAAGTAAAAACTGGAGGAACACCTCAGATGTGGATGGACACAGAAAGTATCTATCTTTCTTTTAAGCCCTTCCCTCCCACCTTTTAAACAATACTGTGCATTGGTTCCAAGGCTGAAGAATGATAAGGGGTAGGCAATGGGGATTAAGTCTAGGAAGTATCTGAAGCCAGATTTGAACTGTAAGGATGGGATTTTGTGCAAAGGAGATGGAACCAAAGGAGGAGAAGGTAGTTGCTGGCTGTTGCTGGCAGTTGAAACCAGTGGAGGATTCTGGGGATTTTTCTGCCATCAACTGCCTTCTCCTCCTTTGGTTCCATCTCCTTTGTACAAAATCCCATCCTTACAGAACCCAGGACTTCCTGTCCCCAGATCTGGCTCTCAATCCACTGAGCCA
>NC_058132.1:43924456-43939020 GCF_016433145.1 Gracilinanus agilis
TTGGAGAGGAGAACATTCCAGGTTTAGAGGAAAACATGTGCCAAGAGACTCCCTCTCCCAGAATTCTTTCCTTGTCCCCAAATTCCTTTTCCTTTCGTTTACACGTGCCCTTACGTTCTTTATATGTAGTTCTGTAACTCCTCCCTCATCGCTCTTTTTTCCTCGTGCGCAGCTAGGTTAGCACCCTTTCTATTCTAGCTTTTTTATCTTAGTTATTATCAACAAACTTTACAAAATATAATATTTAGTTATTGTATATTAATTTTAATTTTATTTATTATATTAATTATAAACTAAATTAATTTTATTTATTAATACTAATTTTAATTTAATTTTACTTTTCACATGGGAAAATAAACACTAACAAGGGACAGCTAGGTGGCTCAGTGGATAGACTGTTAGGTGTGCAGTCTGGAGATCCTGGGTTTCAAATCTGGTCCCGGTCACTCTCTAGCTGTGTGACTCTGGCCAAGTCACCTAACCCCCATTGCCTGGCCCTTACCACTCTTCTGCCTTGGAATCAATACTTATTATTGATTCTAAGGCGGAAGGTAGAAGTTAAATAAAAAAAGAGCGCATCCTCGGTGTTGATTCTAAGCTAGAAGGTGAGGATTTCTAAAAAAAAAAACCAAAAACATTTCTAATGCTATCACCAGGAATAACAGTAACTAACCTTTACCAGGACTCTTCCCATGGCTTACCTTGTTGGAGGCACCCCCACCAGTTACAAAGAATGTTCCCTTGCAGGTGTGAGGACCCCCACATTCTGGTCCTGAGTTAAGGACCTCAGCGTACAGAGCCAAGCGCTTGCTGGACTTCCTTGGGCTCTACCTCTGGGCGAGGAGAGGCAGGAAACTGGAGGAAGCCCAGGGAAAAGGAGCAGCTCCTGTGGTCTTGAGAGCTAAAGAAGGATGAAAAGAGCAGATCAGAGAGAGAAAGAAAAGAGAGCGGTTGAAGGATGGGAGTGGAGGATGAGCTGGAAGAAAAAAGGGAAGAAAATTCAACCTAAACCAAATTAGTGGCTCTAGGAGGCTGCCACGGTGCATCAGTGGCCAGCCTGGAGACTGGGTGCAGTGGGAAGACCCTGGGTGTGCCACCTAGTTCTGCCACTCACTGGCAGTGGGACCGTATGACTCACTCCCTTTGGGTCTCACTGTCTTCACTTATCACAGTGGGGTTGGGTCCCAAGACCCCCTTCTACTCTCGGTCTGATCCCAGAGTTCACATTTTGGAATTCATTCACCAATAAGTAAAGGGCACGACTAATAATAAATAGAACCACTTCCTACAAAATACCAGACCCCCCCAAATCGTGAAAATCCTAGTTTTAAAGACAGACAGACACCAGTTAAAATCCTGGCTCCATCATTTACTTCGCCAAGTGAGCCTGGACAAATCCCTTAACCTCTATGAGCCTCAGTTTCTTCATCTATAAAATGGTTATATTTGCACTGCTTACCTCACAAGGCAACTTTAAGAAGGGTACCTGAGTGGCAGTCCTGAATACAGGAGGGTCCTGGGTTCAAATTCGATTTTAGACACTTCCTAGCTGGGTGACCCTTGGCAAATCATTTAATCCCAGCTGCCTAGCCCTTACCATTCTTCCATTCTAAGACAGAAGGTAAGGGTTAAAAAAAGAAGAACGAGAAGAAGTGAACCTAGGAAACCTTAAGAAATGGGGAGATGGGAGCTGGGAGAGATGGGAAACTAAGAGCTACCCCCAGTGTCTAGAAATTGCCTCCAGCATGTCCCTGAGATAGTGGTTTTTGCCATTACTGTGTAAATACCCATGAGCCCATGGGAACAGGATTTTTTTGACATTAAAAATGCCTGTCATCCCTGTTCCACCCAGCCAATGATGCTGTGACCCTCAGGCTTTCTGGATCTCTGAAATACAAGTCTTCAAGGAGGAAGTCAGGAACGAATTCTGCCTTTCCAATGAAAGCATCCAATCAAGTGCCAGGGAGGGCTTACATATTCTCCTTCCATCACCATCCCCTTTCATGAAAAATAATAATAGAGCTAACCTTTATATAGGTCTGCAAAGCACTTTACAAATATTCATTTATTCCTCATTAAAGCCCTGAGAGGTGGGTGCTACTACCATCCCCACTTTACAGTTGAGGAAATGGAGGAAACAAAGGGAAAATGACCTGTCCAGGATCACACAGCTAGACAGTATCTTAGGCTGGATTGGAACTCGGGTCTTCCTAACTTCAGATGCAGCGCTTTGTCTACTGCTCCCTCTATGTAAGATCACAGGGAAAGAAGTAGGGCTGTGAGGTCCCCAGAGATAAAGTCAGTGTTTATTAAATGTTTACCAGGTGTCACATATTGTGTTGGTCCTGGGAATATAAGTACAAAGAATGAAACCATCTCTATTCACAAGTTACGTTCTAATGGAGGATACGATGAGTGTGTGTGTATATGTCCATACTATATACACACACATACTAATATATTGCTGCTATTTGAACTTAATTAAAAAAAAAAGATTAATTAAAGGGTATTTACTTTATGAAGGATATTATGGCATAGTAGGTAGGACGCTGGAGTTGAAGTCAGGAATTCTTTTGTATTATCCAGCAAAACTTATTTCCTTATTATTCTTTTTTTGTAAGTGAATAATTTTATAAAACCAAAAACCCAAATAAACATATAATAAATCATCTGCTTCCATCTGCACTTCTACTCCAACAGTTCTTTCTCTGGAGGTAGAGAGCTTTCTTTGTCCTAAGTCCCTCGGAATTGTCCTGGATTGTTGCATCGCTGAGAGTAGCTAAGTCTATCACAGCTGATCATCCCATAACATTGCTGTTCCTGTGTACAAGGTTCTCCTGGTTCTGCTTATTTCACTCTGCATCAGTTCATGGAGGTTTTTCCAGCTCTTTCTGAAATGATCCTAAAAATTTCATTTTTAAAGAAGGCCAATAACAACCATTCTTGGGACAAGGGGACCTTTAATTACTATCTCCCATTCAGCCCAGAGGCCTTGGTCTCCAGACTTCTGTCTGGCCTGATGAAGTATCCTCCCAGGTAGCCTCCAATTCCCATACACTTCCTAATTTCCTTCCTTCCTTCTTTTCTTTCTCTCTTCCTTCTTTCTTTTCCTTTTTTCCTTCCTTTTTTCCCTTCCTTCCTTCTTTCTTTTTTCTTCCTTCCTTCCTTCCTTCCTTCCTTCCTTCCTTCCTTCCTCCCTCCCTTCCTTCCTCTCTTCCTTTCCTTTCTTCAAATCCTTGCCTTCCATCTTAGAATCAATACTGTGCATTGGTTCCAAGGCAGAAGGGCACTAAAGGCTAGGCAAATGAGGTTGAGTGATTTGTCCGGGGGCACCCTGCTAGGAAGTGTCTAATGCCAAATTTGAACCTAAAACCTCCCATCTCTAGACCTGGCTCTCTATGCACAAAGCCTCCCATAAACTTTCTAGAATAATCTTTTTTCCCAGGCTAACCAGAGCAATGGTTTGCATACCGTCTCTCTCATCTGAATGGAACTGAGGGCAGAAGCTTCTGTTGGCATTTCTTTGTACCCCCAGCTCAGCACAGGCTGGTAAATGCTTCTTCTTTTTTTTTTTTTAAACTCTTACTTTCCATCTTGGAGTCAATACTGTGTATTGGCTCCAAAGCAGAAGAGTGGTAAGGGTAGGCAATGAGGGTTAAGTGACTTGCCCAGGGTCACAGAGCTGGGAAGTGTCTGAGGCCAGATTTGAACCCAGGACCTCCCATCTCTAGGCCTGGCTCTCAATCCACTGAGCCACCCAGCTGCCCCCTGGTAAATGCTTCTTGATTTGATTTGTCACCAGACATTTATTAGCTGGGCCAGGCAGCACAAAACACACCCTCAAGGCAACTTGGTAATGTATATGATGTGGAAAAATCAACAAAGGAATGACAAAAACAAATTCACTTGAGTGGAAGGGAAAATTAGTGATTATTGTGGCTATATATACACCTCCCCACCACACACACACACCAAGTGGCTTAATATAGTGGCTTAGCTCTTAATATCTATAGATAAAGATCTTTTTTAAAAAAAAAAACTGAAGATGTAGCCATTATTTCAATCATAACATTAATCTGAATTAATTTTGCTGGGCTGCCCTGACCCAAATTTTTAAAAAGTTTTTAAACTTTAATTTAAAAATTTTTTTCTGGGGTTACATGATTCATGTTGCCTCCCTCCCCTCTTCCCTCCTCACTCCCGGAGCCGACAAGCAATTCCACCGGGTTATACATGTATTATCACTCAGAACCCGTTTCCATATTATTCATTTTTGTAATAGACAGGCCTATCCTTTTGCCAGTGCTGGGAACTTCCAGTGCCAAAACTCCCTCTGCTGATCTAAAGTAACATCTCCTCTGTAACTGGTGGCCGGAGAGATTATCTACTTGAGGGCCTTGATAAGCTGCCATGTTCCAGAGGCAGAGCCTGAACTCAGGTGACCCTAAACTCCAAGGCCACCCCTCTTTCCACTAACCACCGGGCCTTGGCTGCTTCTCTCATGAATTATATATGCAGATTAGGGATAAAGGAAAAAAGGTCTTTCCAGTGCCGGATTCAAAGTATTACTGTCACAGGGCTAAGTGACAGCCACTTCTGTCCCAAATATTCGGGGGGCCATTCATCAATAAAGGGCATTAAATGAAGGTCGGCCAGTCCACACTCAACGCCGAAGACCCACAGATCTAGGAGAAAAACCATAAGCCACTTTGCCACCAATGCAGATTTAAGATAAAGATGAACTTGACTTTGAGGACGATGGGGAGTAAGATGGATACAAGAGCTGCTAAGAGAAACAGAAGCATTTTCCATTTATTGGGGACACTAAAATTTACTTAGGAATCTCTCTGAACTTCTCAGAACAAAGGAACACCGTTTAGTGGGAGCAGCCCAACTTGCTGGTTTCTGCCCGAGGCACCCCCATTTTCCCCGTGTCATCTCTGACTCCCCATACCCCATCTCTTACCAAATCTAATTCCTTCTCGTCAGCATCTCTTGCATGTTTCCCTTCCTCTCCACTCAGAGAGCCACCGCTCTAGGACAAGTCCTCATCGACTCTCCATTGCAGTTGCCTCTTCACCACCTCACGCCTCTCTTTTATCTCATCCATGTCCACTCCACATAACAAAGTGATTTTCCCGAAGTGTAGGTCTCACAGTGTCATTCCCCTACTCAATAAATTCCAGGGGCTCCCTATTGCCTCCAGGACTAAATATAACCTTCTTTGTTTGGCATTGAAAGTTCCTTGCAACCTTGGAACAATTAGGATTAGAGCATTAGGCTTAGAATCAAGAAGACTCATCTTACTAGCAGGGTGACCCTGGGCAAGTCACTGAAACCTGTTTGCCTCAGTTTCCTCATCTGTAAAATAAGCTGGAGAAGGAAATGGCAAACTACTGCAGTATCTTTAACAAGAAAAACCCAAGATGGATTCATGATGAGTTGGAATCAACCGGACCATTTCCCATCTCATCATTCTTTTAATTATACTCTTCCATACATTCAGTGGTCCACCCAAATTAGTCTCCTTGCTGATCCTTACAAACTGTGCTCCATCTTCCAACTCCATGACTTGGGGCTGGTGGTCCTCCATGCCCAAAATGTTCTGCCTCCTTACTTCTGATGCTAGGGAATCCCTAGTTTTTTCAACCAAAATGAAATCTTATTAAAGCATGTCCTTTGTTATCTCAGCCACCCTGAGAAGTAGATGCTCTATTTCCCCCATTTTATAAATGGTGAAACTGAGGCAAACAGATTAAGTGACTTGCCCAGGGTCACACAGCTAATACGTGTCTGAGTCAGGATTTGATCTTGGGGTTTTCCTGCTTCCAGACCCAGAACTCTACTGGACACATAAAAACAAAGATGAAGTTCACTACCCTTTGAGGAGTTTTTATTCTAATGGAGGGGATACCACACACACACACACACACACACACACACACACACACACACACACAGGTATATACAAAAAAACCAGATAAAACTAGATATTTTTATCTAAAAATAGATCAGGTAATTTTAGGAGGGAAGGCACTAGGAGCTGAGTCAGGGGGTGACTCAAAATTGATGTGGTGGTGTTTTTTTTTTTTTCCTGCTACAAGAGACATCTATGTTTCTCCTGGGCACTTTAATAAGATTTCATTTTGGCTGAAGAAACCCAGGGATTCCAGGAAGCAGAAATAAGGAGGAAGAACATTCTAGACAAGGGGAATCACTGGCTTAAAGGTATAAAGATGGGAGATGGAACACAGTTTTTAAGAATGAGCAAAGAGGCAGGACTTGAACTCAGGTCTTTCTGGCTATGAGAACAGCTCTCTATCCACTGTTCTGTGCTGCCTCTCAGATGATGAATAAGTGACTGCCAAATTGGGTTTTTAGATTTTAGAATCAAAGATCTAGAACAAGAAAGGACCTCAGAAGTCATCTGGTCCAATCAACTCATTTTACATAAGAGGAACCCTAGACCTAAGGAGGCTAAGGGACTTGCCCAAGATCATATAGGTAGCATCATCTTAAGAGTCTCATACAAGGCAGTTAGGTGGATTGGTGGCTAGAGAGCCGGGTGTGGAGACGGGAGGTCCTGAGTTCAAATTTGACCTCAGATACTTTCCAGCTGTGTGACCCTGGGCAAGTCACTTAACCCAAATTGCCTACCCTTACCACTCCTCTGTCTTGGAACTGATACTTAGTATTGATTCTAAGATTCTTGGAAGATAAAGGTTAAAAAAAAAAAAAAAGAGAGTGAGTCCGGTAACAATGCAGATACCCCATGCACTTAGCTCCAGTTTTTATCCTCATTTAAAAAAAAAAAGTCACTTTCCTGCAGGAAATTTACAATTTGAATTTTGATTTAAAAAAACAACTCCAAATGTCTAATTGGCCTTATTCTATTGGGAAACATAACAGCTCTCTCTGAGTATTTTATTGCTACAGAGAAGTATGTTTTACACTAACTCTGGGGGAAGCGGGGAGCAGGGTTATAGGGAACTCTGGGAACAAGTGTTTCTATCTTACACACACTCATCTCATCGCTCTCAAAGGAAACATCTGATGCATTCTATAACCCCAGCTGACAGCATTCCTTTTAAGTTCCGAAATGACATTTGAAAGAGTGAATGGCTTCCCCCCCCACCCCCTCTGAGCCTGTATCTATTTCATCCAATGAACAGGTCTAGATGCAGGCAAGGTGGTAAGGGCTGCAAGGATGAAAAGAACCACTTGAGATCTGAAGAGGGAATTAATGTCTTGTTTAAAGGCGGATTATGGCAGAGAGGGGGAAAAAAAGAAGCTTGCCTTTAGAGAAGCTGGAAATCCTGGCTCTGGAGAACAAACAGTCGGGAACAGCGTGTTGGGAATGATAGGCTCTCCTGTCAATAAACCAGAAATAATGGAGAATTTAGTATTGAGTTTGGGTTTTTTTTTAATCTTATTTGACCGTATTTGGCAATTATAATTCAGTATTTTTTAATTTCTTATAATGAAAAGTAGGAAGAAAGTAGGATTTGGAATGGGACCTATGTTTGAATTCCAGCTCTGCTCCTTATTAACCATGTGACCTAGGACTCAGTTTCCTCATCTGAAAAATGAGAGAGTTGGACTAATTGACATTTAAGGGCCCTTCTAGTTCTAAGTCTATGTATAGTCCTGTGAATTAGTGCTCCCTGAGACAGATGAAGAAACACATTTCCCTTCTTGTGGATTCCAAATGCTGCATACGTTGCCACAGACACAGTTGTTTTGGTTTTACTTAACTATTTTTCTTTGTTATGAGGTAGGATTTAATTCCTAGAGAGGGAAAGAAGGATTTATTATGTGCCTACTATATATGTCAGGCACTATGCTAAGTGCTTTACAAATATTTCATTTGAGAGGTAGGTATTATTAGCATTTGCATTTTACACTTGAGGAAACTAAGGAAAACAGTGGGTGACTTGTCCAGGATCACATAGTGGGTAAATGTCTGCATCCAAATCTGAATTCAGAACTTCCTGACTCCAGGACCAGAACTCTATCTATGGTGCTACTTAGCTTCCTCTACAAGTTAGGGGTAGGGGTAGAGAATACATAAACAGAAATGACTGTTACAAAAATTAAACAGATCAATAAAACGTATTGTAAAAAGTTAAAAAAAAAAAAAACTACCTGGGGTCTTTTGATTGGATGGCTAGATTCCATGGAGGGAAACTCTATTAAGTGTTTATTTACTTTTAAATTTGCTTTACTGCGATTTGCATTTTAATTTCTTTTAATGATGGTTTTCCTAAATAGAGAAGTCTTTCCATTGTGTTCTGAGTTATTGTCTTTGCTATAGAAAGTTTGGATGAAGAGGAAAAGCCACACACTAAAAAGCCTCATTTCTAGTCTGGCATATAAAAAGTGTCTGGGGGCTCAGAGCTTTAAGAATGTTACTAATAATATGTTTATTGCAAAGTCAACTTGTCTCAAGACCCTCCCTCTAGGCTAAAACATTTCAATAGCTAATCTCTTGATCTCCAGTTTCCCTGTAAGGAGCTGGATGGCACACTGGCCTGGGGTCCCTGACCGGAGGATCCTTCTGACCTCTGTATTTCCCCGTCACTTTCATACTAACAGAGGCATTAGGGCAGGGAAACCAAAAGGTGCTGTTTATCTCTTTTTTTGCAGCTAATCTCTTGATCTCTAGCAGACAGATTTTTTTGGAACAAAGGCCCTTTGGACTTTTTCCACCCCGAGATGTTAGCACAGAGGGAGGATAGAGGCACAGTCCTCAAGGAAAGGTCACAATCTGAGCCAGTCCAAGTGGGTGGAAATAGGGATGGCCAGGGAGAATCAGTTCCACCTACTTGCCAGTTTCTCAGCTAAACAGTCCTGTTGACTTCAATAGCAGAGGCTATAAGCTCCAATTTTTACAAGCTCCAGTATATTTCCTCATTCTGGACCTCATGCCAAAGAGCCTAAGGGATGGGAGCTTTCTAGGCCCTATAATTTAATTTGATTAAAACAATATTTATCAAATGACTATGTGTGTCAGGTGCTATACTAGATTTTGCAGATCCAAAGACAAAAAAATGTAAAAGACCCTGTCCACAAGAAACTTATATTCTAAAGACATGTATAAACCAGTGGATTTGCTTGTCAGCTCCAGGAGTAGGGAGGGAAGAGAGAAGGGAGAGAACACGAATCATGTAGCCATGGGAAAATATTCTTAAAAAATAAATAAAATAATATGGAAAAAAGAAGCTTATAGTCTATTAATTCAGAAGGAGCACAGCCATGGAGAAAAGTTCAACCTGCCACTAATTACTCTTCTGTCTCTAAATTAATCCAAAATATATTTATTTAGTTAGTTTAAAAACCCTTACCTACTATCTTGGAATCAATACTGTGTATTGATTCCAAGGCAGAAGAGCAGTAAAGACTAGATAATGAGGATTAAGTGACTTGCCCAGGGTCACAGAGCTAGGAAGTATCTGAGGCCAGATTTGAACCCAGGACCTTCCATCTCTCATTTGGCTCTCAATCCACTGAGCCATCTATCTACCTATCCAAAAAATATTTATTAAGCACCTATCATATCCAAGGCATGAGAGTATGCCAAAGTAGGTAGAAAGATGGCTTTCAAGTCAAGAAGACATGGGTTCAAAATATCACCTCTGATACTAAATGTGGGATCTTGGGCAAGACACTTAAACCTTTAGTGGCCCAGGCAATCAACTCCAGGCAATTTCTCAAGACTCCATTGCCTAGCAAGAATCCACTAGCATACAAGAAGTTTCCATACTGGAAATTCCTAGATGGATGAAATCACAGGATGAAAGGCTTGGCCCCGTAGAGGAGACAGAAGGCACTTAGTGCTAATTCTTTACAGAGTTGGGGGGGGCTCTCTGAGAAGTCCAACATGCTGAACTTGCTTGATATGTTGGTTAGCTTTGTTGAACTGTTTTTTTCTCTTTTTAAATTCTTTGTTATACAGGATGGAAGGGGAAGAGAAAAAGGAAATGAGAAATGGAGTTAACATAAAAATTTTATATAAATTATATAAATGTTACATTATATAAAATACAATAATATAAAATGAAAGTTATCTATATACATTGATTTTTAAAACTCTTACCTCCTGTCCTAGCATCGATTCTGTTTTTTTAAACCCTTATCTTTCATCTTAGAATCAATACAGTATATTGGTTCTAAGGCAGAAGGACAGTGAGGGTTAAACAAATGTGGTTAAGTGATTTTCCCAGGGTCACACAGCTAGGAAGTATCTGAGCCCAAAGAACCTAGGACCTGCTGTCTCCAGGTCTGGCACTCTATCTATCCACTGAGTCACCTAGCTGCTCCTATTAATTTTTTTTTTAAACCCTTACCTTCCGTCTTGGAGTCAATACTGTGTATTGGTTCCAAGGCGGAAGAGTGGTAAGGATAGGCAATGGGGGCCAAGTGACTTGCCCAGGGCCACACAGCTGGGAAGTGTCTGAGGCCAGATTTGAACCCAGGACCTCCCGTCTCTAGGCCTGACTCTCAATCCACTGAGCTACCCAGCTGTCCCCTCCTATTAATTTTTAAAAGTAAAAAAACCCATAAGTCTAGCCCAAACCAATGTGCCAGGTGCAGAGGATGCAAAGACAAAAACTGACATCAGTCTTTGCCTTTCCAGAGCTTACATTCTCCTGTTCTCCTGTTCCAGCTTCCTCGCTGGATGGGTGTAAATGGCGCACTAGCCTGGAGACCGTGGCAAGAAGATCCTTCTGACTCAAGTGCTTCTTCTTGCCTTTCAATACGCACAGGAGGCTTGGGGCAGGTGAATCAAAAGGCAATGAGTATTTATTCGGAAACTCTTCCTGGTCAAGCTCTCAGAGGAACCTAGCTTAACCAACTCCCTGATTCAGCCGGTTAATCAAGTTTCAGGGAACTTAAAAAACACAATTATCTAAGTCATCTGTGCACTGGAGATGGGAGCTCACTGTGAAGTGAAATAACTTCCAGGCAATTATGCTGATCATAAAGAATAATGATGACTATCCATGGCAGAGGAGAGAGACAGAGAGACAGAGACAGACAGACAGAGAGCTAGCCTCAAAAATAGAAGGACTTGTGTTCAAATCCTGCTTCTGACACAGGCTATCTGTGGGACCCTGGGCAAGCAATTTAACTTAATGTCCCAGGGGCCTGTTAAGTGACAAAACAGGTGTTGACCTGCATTGGTAGAGGCAGCTCCCTCAGTGAGAATGTCTCTACCATCAGTAAAATCACAAGTCCAGCTAACATAGTAGTAAGGGGCAGCTAGGTAGCACAGTGGAGAGAGAAAGCCAGGAGGGGAGTTGGAAAGACCTGGATTTAAATCTATCCTCAGATACTTCCTGCCTGTGTGACCCTGGACAAGTCACTTGACCTTGATCCTAACCCATGCCACTCTTCTGTCTTTGAACTGAAACTAAAAATGTAAGGGTTTTAAAAAATATATGTTATATATATATGTGTATATATATATATACAGTAAGTTACTTAATACTCAGCACTTAATTGTTTTCAATAAACTTTATGAAGTAGCTCAAGTATAATGAGCACCTTTTTTAGCACTAAAACCACAGAGCAAGAACATGAACACGGGTCCTCAGGAGTAGATAGACCAGGGCTCAAGAGTTTTTGCATCCAAACCCTGGTTCTGCTGTTTACTTGGAGTCCCCTGACTGTCTTGAGCCTCATGCTTCTTCATCTAATAAAATGAGTGGGTTAGCTAGATGGTGCCATGGAGAGAGGGCTGGACCTGAAGTCAGGGAGACCTGAGTTCAAATCCTGTCTTCAGACACTTACTAGTTGTGTGAGTAGACAAGTCACTTAATTTCTGTCTGCCTCAGTTTCCTCATCTATAAATTGGAGATCATAAGAGCACCTTCTTCAAGGGTTATTGTGAGAACCAAATAAGATCATATTTACAAAGCATCTTGCAGACTGTAAATTGTTTTATAAATGATAGCTATTATTACTCTTAGACCAGGGGTTCTTTGCCTTTGGGGGGAGGTCACAGACCCCTCTGGCAGCCTGGAGAAGCCTACATATCTCTTCTCATTATAATGTAGTTTTTTGGGGGCAGCTGGGTAGCTCAGTGGATTGAGAGTCAGGCCTAGAGAAGGGAGGTCCTAGGTTCAAATCTGGCCTCAGACACTTCCCAGCTGTGTGACCCTGGGCAAGTCACTTGATCCCCATTGCCCACCCTTACCACTCTTCCACCTATGAGCCAATACACAGAAGTTAAGGGTTTAAAAAAAATAAAAAAAAATAATGTAGTTTTTTAAAATTCCTAATTGAAAGGGATGCTAAATTTAATTCTGAAATTAGTGAAATCAAAGGGGTAATATTTTTAAAGTTTGGGAGCCTCTTGAAATCCATCTACAGTCACCAAATCAAGAACCCATGGACTAGGGCAGTGATGGCAAACCTTTTAGAGACCAAGTGCCCAAATCACATGCCAAATGCCCCATGTAATGGGGAGGGGGAATCCACTCCCATTGGGCTGCTGGCCAGAGGGGCAGGTGATGAGAGAAATGTCCTCAGATGCCAGTGAGAGCAGCCCCCTCCAGTATGAGTACCATAGGTTCACCAACATAGGTCTAGAGGATCTAAGGTCCACTCTGGCTGCAAATCTAGAATCCTGCTGCCTCTTCCAGAGTATTACTTGTTCTGCTTGGCCCAGGAGGGCAGAACCAAGAATAATGAGGAAAAGATATAAAGAGAAAATGTAGACTTGATGAAAGAGAAAACTGTTCAGCAAAGAGAGATGTCCCAAAGGGTACTGGGCTGCTTTGGGAGGCAGTGGGCTCCCCATCACTAGAAGTCTGAATGCCAGCTGGGCAAGATATGTGGATGAGGGGCGTTTCTCTCAATGTTGGACCAGATGGAGGGTCTCTGGGGACGCTTTCAAGGCTGAGATTCTAGAATCTCCAAGCACTCCAAAGTGGCGAGGGAGAGAGGAGGACATCAGTTCAAGTCCCACCTTTGACACGTACTGGCTACGTTGTTCTGGGCAAGCCACTTGTATGCTGCCCCACTCTGTCTAGACTACTTAGAGACTAAAATCCCCTTGGGATGGGGCCTGAGGAAATCTTACAAAATCAAGGAATTACAGCACCTTTACCCAAACACCCCCAAAATGGGGTTTTCAAATTTGCTGAGTCACAGCCCAATGAAATTCCATGAAGACAGACAGATAATATTGTTGAGGGTAAGATGGGGGGGGGAAGGGAAATTGCTGTTTAAATAAAGTTTTTTTCTACATCAAAGACTCAATGTTTACTCCAAACTGGGACAGAAAATTCTTTCTTATCTTACCAAAATCTGTGGGGCTTTCCTTACCTGATGTCAGAGTAAGAGAGAGAGAGACGGACAGATACAGAGGTAGAGAGGCACAGGGACCGAGAAACTGAAATAGAGACACACCAAAAACAAGAGAGACAGAGACAGAGACAGAAACACATACACAGAGACAGAGACAGAGAGGGAGAGGGAGAGGGAGAAAGAGAGGGGGAGGGAGGAATAGAGTCTAGACAAAGAGAGACAGAGAAAGAGACACAGAGACAGAGAGAAAGATAGAAACCAAGACAGACAGAGACACGGTGTGAGAGTGGTAAAGGAGGCGGGAGAACAGGTTTCCCCCCATTCTCACCCATTCCAAAAGAGATGCCCTTCCAAAGGGAGGAGGGCATAGAAAGAAGGAACCCAGAGCTCCCTCATCTTTCCAGAAGCCCCTCTTTCCCTAGGGAGAGCAGCCACCATAATCTTAAGAGCCCCCACTGCCCAGATGCTAAACAATGCTCCCTTCTCTTCCTCTGACCCCCTTGTCTCCTCTGCCACCCCCACAACCTCTTCTTTCAAAGGGAACAGACCACAGCCAGCCAACTCTTCAGTGAGCTTCCTGAGGGGTTTTATTTTCAGGGGCTTAAAAAAAGAGAGAGAGAGATCTCTTGACAACAGGATTTGGCCTTCCCCACTAGCCACCATTGAATAACCAGGTCCAGGAATAAACTCTTGCTTTTCCTGAGGCTTTGAAAGGGGAGACGTGTCTGTGCCTCTCATCCCACTTCGCCTGCCCCAGCAAGTCCATTTCCTTGCAGAATATGACTCTTCTTTCCTTCCATCTTTTCTCCTTCCCTTTCTCCCTCATCTTGCTTTCTTCTTTTGCAAAAACTTGTTCCCCTTCCCTCCCCCGCCCCCCAACTTCTCAGTCCTGAAGGAAGGGTCTCTCCTACTGGTGTAATTAGTCTCCAAACTGCCAGGGAAGAATGTCACTGCCACAAAGAGAGTCAGAGACAGAGGGAGAGAAGGAGGGAGGGAAAGACAGACAGAGGGGGGGAGAGAGGGAGAGGCAGAGACAGAGAGACAGAGACAGAGGGGGATAAAGAGACAGAGGGAGGGAGGGAGAGAGAAAGACAGAGAAACCGAGTCAGTGGGACAGAGAGAGAGAGAAAGAGACAAAGAGAGAGACAGAGAGTCAGAGGGGAACAGAGAGATGGGAGGAGAGAGAGGGAGAGAACAGAGACACAGAGAGAGAAACAGAAGGAGAGAGAGAGAGAGAGAGAGAGAGAGAG
>NC_058132.1:43941934-43951830 GCF_016433145.1 Gracilinanus agilis
CAGAAAGAAGGAGAAAGGGAAGGAGGGAGAGAGGGGGAGAAAAGGAGGAAGAGAGAGAGAGGGACAGAAGGAGGGAAAGAGGGAAGGAGGAAGAGAGGGAGGGAGAGAAGAGAAGAAGGGAAGCAGAGAGAGGGAGACAGGGAGGAAGAGAGAAAAACATTGTACTGGCCAAGAAACAGAAAGAATCTCCATAGCTTCACTACCCACAGCCCTGAATGCCTCCCACCCACTCCTGAGGCTGAGTCACCCTGGCTTTGTGGCCGATGTCCCTTGGCAGATGACAGCACCAATCAGTATCAGCCGTGTGACCCAGCCCTGAAAGTGCCCAAACTGGACTGGCCAGGGCCGGTAGAGCATCACGAAGAACAATGTGTCCATCGGGGCAAGGGCAATGTCCTGATCGAGAGGGGTGGATGATGACTGAAAGTCGAGCCATCTTCAGGATTGCAAACTGCCTCAAGGACTTGGCACCTCCTTCGAAGGATACCAACAGAGCCCACGTAGAGACTAAAATAGGCCCCCAGGGAGCTAGAAGGTAGAAGCAGCCAGACATGGCTACGCTGTTATTCCCCACCAAAATGCCAAATCCAGGTCATCCTTGCTTTAGGAAATAAGAAGATCCCAGCACAACTGCTAAGAGGACCAGGATAAATCATGAACTCCTGGGATCAGAGATTTAAGATGGGGGCATTCAGCCCAGTCTCTTCCTTTCATGGATGAGGATCTAGAGAGATTAAGCAACGGGTCCAAATTCTCAGAGATATTAAGTAGAAGATTCAGGATCTGAACCCAGATCTCACATACTTCCAAGTCTAACCTTTCCACTGCATCCCAATGCAAGAGATTCAGAGAATGAAGAGAGAAGGGACAACTGACTGCAAATATTTTTTGTTGTATTGTTTTTCAATCATGTCCCACTCCCTGTGACCTCATTTGGGGTTTTCTTGGCAAAGATAATGAAGTGGTCTGCCATTTCCTTTTTCAGTTGATTTTAAAGATGAGGAAACTGAGGCAAATAGGGCTAAGTGACTTGCCTGGTATCCTACAGCTGGTTAATTGTCTGAACTCATAAATCATACAGTAATTCTCAGATCCCTTTCTTGGGTCCTAAAGAGATGGCACAGTGGATAAGTGCTGGGCCCAGAGTCAGGAAGCTTTATGAGCAATAAGATATATGTCTCTTTATTAAATGTAAATTAGCAGGATGTCCCATAAGTACCTCAAACTTGCCACTTCTGAAATAAGGCTTTTTATCTTTCCTTCCAAACCCAACCCACTTCCTTGGGAAGGTAGGTGAGCACAACAGATAGAGCACTGGGCTAGGAGTCAGGAAGACCTAAGTTCAAATCCAACCTCAGACACTTACTACCTATGTGACCCTGGTAAGTCACTTAAACCTCTGCCTCAGTCTCCCCAACTGTAAAATGAAGATAATAACACCTATTTTGCGGGGGTTTGGGGAAGTTCAAATGAGATACTGTTTGTAGCCTGGTGCCTGGCATGTAGTAATCGCCATGTAAATAAATGTTTGGGTTTTTTTTAAGTCTAGCTTTGGATACTTATTAGCTGTATGACCCTGGGCAAGATAGTTAACCCTGTTTGCCTCTGTTTCCACATCTGGAGAATGAGCTAGAGAAATAAATAGTCACTCTGGTGACTTTGCCAAGAAAATCCCAAATAGGTTCAAATCTGGCTTCAGATACTTCCTCACTGTGTGATCTTGGGCAAGTCACTTAACCTCAATTGTCTAGCCTTTACTACCCTTCTATTTTGGAACCTATACTTAGTATCAGTTGTAAGACAGAAGGGAAGAGAAGAAGAGGGGGGAGAGGGGGAGGGAGATAGAGACAGAGACAGAAAAACAGAGGAAAAGGGAGAGAGAGATGGAGGGAGAAAGAGGGAGAGATGGACAGAGGGAGAGAATAAATATCATGAAGAATATCAGACAGGACTGAAAGGACTAGACATCAACAACAGTAACAACTGTTGTTCTTTAAAGATTTAAAATCATTATCCATACAACTATCTCATTTGAGTCTCACAATAGTTATAGACATCAGAGTTGGTGTTATGCCCATTTTTTAGCTAAGGAAACGGGTTTATAAAGGTTTGGTACCTTGTCTGTGGTCATCAACAACTTTTGAGTGTCAGAACTGAGATTTGAACCCAGATCTTCCTGACCCCCCCAAGTCCACTACCCAACACTAACACCTTTTGGTTGCTTCCAAACTATACCCTTTCATGACTAAACTTCTGGAACTTGAAGTCTACACCCACTATGGTTCTTTCCCAGGCATTCATACCTTTCTTAACTCCATGCAATCTGGGCTCTGCCCCCATCATGCTACTGAAATTGCATTTGCTAGCATTATCAAGGACCTGGTACTCAATCATCTCCTTCCAGTCAAATCTACATATTCCTTTTCCAGATCACCTAAACTCCTTCCTTGGTTTCCCCAACAACACATTTTTCTGGATTCCAACTCACTTCTCTAATGCTTCCTTCTTTATCGTTGTGACTCCTCCTCATCAATGGGGAGAGAAAATGGGAAGGGAGCAACTGCAAGATTCTCCTCCTGAGTCCTTCTCCTGTCTCCATTTTCCCTTCCTTGAAGATCTCATCTATGGCTTTCTCCCAGAGCCTGTTGGACCCATGATTCTCAGAGGTAGCTAGGTCACACAGTGGATAGAACACTAGTCTTTTTTTATTTTTTATTTTTTAATTTTTTTAAAACCCTTACCTTCTGTCTTAGAGTCAATACTGTGTATTGGCTCCAAGGCAGAAGTGTGGTAAGGGTAGGCAATGGGGGTCAAGTGACTTGCCCAGGGTCACACAGCTGAGAAGCGGTTGAGGCCATAGAACACCAGTCTTAAGGATCACAAAGAAGATGTGGGAAAACTAGGATATTAATATACTGTTGGTGGAACTGCGAAGTGACACAACCATTCTGGAGAGCAATGTGGAACCATGCCCAAAGGACCACAAAACTATGCATATTTTGACCCAGCAATACTGTTACTGATCCCAAAGAGATCAGGGGAAATGGGGGGAAATGACCTATTTGTACAAAAATACTTTCAGCAACTCTTTTTTGTAGTAGCAAAGAATTGGAAACTAAGGGGGTGTCCATTATTTGGGGAATGGCTGAACAAGCTGTGGCATATGGCGGTAAAGGAATACTACTACTGTGCCATTAGAAATGATGAACAGGATGAATTTAGAAAACCTGGAAAGACTTATATAAACTGATGCAAAGTGAAATGGGAAGAACCAGGAGAACAGTATATACAGTAACAGAAATATTATACAATGATCATTTGTAAAAGTCTAAACTATTACCAGCAAAGCAAGTCTTCAAGATAACCACAAGGGACTCATGATTTTTAAAAATGCTCTCCATAGCCACAGAAGGAACCTTTATGTCTTCATAATAACTCTAAATTAGAAGGGCAAGGCAAATAGGGTTAATTAAATTTCTTTCCCCGGGTCACCCCACTAGGAAGTGTCTGAGGTCAGATTTGAACCCTGATCTTCCCAGTCTGATTGTAGATCAAAGCACTCCATCTTTCACTTTATTTCCTTCATGAGTTTTTTATTGTATGTATGATATGTACCTTCTAATATGGCATGGGGAATATGGAAATATATATTGCATGAAAGTATAACCTGTATCAGACTATTTATTACCTTGGGGTGGGGATGGAGAGAATCTGAATTGCAAATGTCAGAAAACAATTCCGAAAAATTGTTTCCACAAGTAATTGAAAAAAGTTAAGAAAAAGTCAAGAAAATGCATTTAATCCCACCTCAGACACTCATATAGCTGTGTGACTTTGGAAATATCACTGGCCTTCTGTTTGCCTCAATTTCCTTAACTGTAAAATGTGGATAATAATAACACTCAGTTCTCTGGATTGTTGCGAGGATAAAATGGGATATCTGTCAAGTGATTTTAGAACATTAAAGCACTATACAAACACTAAATATTATTATCAAAGTAACTAGAGTGCTAGACTTGGGGGCAGGAAGACTTGTGTTTGAATCTCCCCTCAGATGCTTATTAGTTTGTGTGATTCTGGCTGGGCAGTTCACTTCATCTCTGTTTGCCTTAGTTTTCTCAGCTATGAAATGGGATGATAATAATAGCACCTACTTCCCAGGCTGTTATGATGATCAAATGAGAAAATATTTGTAAAGTGATATGCTAACCTTACAAGTACTCTGTAAATGGTAGGTAGCATAGATAATAATAGAGGATGATAATCTAGCAATTAGTATGAGGAGGGCTCCAAGAGAAATTGTAGGGGTTTGGGTTCTAAAACTTAATTTCCAGCCACCTGATATATCAGCTATCACAGAAAGGGAATAAAGAGAGCAAACTTTACCTACTGGCAAATTTTGCTTAGGAAGGACTCCTCTCCCCAGGCAAGAAGAAGCTATTCCATTCTCCTTCAGTTTCCTTATCTCTGCTTTCTTTCCTGTGTCTAAAATAAGTAGGGGTAAGAGGACAAGGAGACCCAGTTGGCTCTGGTTGCCAGAGGATCAAATGAGATCATATTTCTAATGCTTAGCGAAATATCTGGCACATAGTAAGTGATTAATTATTGCTCATCTAACCCCACGCCCTTCCATTCCTCCCACGAACCTGAGATTCCTGTTTGCAGCAAAGTCCTAGGCAAATCACAAAGGCTCTGGTGAAACATCCTGAGATAGAAGGAAGAGACACCTCATCCAGGAAGGAGGCTATTGCATCCTTAGCCCCCTGATTCCAATATTTGAGAGCCTGGATGGCCTTGGATTGTTTGTCTGATTTCCTAACCTGCCCACTCCTCTAAAAGGACCAGGAGGGCACGAAGGATATTAGAGCCTGCAATCCAAGGGAATGAAATGAATGTCTTTCTGATGATAAAGCTGAGCCAAGAGATCCAGGCAGCAGGTGGAGAACTCCTGGGCTCTTCTGGAGCTTCTGTGAACCCCAGGAGGCAGAGAGATTTCAGCTCAGCTCAAGAACCATAGATTAAGTGCCTCTTGGGTGTAAGACCCTGGGCTAGGGAAGGAATAATGAATGAAGAGGAAGGGAAGAAGAAAATGAAGGAAGAGGGATGGGCAAGAAGAAAGGGAAAATGAAGGGGAAGTGAAGGGAAGTCTTAGTAAGATTATTTGGGCTGCTTTTTGGTGGGGATGGATTGGGGAAAGCCTGGAAGCTGAGAGAGCCATTCAGGTAAGAAGGAATAAGCTCTATGCTCCTTTTCCTATTAATCCTGCCAGAGATGGGGATCATTATCAAAGGAAAGTTGTGCAATGGCAGGGACAAACCAACATCAAAGCCTTCCAAAAGCCGTCATTAAGCTCTCAGTGGAGTTATCAATTAAACCCAAAGCCAAGCCTTCCAGAGCAAAGACCCACAGCTGGCTGAAGCCACACCGGCTTATTCACGAGGCAGAAGGAAGGAGCCTGGGCATTTTAGTATTGGCTAAAAACTGAGGCAAACAAAAAAGTCACAAAGAAGTGACTTGCCCAGGGTCACACAGGTGGTAAGTGTATTGGGGCTGCATTAAAAAAAAAAACAAAAAACCCTCATCTTCCATCTTAGAGTCAATACTATGTATAGAAAGGGCTGGACAAATGGGGTTAAGTGACTTGCCCAGGGTCACACAGCTAATAAGTGCCTGAGGCCAAATTTGAACCCAGGTCCTCCTATTCCTAGGCCTGGCTCTTAATTTACTGAGCCACCTCGCTGCCCCTTGGGGCTAGATTTAAATTCAGGTATCCCTGATTCTTGAGCCAGTGATCTATCCAATATGCCATCTAGCTGCCTAGCAACAATAATTTGCTAACCAGCTATTGCCTAGGAGAAGGCCTCAGGGATGAACAATTCAAAATGATTTTTAAAAAAATCTTTCTGTCTTAATAATAACTCTAAAATAGAAGGGCAAGGCAAATAGAGTTAATTAAATTACTTTCCCAGGGTCACCCTGCTAGGAAGTGTCTGAGGCCAGATCTGAACCCTGATTTTCCCAACTCCAGGCCTTGCTCTCTATCCACTTTGCCACTTAGGTGCCCCTAAAAATAATTCTGAATGAGCATATCACATGAGGCTTTAAAGGGTCCGGGAGGTAGTAAGGTCTAGAAGAAAGAATATAGGATCATGAATCAGAAGACCCGAGTTCAAGCTGAACCTCTTCCCCCTGCTGCCATTATGAATTTGGGCAAATCCTTTCCCATTTCTGGGCTCAATTTCCTGCCTGGTAAAATGAGGGGATGGACTAGCTGGCCTCTGAGATCCCTTTCAGGTCTAAAACTGGAACCCTACAAAACAATGAGTTCTTTTAAAATCCTAAATCTACCACTTGGGCCTCAGCTCTTCTATCTCAAAAATAGGGGCACCAAGAGCTATAGGACTTCCTCATAGACTCAAAAGAAATAATGTTAAGCCTTTGCTAAACCCCAAGGTTCTTTAGAAATGCCAGCTATTGGGGGCAGCTGGGGAGCTCAGTAAATTGAGAGCCAGGCTTGGAGACAGGAGGTCCTGGGTTCAAATTCGACCTCAGACACTTCCCAGCTGTGTGACCCTGGGCAAGTCACTTAATAGCTCCCATTGCCCAGCCCTTACCACTCTTCTGCCTTAGAACCAATGCACAGTATTGATTCTAAGGTGAAAGGTAAGAGTTTCAATAAAAAAAGGAAATGCCAGATATTATTAATATGTTCTCATTTTGGGAAAAAAATCACTCAACCTCTCTCTACCTCAGTTTTCTTGTAAACTAGGGATTAATAACAGTCATCTACTTTGCAGGGTTGTTGCAAGAATCAAATGAGGTAGTATTTGTGAGGCATTTTAGAAACCTAAAAGCACTCTAGAAATGCAGATTATTGTTAGATGCCTGTGGTTCAGTGGAAAGAGCAACAACAGATCAGGAGGCCAAAGGACCTGTACTGAGAGATTCTAGCCTCCTACCCACATAGCCTTGGCCACATCACCTGGGTTTCCTCATCTATATGGTTTCTGAGATCTCTTCCAGCTCTAAAATAATGATTTTCTCATTCTATGATCTCTCTGGGCCTCAGTTTCCTTATCTATATGGTTTCTGAGACTTCTTCCAGTTCAAAAACAATGATTTTCTCATTCTATGATCTCACTGGGCCTCAGTTTCCCCATCTATACGGCTTCTGAGGTTTCTTCCAGCTCTAAAACAATGATCCTCTGATTCTATGATTTCCTTGGGCCTTGGTTTCCTCATCTATATGGTTTCTGAGATCTCTTCCAGCTCTAAAACAATGATTTTCTGATTTTATGATCTCCCTGGGCCTCAGTTTCCCTACCCATAAAATAAAAATTTGGATGACATCAGAAGTCCCTTCGAGGCACTAATCTATGACCCTGTGACATCTCTGGGCTGCCATTTCCTCCTCTGTGAAATAAGGGGGTTCAATTAGGGGGTCTTAAGATTCTTTCTAGCTCTGATTCCATTACTTTATGCTTAAAGATGTCAACTGAATGAACTCTCGATTTAAAACATTCAGACAATGTTACTTAAATCATTTGTTTCCCCACTCTATTAACAAAAAAAAAGGGGGGATTTCTTATACCCTTAAGTCCAGCCCTTGACTAAATGAAATCAAAGCCCTAAGGCTCAAGAGTTTGGACCCTTTAAGTACTTCTGAAAACTGGACCAAAAGTTTCATTTAGGGAACTTCCAGCGGGAAAGAGAAGGACTTGGTTAATAAAGGGAGTCAGACAGCCACTTTCGGCCCTCCTGGCTCAGTCGGGATTGTCTTTGGGCCCAGCCTACATCCACTAACACTCACCTCCTACAAGAGACTCCTGGTTAGCAGAAGGCAGAAACAGGGTCCATCCAGGGTGGCTGATCAGGCAGGGAGTCGTCTGTCTCTCCTAAGAATGAGCAAGCAAAGTCGAGCTCATCTGGGTCAGCAGCTGGCCTCTTCTCTCTGGTACCCGCTAAATTTGGTCCCATTCCCATCTCTCCTCTCCAACTGGAAGGCATCCTCCTTTCCTTTGCCAGGGGCTGGAAGGCTGTGTTCTCTCTAGAGACCTAACAAGGAAAATTAATGGTTAAAAACTCAGAAGACAGGAAAGGAGGAGAAAGGAGGAGGAGGCAGCCCTTAGAGTGGAAAAGGGGAGAAGAAGGGAGAGAATCAGGGCACTCCACTAGTCCCACAATCTTGGAGAAATTATATGTCAATTGAACTATCTGGAAACTCTTAAGAGAGTCAGCGGATTTCTTTGGCTTTGGCCCCATCCCCTTTGTTTGGTCTGCCTTATGCCCAGCCCTACAGTGAGGCTGAGAACTTGGGTAGGAAGGGACTGATGCCACGGCTTTCTGAAATCCCTTTCCTGAGACTTGAATTTGAAGCAGAGTAAAATAAGCAGAACCCCCAAAATAATATGCACAAGGCCTCCAACAAGATAAGTTAAAAAGAAAGTGATTCAGAGGGACCAAAAATCCAATAATGATCCCAGAGAATAAATGACAAAACCCACTTCTCTCCTCTTGGTAGAGGAGGTAAAATGCTGAATTAGTGATCTGATATCCCCATCCCTTATTAAGTATGTAGGCTTAATAATTCCTTAAAAAAAATAAATCTTCAGACACTTACAGTCTTGTATGACCCTAGGCAAGTCACTTCACCCCCATTTCCTTTCCATTCTTCTGCCTTGGAACCAATACACAATATAGATTCTAAGATGGAAGGTAAGGGCTAAAAAAATAATAAGCAAACATTTCCCTCCTGTCTTATCGTCAATTTTAAGAGTGGCAAGGGCTGGGCAATCAGGGTTAAGTGACTTGCTCAGGGTCACATAGCTAGGAAGTGTCTGAGGTCATATTTGAACCCAGGTCCTTCTATATCTAGGCCTGGCACTCTATCCACTGTGCTACCTAGCTGCCCCGATAGTTTCTTTTTGTTACAACCCTGGGTCCAATTTCAATGCCCCCCCCATATTTCCAGATGTGAGTAAATAAAAAACCAAAAGGCATCAATACATTTAGTTTTTTTCTTTAATCCCTCCCTTCCTGATATCCCTTCCTTCTCTCAGTTACATCCCATTTATCCTATCTATATCTTGTTTGTACCCAATTGTGCTGCCTCCCTGCATTAGACTGGAAGCATTTTCTTTGCCCTTCTGTTTTCTTTGGGGCTTAGTGAAGTGACTGGCACATAGTAGGTGCTTCATAAATGTTTGCTGACTGACCGTCTGGCCTGATACTTCTTATATCATTTTAGGGAAAGGAATTTGGTTTTCAAAGATCATCTGTGTTATGGCTTCACCACCCTAGTCTGGGCTATAACTGTACTGGACTTAGCACAATGCCTGGCACATAGTAGGTCTTTAACAAATGCTTACTTTCTGCCCCAGTTCTGAAAGGAAAACAGGCTAGGGCAGAGGTAAGGGGTGCAAGTTAGAAAGGTGGAAGACACTAGGATAATCTGGATTCCAAACTTTTCCACTCTTTGATGTCTCTTTAAAAGACTTTCATTAAGATTTCTTTAAGCCAGGAGGTGCTTCTCTAGATTCCTTCCTCTGCTCTCCTTAAGCATCTCTGATCCAGCTGAATGTCAACTCTTCACCACTGAAACTGTTTTCCATTATCCTCTTTCTCTCTCTCTCTCTCCTTTCTCTTTCTCTCCCTGTCTCTCTCCTTCTCTCTCTCTCTCCATCTCTGTCTCTCTGTCTCTGTCTCTCTTTCTCTCCTTTCTCTCTCTTCTTCCTCTCTCTCTCCTCTTTCTCTATTTCTGTCTCTCTCTGTCTCTTTCTCTCTCTCTGCCTCTCTCTCTCTCTCTCTCCATCTCTGTCTCTCTCTCCCCCTTTCTCTCTCTTCTTCTTTTCTCTCTCTGTCTCTTTCTTTCTCTCTCTCTCCATCTGTCTCTCTCT
>NC_058132.1:43954799-44005654 GCF_016433145.1 Gracilinanus agilis
GCCTCTCCCCCCCCCCCCAACGTCTCTCTCCTCATCTGTAATATGAGGCAGTTGTACTCTCTGCAGCCACCGCTTATTTCTAGACACCCACTCAGAAAGATAAGATTGAAGTCCAGCTCTGCTGTAGGGTGTCAGAATCCAAGTATAAGAAGTGCCTGGAACCCCAGCGATCACTGGATCAGCTAGACTGGAAGTTCTCCCTGGGCAGAGACAAGCCTTTAAATATTTTTTGTACTTCTGGCTCCCAAATTCCCTACCACAGAGTGATCACTGAATGGAAAAGAGCTGAAGTTGTCCAGGAGGGCACTCCTCTTTCCCTGTAGGGAGGCACAATAAGCTCGGACTGCCAAACGAAACAAGACAAAGTGACTTGCCCAGGGTCACACAGCTACCAGGAAGTTTTTGAGGCTGCATTTGAACTCAGGTCTTCCTGACTTCAGGCTCAGTATTCTATCCATTGCACTACCTAGCTACCTCCTGGGGACTGGGGGGCGGGGTACAGCTAAGGAATATAGAAAAAAAAAAATAAAGGAAATATGCCTTTAACATCCCTAGCCAGTCAAATGTAAGCTCTTGAGGGCAGTCTGGTATTTTAGGCTTCCCCTAGCACCGTGTGAATCAGCTGAGATTTAAGGACCTCAGAGGTCACTGAGACCAGCCCCTTCATCCAAAGAATGTGAAAACTGAGGCCCAGAGAGAATTCAAGTGATACCCAAGGTCAGAGTCTCTGCTTTAGTGTCATTTGGCCAACCTCACACTCATGAATGGATCAATGAATGGAAAAAACATTTATTAAATGTGCCCAGCACTACAAATAAAAAAAAGAATAATCCCAGCTCTCTAATTAAGAGAAATCACCCAAATAAGAGGGCTCAGCAGCAGGGTGGATGGCAAGACACAGGAGTACTGTAGTAGCTTTGGGCTGTTTGTTCTAAAGGGAGGAAAGATCAGAGTTGGAGCAGCCCACCACCACTAGGAAGTGGCAAGGAGTGAGCCTGAGGTTCAGAGTGGAGCCAGGATTCTGGGTTCCCTTTGTTTGAGGTGGGGAAAAGGGGCCAGTATCCAGCCAAGAAGGGAGAAAAGGAAAGAGATATTGGCAGAGAGTTGGAAGAGGCAGTGGGGTTGCCATTTATATCTGTAATTCCATCGTTTGGTACAATGCCTGATATATAGTTAGTGTTTTGAAAATGTTTGTTGACTTATCTTGGCAAAAAGGGAAAGAATTGTAAAATTAGCCAGTTATGGTGCCATTGGTGATACTGGCTCATGACATGACCCCAGGGAGGTCCCCTTACCTTTGAGCCTTAGTTACCCCATCTGTAAAATGGGGATAAGAATATTTGCACATTGAAAGGTATGGGCCCTGGATTAGCATCCCAGCTGTGTTCTTTATTCTCCGTAGGACCTTAGAGATGTCATTTCTTCCTCTCTCTGGGACCTAGATTCCTTCTCTCTACCATGAGATAGTAGTACTGGGAGCTCTAGCCTCCCATTCAGCTCTAAACTTTATGAAACTACCTGAAGTATAGTGGAATGAAACTTGGATTTAGAGCCAGAGATCCTGGGTTCCAATCAAGGCTCCTCCACTTACTAAATGCAACTGTGTCATTTTTTTAGACCCTTATATTTTGTCTTAGCAACAACTCTTAAGACAGAAGAGTGGCAAGGGCTAGGCAACTGGAGCTAAATGACTCATCCAGGGTCACACAGGTAAGATACTAGAATGGTTTGCCATTTCCTTTTCTGGATGAGGAAACTGAGACAAACAGGGTGAAGTGACTTGACCAGGCTCACACAGCTAGTAAGTGTCTGAGGCTGGATTTGAACTCAGGAAAACTCATCTTCCTAACTCCAGGCCTACTACTCTAACCACTGTGCTATCTGACTGCAAGGAATTCTTTTTTTTTTTTTTGCCTTCCTTAGTATCCCCAGTGTTTAACTATAGTACTGAATACACTTGTCGTTCAGTTATATCTGACTCTTCATGATCCCACAGACCATACTGTTCATGAGATCATCATGAGAGTTCTTCATTTTCTTGGCAAAGTGGTTTGTCATTTCTTTTTCTTAGTGGATTAAGTCAAACACAGGTTAAGTGACTTTCCCAAGGTCATACAAGTTAAGAAGTGTCTGAGGCAAATTAGGTTTGGATCAACATCTTATACCCTATACCAAGACAAATTCAAAATGGATAAATGACTGAAATATAAAGAGTGAAATTATAAATAAATTAGGTGAACATAGATTAATATACCTGTCAGATCTGTGGAAAAAGAAGGAATTTAAGACCAAGCAAGAGGTAGAGAGCATTGCAAAAAGTAAAATGAATGACTTCGATTATATCAAATTAAAGAGTTTTCCTACAAACAAAATGAATGCAACCAAAATTAGAAAGAAAGCAACAAACTGGGAGAACATTTTTATAACAAAACTCTGTGACGAAGGTTTAATTTCCCAAATATATAAGGAACTAAGTCAAATCTACAAAAAAAACAAGCCATTTCCCATCGACAAATGGTCAAGGGACATGAATAGGTAGTTTTCACAGGATGAAATAAAAACTATCAATAAACACATGAAAAAGTGTTCTAAATCCCTCATGATTAGAGAAATACAAATTAAAATGACTCTGAGGTACCACCTCCCAATTGGCCAATATGGCAGCAAAAGAAAGTAATAAATGTTGGAGGAGATGTGGCAAAATTGGGATGTGGTGGAGTTGTGAATTGGTCCAACCATTCTGGAGGACAATTTGGAACCATGCGCAAAGGGCTTTAAATAAATGCCTGTCCTTTGACCCAGCCATACCACTGGTGGGTTTATACCCCAAAGAGATAATAAGGAAAAATACTTGTACAGAAATATTCATAGCCACCCTCTTTATGGTGGCAAAAAATTGGAAAATGAGGGGATGCCCTTCAATTGAGGAATGGCTGAACAAATTGTGGTATCTGTTGGTGACGGAATACTATTGTGCTGAAAGGAATAAAGAACTGGAGGAATTCCATGTGAACTGGAAAGACCTCCAGGAACTGATGCAGAGTGAAAGGAGCAGAACCAGGAGAACATTGTACACAGAGACTGATACACTGTGGTAAAATCGAATGTAATGGACTTCTGTACTAGCAGCAATGCAATGACACAGGACAATCCAGAAGAATTTATGAGAAAGAATGCTATTCACATCCAGAGAAAGAACTGTGGGAGCAGAAATGCATTAGAATAATATATGATTGACCACGTAATGCGATAGGGATGTGATTAGGGTTTTCATGTTAAAGGATTACTCTACTGCAAATATGAATAACATAGAAATAGATTTTGAACAATGATACATGTATAACCCAGTGGAACTGCTTGTTGGCTTTGGGGGGGGAGGAGAAAGGGTGGGGAGGGGATCATGAATCATGTGACCATGGGAAAATATTCTAAGTAAAAATAAAATAAATTAAAATAACCCCAAAAAAAGAAGTGTCTGAGGCAATTTTGAGGACTTAGGATAAAGAAGTTTCTCTACCTCCAGAGAAAGAACTGTTGGAGTAGAAATGCAGAAGAAAACATAGGATTTATCGCTTGTTTATTTGACTATTGTTTGGGGGTGTTGGTTCTATAAGATTATTCCCTTACCAAAATGAATAATATGGAAATATGTTTCGCATGATAATGCATGTATTAAAATAAAAACAATTTTTAAAAATAAAAAAGAAGTGTTTTGAGGCTGGATTTGATCTCGGGTCTTCCTGACTCCATGCCCAGTGCTCTAATCACTGCTCACAGCTGCTTCATACAGTGCTTTATAAGCCTTAAAGTGCAGCAGAAATACTAGCCATTGTTATTATCATCTCATTCCAGCAGCCCCGGGAAGTAGGTGCTATCATTATACCCATTTTAGAGAGGAGGAAATTGAGCCTTAAAGAATCTCAGTCACTTGCAATGGATCAAATGACTACCCTCAGGCACTCACTAACTCTGTGACCAGGAACAAGTCTTTTCATTTTTCTTTTTCCTCTTCTGGAAAAGAAGGGGTTTGGCATCAAAGGTCTCTACTCACTCTGGATCAACCATCTGATCTTACTGGGTCCAAGTCTAGTTCTCTGTCCTCTAGGCCAGCCTGTCTCTTTTCTAGGGCCTACACCTATGCTGAGGTTGCAAGAACCATACAATGTAATCAAAGCACCTGCTATGTGCCAGGGATTGTGGGCTAAGCATTTCACAATTATTATCTTATCTGTTTCTTACAATAATCCCAAAGGTGGGTGCTATTATTGTCCCTATTTTATAGATGAGGAAACTGAGGCAAACAGAGGTTAAGTGACTTGCCCAGGGTCACACAGCTAATAAATGTCTATGACTAGATTTGAATTCAGGACTTCCTAACTCTGGGGCCCGTGCTCTCTTCACTGCACCATCTAGCTCTATGCTATGCCCAAACAAGATACCAACTAATCAACACCAAAAAACATTTATTTATTATTATGTTAAACCCTTACCTTCCATCTTAGAATCAACACTGTGTATTGATTCTAAGAGAGAAAAACGATAAGCGCTAGGAAATAGGGGTTATGCAGGGAGCAGCTGGGTAGCTCAGTGGAATGAGAGCCAGGCCTAGAGAAGGGAGGTCCTAGGTTCAAATCTGACCTCAGACACTTCCCAGCTGTGTGACCCTGGGCAAGTCACTTGACCCCCATTGCCTACCCTTACCACTCTTCCACCTATAAGTCAATACACAGAAGTTAAGGGCTTAAAATAAAAACAAACAAACAAACGAATGAATGAATGAATGAATGAAAAAAGAAATAGGGATTAAGTGACTTGCCCAGGGTCACGCAGCTAGGAGATGTCTGAGGACAAATTTGAACCCAGGACCTCCCGTCCCTAGATCTGATTCTGAACCACCTCCCTTGCTCCCTCCAAGTAGCATTTATTAAGCACTTTTGGGGTACCAGGCTTTGCGCTAAACACTGGAGACAGAAAGAGAGACAAAAGATGGTCGTCCCCCCAAGGGGTTTACAATCTAAAATGGAGGAGACTAGGAACAAACAAGTATGTGATCCAAGCTCTAGACAAATTTAAAGGAAGGTCATTTGAAAAGGGAAGACACCCACACACATTCACCCACGAGCACATCCTAGGAAAGCATCCTAACCAGGAGAAAAAGAAGCCAAACTCCAGCTAATGATGATGGGAACAGACTGTGGGCTCTACTGGACCATCGTGCCAAGAGAAGATCCTTTAAGGATGCCTGGAAATGGTTGGCGTCCTGTATAATTACAGTAATCCACTCCCATTCACTGTAGGGGTAATTAGAGCTCATTAATATGCAAAAGCTCATCTTCCAGGGCATTCCCATTGGGCTCCGGTTCCCCTCTATTTCGGGCGTCAAGGAATTCATCCTAGCAATGGGGATGCTTTTTGGCCAGGTTCTCAGAATAGGGCTCGGGGAGGTGGGGATGCCCAAAGGGCTCAAGACCGGAAGGTCTCTGTTTTCTTCTAACTGGACGTGGTACGCAGGAGGGAAACTCAGACTGTGTAGGAAGAGCCAGCAAAGCAATACAAAAAAATGCCCCAAAAGACCTGGGTTCCAATTCTGGGAGACAGTTTTTCTAGGTCTGTTGTTGTTCGGCTGTGTCCAACTCTTTGTGATCCCATTTGGAGTTTTCTCGGCAGGGATACTGCACTGGTTTTTGCCACTTCCTTCTCCGGCTCTTTTTACATATAGGGAAACTGAGGCAAACAGGGTTAAGTGGCCTACCCAGAGGCAGCCAGCTGATAAGTGTCTGAGGTTGGATTTGAACTCAGGAAGAGTTCTCTCCATTCCAGATCCAGTGCCCTGGGCACTATGGCGCCACCTAGCTGTCCCATCTCTTTGGGTTTACTATTGGAGATACAAGGGCTTAGCATTAGTGAGCCACCCAGAACTCAGGAAGGACCGGATTCTTGTCTTTCCTCTAACACCCACTGCCAGGCGACCCTGGGCAAATCACTTAAACGTTCAGGGCTCTCAGGTAATTCAGTGGCAGATAGGGTGTTGATGTAAATTGACGGAGGGAATTTTTTTTATTGGGAGTTCCCTATGCTAATGAAAGGAAGAAGAACATTTATTAAGCGCCCACATGTGTCAGATACTCTTCCAAGTGCCTCACAAATATCATCTTATTTGCTTCTTACAATGACCTTGGGAGGTGAATGCTATTGTTATCAATTCCCGTTTTGCAAAATTGAAACAGAAGTTAAGTGACTTACCCAAGGACATACAGCTAGTAAATGGCAAAGACTAGATTCGAACTCAGGACTTTCTGATTCCACAGCAAATAGATAGAATGGATAGAACTTAGGGTGTGGAGTCAGGAAGACATGACTTCAAATCTAGCCTTAGATACTTATTACCTGGGTGTCTTTGGATAAGTCATTTAACCTCTGCTTGCCTAGAAGACAGCTAGGTAGCTCCTTGGATAGAGCACTGCGACCAGAGCTAAGAAGACAAGTTCAAATCCAGTCTCAGTCAGCTATTAGCTGTGTGACCTTGGACAAGTCACCCAACCTCTTTTTTACCTCAGTTTTCTCATCTGTAAAATGAGAATAATAGCACCTCTGGGAAGCAGCTAAGTGGTTCAGTGGATAGGGCATGGAGCCCCGAGTCAGAAAGACCTGAGTTCAAATCTAATTTCAAACATGTTTTAGTTGTGTGTCCCTGGGTAAATCACTTAACCTCTGTTTGTCTTACTCCACCGGAGAAGGAAATGGCAAACCATTCCAGGATCTTTGCTAAGATCAGAGGTCAAGAAGAGTCAGACACAACAACAACTTCCTGATTCTAAGGTTCTATCTACAGCACCACCTGGCTTTCTAATGGAATCACAGGTCTGGTCCCCTATAAAATGTTGCCTTAGAAATGTAGCCTAGAGTAGCACACAGAGTGTTTGACTTGGAGTTAAGTAGAGCTGGGTTCAAATCCTTCCTTGGACACTTACTAGCTGAGTCACTCTGGAGGCCCCATGGATAGTGGAAAGAGGGCTGAATTTGGAGACACGGATTCTATGTCTGAAACTGAGCTTTGCCTCTTGCTGCCTGTACAAACTGGATTAATTTCTATCCCTCTGTGCCTCAGTTTCTACATGTATAAAATAAAGGGGTTAGAATAAATGACTTTTAAGGACTCCCTAAGTCCATGAACCGAAGGTACAGATTGCCCATCTTTGTATAGCACTTTCTGAGCATACAAAATGTATTTCATCTGGACCTCAGAGGGCAAGCGGACAGATCAATGGTCCTTGTTGACTTTCCTTCCTTCTCCCAGAGGCATCATTTTCTAGAGGATAGAGTGCTGGATCTGGAGACAGGGCAGTCTGGGTGAGAATATAGCATCTAGGACTTACTAACTGGGGCAGCTATATAGCACCATTGAGTATAGAGTACCAGGTCTGGAGTCAGGAAGACTCATATTTCTGAGTTCAAATCCAGCCTCAGATACTTCCTAGCTATGTGACCCTGAGCAAGTCACTTAACCATGTTTGTCTCAGTTTCTTCATCTGGAAAACGAGCTAGGGAAGGAAATGACAAACCACTCCAGTATCTTTGCCAAGAAAACCCCAAGTGGGGTCATTAAGAATAGGACATGACTGAAACGACTGAACAACATCATTTACTATCTATACGACCTCAGGTAAGCCATTACCCTCTGAGTCTCCATTTTCTCATCTATCCATATCGGTTACTGGACTCTGGAACAATTTCCCCAATTCTTATTTGCACTGTGAGGTTGGCTCCCCAGGCAATGGTTACTCTACCCTCTCAGGGCTCTCAAGGTAGTCTGAAGGGTTAGGAGGGCTTTTTCAAATGACATAGCTAACAAATGCTCACTCTCCACTCTTCCTCTCCACAATTTTCAGTTGATTTCAACTAATTAGTGAGACGATTTGCTTTTAGAAAGTGGCACCTATTTAGAAGGGTATTATAGTTGGTACAAAATATCCCCCCAAAAGTCTGAGACTCTCCCACCCGTATGTACAAAGTCAAGGGAGAACTTAGAGGCACATGAAGCAAAGAAGTAACTCAACTGGGTTGCTGGGAGTCTTTTCCTCTGCTTTGTGAGATGCTCATTAATCTCCCCTTGGGCACCTATAGCCTTTCTGCTGGCTTCTTTGTAGAGCCTTTGAATCCACTTTTCTCAACTTGTTCAGTCTGTCCTTGGTTCCTGGTACAAACATGGCCATCAGCCGTTCCACGGCTGCTGCTGCAAGGTTGCCAATGGGAGGCTGAGAAGTCAGGTCCTTTAGATATCTTAGGCTTGTAGGGTCTGCTTCTGGGGTGGGGTGGGGTGGGGAGGAGGAGCCCAAGACCAAGGTCAAGGTGCTCTCTCTCTCCCACCCCACCCCCAAGTGACTCCTTCTCAGAAACTTGTTCCTCCCTGGTTTGCCACTCACTCAAGTCTCTGAGTCTAATTAGTTCCCAGGCCCCTTAGGGGCCCCTTGACCAAGCCCCTTGACCCATGTGTACAGACTTTCTATAGCACCTTAGGGAGGGGCCCAGACCTTGTTCACACCTAGTAAACATTCCAGAGGTGCTCTCACTTGTGAAATGTGTCAGGCATTTATTGCTCTTATCACTTTCTTTGGGTGAGGTGGGGTGATTTAATTTATTTACTCAAATCAACCCTTCCACTCTTACCTGTAAAAGGGGCACAACATGCCTGAAGTAGCTGCCTCCTGGGACTGACTGAGGCTCAGAGGAGACTATGTTTGTAAAGTATTTTCGTTAACTAAAAGTGCTATGTGAATGTCGGCTCTGATCATTTATAATGCGTAAGATTACTTATTATTATCACAAGATTATTTATAATGGATCTTAGAATTCATTTTAGAGATGAGAAGACTGATGATACCCAAAGCCCTGCATGACTTAATGCAGGTCATAAAGCCCAGAGACAAGATTCAAATCCAAGTTCTCTGACTATAAATTACACAAACACCAGCACTGTGTCTTCATCATCTTTGTCATTCTCCCAATACCCAGCCCTGTATATAGTAGGAGCTCAATAAATGGTCATTAAAGGAGGCCAGGCTCCTTCTAGCTCTGGATTCTGGGGCTCAAAATTAGGACATCTTCCCATGATACAACAGAACTTCTTTAGTCCTTTGCCTTTATCCTCCAGCATCAACTACTGGTCAGCTGGGGATACGGATATTTGTACTACCACAAGGGCCATAAAAAGGCATTACGTCTAACCCCCTCATTTTATAGAAAAGGAAACTGAGGCCCAGAGAAAGTGCCACTTGCCCATAATCACATAGATGGTAACTGTCCTCACTCCAAGTCCAAAGGTCTATCTGTTATGAGGAGCCTCTATTCATGATCCTGGTTGTCCTCCTGACACACAAATAGGAACCTACCAGTCTTTTCCTCCCTCCAAATCACTATGTAAACATCAGATATAATCAGCCTAACTGGCTATGAAAAGCACAGGTTATGTTTGTTCTGAGCCTGGGAAGATTTTTCTTTGCAAAGCATTAAAGTAAGACATGGCAGGTGGGGGGGAAGCCCTGACTTCTCAGGAGAATCCTAAGCTATTGTCAAGAAAAGCAAATGACTATAATTTGTCCTCTCAGGATCCCAGAGGATAGAATAAAGCAGAAAACTACTTTGTACATAAGCCTTCCTGGGGACAGGTGCCATGATTCTGCATCCTGGGGAGACCTCTGCTGGATGAAGTCTGCATTGCACCCATGGCTGACCTGGCCCTTCCCGCCTGGGGTTCTTGCTCAAAGAGAGCCTTTGGTCCCCAGAGCAGGTGTGTCTGATATCCCACTTCTAAGCTTAATCCTGTTATAGCTCTTTATCTGTTTCTGACTGGGTCATTCAGGGTGCGGTAGCCCAGAGGCATCTGGTCCATTGCGGCAAGAGCATTTCCTTTGGAGTCATGGAGTACTTACTGTGGGTGACCTTGACAGTGGAATGAGCCCTGGGTCTGGAATCAGAGGACTTGGGTTCCAGCCTCTGATGCTTACTGCTTGTGTGACCTTGGGAAAGTCCCTTGGCCTCCCTGGGCCTCAGTTTCCTCATCTGCAAAATAGGGATAATTATAATATCTACCTCGCAAGTGAGATAATTTGTGTCAAGTGCTTTGCAGACATTACTAGATATTAGTTGTTCCTCCTACTCCTACCTGGGCCTCAGTTTCCTCATCTGTAAAATGAGAAATTTGGACCAGATGGCCTCTGAGGTCCCTTCCAGATGGAATTGATGCTCTTAAATCATTTCCTTCTGGGTGAATCTTGGTTTCCATGTCTTTAAAACGAGACACTTCGTCCAGATGACCTCTAAAGTCCCTTGAAGCTCTAAGGATAGGACATTCCCTAGAACCGCCTATCTAAAAGAAGGTGCCATGGTTTGAAGGGGAAGGTGAAAGTGTAAAGATTAAAATTCATATATAATTACTAAGTATTACACTTTATAAAGTTTATTAATAATAACTAAAGTAAAAAAAAAAAAAAAAGCTAGCTAACTCAGCCCTGGTCACGAGAGAGAAGAGCGAGAGGGAGGAATTACAGAACTTATATAAACAATTCGTGACCACGCAAACATGGAGGAAGGGAAAAGGATGCTGGGAGATGAAAGGAATTTTGGGAGATGGAGTCTAGGGTACAAGAATTTCTAACTATACAAAAGAATACAAGGTTTGTAATTCGAATCCTGCTTTTGCCATTTATTCCCACTATAACCTTGGATGATTCACTAAACTTCTGGGGTCTAAGCTTCCTCATCTGTAAAATGAGAGGATTGGGTTCCAAGGTTCTTTCCATTTCTAGATCCAAGATCTTCTGGTCTTAGTTTCCTCATTTGTAAAATGGACCTATTGACTTTTAAGGTCCCTTCCAACTCTAAACGAAGTCTGTCACCTCAGAGGTTGTCTACTTCAATTTTCTCTCATTTTATTGCATCTCAGAATCTTTGCAGGTTTGTCCAGGACAATGAGCAGTGACTTGGCCAGAGTCACACAGCCAAGATGAGTCAGAGATAGGAATTCAGTCCAGGTATTCCTGGCTTCAAAGCTAGTCCTCTATCCGCTCCTCCATGAGTCCTCTCACATGAATGCTCTCGTCTAAATAGGAGCATCAGTTAATTAATTAGTTAATGAACTGAGCAACAGCTTGGAATTGTGGAAAGAGTACCAGGCCTGAGGCTAGGTGACCCGAGTTTGAATTCTGACTCATGTGTCCCTCGGCAAGTTATGGATGGAGGGGAGCAGCCTTGACTTCCCAGGGAATCCTGGGTGAGCAGAATCTGAGGGTGAGCAGGGTGCCCAGAAGTTCAGCTTCCTGATCTACACAATGAGAAGCTTCGAGGTGATGAGCTTGAAGGTTATTTCCAGATCTCCCTCTGCTATGGGCTAAATCTTGGGATTGTAATAGAAATTGGAGCTCCACCCCTGGTGCAGAGGCTCTGAATTTTGCTGCCTGGTTCTAGAATTGGAACCAATCAGTCATTCAAGCAACAGAAAACATATCGAGATCCTACAGTGTGACAAGATTTGGAATCAGAAAACTTAGGTTTAAATCCCAACCCTACCACTTATGTAGCCCTTTCTGGGTCTCAGTTTCCCCATCTGTAAAATAAGGCAGTGATAATGGTTGACCTCTGAAGATCCTGCCAGCTTGAGATTCAGTTCTATTACCTCACTAAGACTCAGTTTCCCCATCTGTAAAATGAGGAGGGTTAAGTGAGATGATGCCTGAGGCCTCTCCCAGGTCTAAATTTCTCATCTCTGCTCCCATGACTGATTTCTTTTCCTATTTAACTGTTCTTCCTCGTGTTCATCTTTCTGAAATGTGTCCCTTTGGGAAGACCCATGATAAATTGCCCTTTCACAGCTGGGAGAGAGAGAGATGGGGTTGCCTGCAGCATGGGCAGAACCAAGAGGAGGGAGTGAGCGAGCTCTGTGCTCCAGTGGGATGCCAGCTAGGCTCATCTCTGAGTGGCCCCTCTTTCCTGAGCCCTAACTCCCTGGAGAAGCTGTAGTCTGTGAAAGGGCAGGTCCGGTACCCCAGAAGGCAAGCAGGCAGACTCTCACTGGTCCAAGCTTGGAAGGAACCCTCCTGGGGCAGCCACAGTCCTGAGCACATTAGAGAAGCCGATAACAGCAGGGAGCAGGGGTTGTAGCTTCTATTTCCTCCTGGCATCCTCCTCCTCCTCCTCCTCCTCCTCCTTCCCCCTTCTCCTTATTCCTCCCCCTTTCCCCCAGCGCAATGCAGGACTCCAAGGGCAGGCTCCAAGGTGGAGAACACTCAGCTAAAAAGGCAGGAAGCTTGGGAAGCTAAGGCAGAGGAGCAGGACAGGGGGCCCAAGCCAGCCTCAGAGCCACTGAAGCCAGCGTGCCAGGGCACAGATGGGCATCAGTCTCTAGTGCCCAGAACGCAGTGTGACATCATTGTCCCATCTTTCTGGGAGGCAGGACTTTGGCCAAGAAGGCCCTTGGGGACAGGTTTGTCCTGCTGGCCAAAAGGACCTACAAGAGAGTGTGCTATCTCAAGGAGATTTATTTCTCCCATCCACCCCCCCCCCAGTCCCCTTAGGACCAATTTGAAGTCATCGCTGGGGCTCCCCTTCTGCCTTCTCCCCAAGCTCTGAAACCTCCTCTCTCCAGCCCAGCCGGATGCGCCCAAGGATGGGCCCCACTCCTCTTGCCCCATCTGACTCATCAATTCCCCTGGCCTCCTCATTTGCCCTCTATATGGTGAACAACTCAGCAGTCTTCCTTCTCTCCCCCATGAACCCCTTCTTGCTGTGTCACCCTACGGAGAAACCCCTAATCCGTCTCTTTCTCCCACTGCCCTTGCCTTCAGGGACGCCTCCTTGGAAGACCCCAGAGAATGAATGGAGAAGGCGCAATGTCCCCTCTTCTATACACCCCCCAAAAGGCCCTTTCGAGCTGGCCCAGACTTGGCCCCTGTCCTCCCGACAACCCGGCAACTGAGAAAAGAGACTCTCATTCCAGACTGTCTTCGCTCTGGTCAATGGAGGAGACCCACAGAAAGCCACACTGGGATAGGATTTCCACTGACTAATCTCAAAGCACTCAGTAAACACTAAGGCTTCTGTCTTCTCCCGAGCAGGGACAAATATTATTCTTTTAAGAGAGCTGTCCCATGAATTTAAACCGGGAACCTACTGAGGATGGAGGCAACCTAAGAGAGGTGATGTAGCAGGTTTAGAGGGCCGAAGAGTCTGGAATGTACTCATTTGCTAGCCAGTGTGACCTTGAGCAAGTCATCTGGCAAGTGGCAGACTTAATTTCCTTCTCTGTGAAATGAGGGGTCCAGAGGATCATAGATTCCGAGCCAGGGCTTCCCAAGGTCATCTAGAATGATCCCTCCCTCGTTCCCAAAGGGGAAACTGAGGCCTAGAGAAATAAGTTACTAAATAATAGTGTAATGAAGTTACTAAATAATAGTGTAATAAAGTTACTGAATAATAAATAAAAATAATAAAGCTACTAAATAAATAATGTTAGTAAATAAGTTAATAAATAAACTAATAAATAGCAGAACTGCTTTATGAATCGAATTCTTTCTGACTTCAAATCTGCCCCTTTTCCCACAGCACCAGCCTCGATCATTTTCTAGCTTCAAATTCACGAGCCTATGAAATATTGACGAAGACGATGGTGAGAGGGAAGCTACCTCCAAGGTCACCCGCAGCAAGAAGGGCCTGGGACAGAATTTCCTGCCTCACCGTTCTCCCCACCTCCGAGAGCGGCTGCCTCTTGTCCCTACTTCACCACCAGAATGCACTGAGTAGGCAAAGAAAGATGCTCCCCCCCCCAAACCAACCCAAACTTAACTCTGCACCAATCCAGGGCAGTGCCAAAGCCTCCTCCTTCAGCAGTGGCTGCAGGAAGCCCCCAGGGATGCAGCCAATGGGACCAGAGCAGCAGCTGGCAGCAGAAACGCCAAGGGGAGCATTGGTGCAGGGCCTCTGCATTACCAGCCTACTGCTGCAGTCCAAAGGCTGGCAGCACCCACTGCTGAGCTAGTCAGAGTTAGGGGTCCACCTGTCTGCTCCCCTGCAAAGCTGAGTCAAGAGAACCCAATGCGGGGGACAGGGACCTGAGTCACCCTAGGGTGGGGGGGTTGGGGAGAAAGGTGGAGAGGAGGACTGAGAAAACGGGCCAGGTAATCTCCATTCAAACTGGTGCAATGAGTGGCCAGCCCACTGCACTGCCTGGCCCCTACCATGGGGCAAACCAGCAGCCCCCAAACCCAACACGGAGACCTTTCTCCTCCATTGCCATCAACAAACCCCGCACAGATTCCCAGAGATTGTCCAAAGTCTGAACGTTTTCTGCACCCACTTATTACTTGAGAGGGATTCCGGGGGGACAAAGGCATTAATTGGGGGGGGGAGTCACATTCTAAAACAAAGATCGTCATAATTCACTTTAAAGTCCGCAAAACAGTGGCATTCAAGGTGACATTTGCCTAGTGCTTCCTGGTTTACAAAATGCACCACTTCCTTTAACCTGCCTGAGCCTGACCCTGTGGAGTCTTTTTATAATCTCCATTTTATAGAGAAGAAAACTGAAACGGGGAGCCATGCAGCTGGCAAATATGGGAGGTAGAAGTCCCAGCAGACAGTCCTCATTCCCAGGACACCGATGTGCCCACTGGCAGGCTGTCGCTTCGAAAGTCATTGCCTCACAAGAGCCCTCTCTAAGGATGGGAGGGCAAATATTAGAATAATAGAAAATATTTGTGGGTAAACATAAGGTATTGGATGAATTATTTTATTTGCAAGGTCCATTGACTTATGAATGCTATCCATTTGTGAGGCCTAAGTTTAATTAATATTGTGTTAACCATTCATCTGAACATTAGAAAAATTAAAATAGAGGTAATAAATCTCTATTTTAAAATCATGGAAACTGAGGCAGACAGAGGTAAGGTGACCTCTCTCTACTGTATCACGTTGCCTCTCTCAAATGGCGAATTCTAAGTCCAGGTCAGGCGCTATGGTACCTGGATAACAGGGATCATATTTAGAGTGCATTAAGGTTTGCAAAACACTTTACAAATATTCACATGCTCTTGTTATTATGCCCATTTTACAGATAAGGAAACCGAGACAAGGAGCAGTGAAGATGGCAAGTGTTGGAATTTGAACTCTGGTCATCTTGACTCCAAAGGTCCAATGCTGTGCTGCTGAGCTGTCTCAGACCGTGTCTTCACAATGCAGCCACGGGGCAGTATGGTGGGATAAGCGAGGTTTGAGGGGATGGGGATATTAGCAGAGGAAGGGACGAGATATAGGCATCCCCTATTCCCCTTCCTCTGGAACAGGATCATGGAATTGAGAAGGGGAAGGCACCTTAGAGATCATCTGGCGAAACCCCCTCAATTTAGAGAAAGACCAGAAAGCTGGTGATTTGTCCAAGGTCACACAGCTAGTAAATGTCAGAGGCAGAATCCAGATCTTGAGAAAAGGGGATAGCTGCGATCTTTACACCTGGGCCACGTCCCTGTGGTGTCACATTCTTGGGATGCTGTGCCCAAGGTGGGAAAAAAGCGCTTCCCCAAAGCCCAGGCCAGTTAAAATGGCCATTTGTTACTCAACCCGTCTTTGTGATGTGGAAGGGCTGAGCCTCCTATTCTGGAAGGGTAGCCCCCCTGCTTCCTTCTGCAGTGGCTGGCACTCCTCCCTCCCTAACCACTTTGTCTTCAGGAATGCAGTTACTTGAGCTCCCTGGCAGGAGGACGGAGCCCCTTCTAAATTATGGAGGAACAGAGCGAAGGGAGCCAGACACAAGCCCACTGTTTCATCCCTGCACAGCCAGGTGTAATCGCTCATCTCCCCAGCCTTCCGTGTGCCCAAGCGCTAGAGCCTGAGCTCAGGAATCACACACACACACACACACACACACACACACACACACACACACACACACACACACACACACACACGCTCAGGCTTTTGTATGTCCTGCAGAAGGAAGAGTGAACACAGAGCCCAGGGAAGCCCTCTCTAGAGGCACCCCAAGGCCCTTTGCTCTAGAGTCCTTCATCCAGAGAACATTCCTTGCGGATGGCAGAAATGAGGAGCGATACACTCCAAGCTGGCCAGGTAGATCCTGAGCATCCTTTGTCCCCAGCAGAACAGCAGCTGATTGGGTGTGAAGACCCCAGCCTGGGCACATCTGGTGGGGAAGCCTAGCTCTGTTTCTCAGCTCAGATTTTCCTCTCCCTCCCAAGGCTGCAGTGGCTGCAGATGGTTCCATCTACCCCACTGGTGGGTTAAGATTAGGGATTCCCAGGGGGGAAACTCTGGAGAGCAAAGGAAGAGACGCTTCCCTTTTCACAGGCCAGTTTTGTCCTCAGAGGGGACTTGGTGCTTCGATCCTTAGTGACATACCCTTGAGCCCTGGACATATAAACTGGGCAGATCCAGAAAAGTCGGTCTGGAAAAATGTGATTTCCCCCTGTTATTCAGGTACAGCTAGAGTTATGCACCATAGAATTATGGGTATGGTATAGTGGGGGGGGGGGGGGGAACAGCTATGCATTGAGAGGAAAGAATCTCAGCCTCCGCTATTCTGTGACCTGGGGCGAATGACCTTAATTTTCTGGAGCTCAGCCTCCTCTTCTTTTAAAAAATGGGGCAAGGGGTGAGTCCCCGAGGTCCTTCCTGACTCTGAGTCTTATGACCTAAAAATATACCAAGGTTTTCAAGAGATCATTAAAAGTGGGAACAGACAAGCCAGGGTGTTAGGGATATGGAAGGAGAGATCAGGAAGGCAGGCTCTTGACTGCAAACCTGGCGGATGACCTACACCAGGTCATTCTCTTGTTCTGTGTTCTCCTCTGAAAGATGGACTTCCTTTAGTGCTGAGAAAGTAAGTACTGTGAATTGACGTTCACTTACCAGGAAGTGCCAGGGTTAGAGACAGTTGTCAGTGTCTGTGGCTCTTCTCCTAGGGGTGAGCCTCCAAGATCTGTTCTTATTCCCAAGACCAAAGCATCATCTAGGAAGCTCTTAGAGTCCCCAGAGAAGGCACATCATGCCATCAGATAGCCCAAGGGGGATTTGTATGTTTTACTAGCCAGTTGCTGATTCAAGTGCTTTCCTGGGCTGATTTGTGACCTTGAGGTTCATTGCTTGTCATTTTTTTTTTTTTTACTGAGTCTAGTCTTCTGCTTTATGGAAACCCCTAAAGATCTTCTTTCAAAATATCTACTTTTTCAAGGAACAGCTTTTCCTTTGGAAGGAATATGAGAAGACTGAGTACTCCAGTTGGCCTTAGAACTCACATGACATCACTCGCAGTGCAGACCCAGATCTGGGCATTCTGTCCTCAGAACTGTTTATCAGGGACTGCTTCTCCGGCAATCCCAGACACAAAGCACTCCCAGCCAGATGTGGCGAGACAAGACAGTCCCTGGCTCTGGGGCAGCCCTTTGCCCTGCTAGGAATGGGGTCTAGAGAACTCGAAACGTGGACCCAGGGAGGCCGGGCAGCCAGCTTTTATTGCCACTGCCTTTCACCAGAATGAATGCTGGCTCCCAGGCAACTTCCCCCCTGCCGCCTTTTCTTGTGAAAGTCCCATAGAGACAAATCCCTCCCACAAAGATCCCCCAGAACTCGAGATGGGCACGCCATGGGCCAATGGTCAGGGTTATTGCTGCAGCAACACGAGCTAATGGCAGAAACAGTTTTCCTAAGTCCAAACTGTTCTCACCCCCTCAGCTACTGCAGGCTACACAAATCACTCCTCCAAGACATTCTCTTCCCAGGGATCCTTTCTCTGGAGGGTCCCTCGTTAAGATCGACATTCTGTAAAGTGAGGGACACTCAGGAGCTTGCAGGAGCCCGCTTAATGGAGGGCTTCCAAGATCCCCACTTGAAATCAAGCCTTCTCTGATTGCCTCTTTCATTCCTGGCACCTAGTAGGCACTGAATAAAATGCTTTGTTGGTCCAGGTCCGTATTCCCGGGTTCAAAGAGTTGGTAGAATACGAGCTAGGTTGGGACCCAGGACAAAGAACGAGGGACTTTGGCATCCAAAGCAGCCATTTGGTGAGATCGACAAAGGAATCCGGGGCAGAGTGCAGGAGACTGCCCCTGGGACTCGAACCCGCGTCCGCCCCACACGCGGGCTGCCCGGGAACTTCTCCTTCTCCCCAGTGAGTGCCCAGTCTGGGAAAGGGGAGAAAACCAAGCCAGACGCCCCCAAAGGGGGAAGAGCCCAAGTCCTAACTGAGCTTTGGATCTGCCATTCGACCGTGATCTCGCTGTTCTCTTCTCCCGGGAAGAGAGACCGAGAGAAAAGCGGGGATTCCCCTAATCCCTCTCATTAGCTTTCCCGGTTAACTGTTTCCGCCACCGCTGCTGCTGCTGCTGCTGCCGCCGCCGCTGCTGCGGTGCGGCTGCCGCTGGGGCTGCTGCGGCGGCTGCTGCGGCTGCCGCCGCCGCCGCCGCCGCCGCCGCCACCGCGGCTATTCTGCAGAACACTTGAAGGAGAAAGATTTCGCAGTACGGCACTCTTAAAGCTGCAGTGTCCAATTTCTCCTTCAGCCCCCTAGCCTTCCCTGCCAAGGAGCCCACCTGCTCCGCTAAGATTCTGTGGGTGGGTGAGAGGGCCGAAGGGAAGGAAGGGGGTTGGGGGAGGGGAGATGAGGAAGGAAGGAAGGAAGAGAATGCAGAGGTGGGTAGAATCCAGGGGCTCACCCTGGCAGAGCGAGAGAGAAGCATAACTATACCGTGGCCGCCTCTGCAGTTATAAACCAAGGGAGCCAGCAGAACTGCAGAGCTTCCATTAGAGAAGGCATTTGGCCAACGAGCCCCCCGGCCCCTTCCCTGGACCCGCAGCCAAGTTACAGCTTCTCTGGGGTCTTCATCAAGGCACAAGACATAAACAGGACACCCAGGGGGGCAATCGTTATTTTTTAGAAAGGTAACAGAATGCAGGTTAGTACAGAAATATACCCAATACAGAGATATGTGCAAACACACACACACACACACACACACACACACACACACACACACACACACAAACTCCGAGGAGAAACTGACTCGGATTTCTAGTTCGAGATCACAGCAGAAACTGATCTGAGTTCCGGAAAAGATGGAATGCCGAGTTTAAATGACAAACTTCAAAACAGATTAATGGCATAGAGCTCAGGAGAAGCCTCAGGTCTCCGGCACACTTTGGTTTTCGAGAGAGAGGAAGAAACAAGAAATTTCTCCGAATTATTTCGACGGAAACGTGTGAGGAAGAAAAGAAAAAAAAAATCTCCCAGAATTGTTTTCTCAGAAAAAGTATCCCTCCATCAGCTTTCCCCGTAACAAGCAGTTCATTTATTCACCGCCTCCCCCTTTCTCTCGCCTTCCCCTCCCCCAGAAAGTTACCTCCGTCCTTGGGCTCTGCAAGGCTCCTCAGTCGGGTGGTGGGTCCCAAGCTCTTCTCTGGAGCTAGCCAACTTGCAGACTGCTGCTGAGGAGACAGGAGCTGAAATAAGAAATGTCAGCTGGGTCCCTGCACTGAGATGATGCTGGGGGAGTCCAGAGCCGCAGGCAGCCAGAAACTGTCTGCCTTTTTTTTTTTTTCTCTTTTAATTGAAAGCCCTGACGCTGCAAAGATCACTCCTCCTATAGAAATGCACCTTAAGAGCAGCTCCTTTGCCTCCCCACCCCACTTCCTTCTCACCCCACTGAGTGAGAACCTAAAGTGCCCAACCTTCTTGCCCTGAAGGTGCTTCACGGGGGTGGGGGCGGGGGGGGGAGTACACGGCAAGGCAGGGGCTGTGCAAGGGGAACAAATGAGACTCCTGCAGAGTTCTGGAGAGATTTTTTATTTCCTCCTTCTTGGGGCCACTTTTTGGGGCAAATTGGAACTTGTTCTGGGGTTTAAAATTGCCCAGCACAAGCCAGCATTGGGGGGGGGGGCGGGGAGGGGACAGGGAATATTACTGCAGGGAGATTCTGCTTTATTTTAGAGAAATGAAGATAATAATGATTTTTTAAAAACCCCCAAGAGGGTAGAGGACATGAAAAATAGGGAAAATCTCAGGTTTTTGGCAAATTGTCAACATCCCTATGAATTATGATTATTTTTGCCCCCTCTGAAAAAATGACTTGGGGGAGGAGGGAACCCACACATGGATTCAGAGGATGCCTGCAAAGTGTAACTGTGACATGTCTTCCATGCTGCAAGCCTTTGGTCCCATGGCAAAGTAACTTGATGCAAAACCAAGACAGAAATTCTACTGAGGAGAATTGGGGGTGGAGGGGCTAGGGAAAGAGCTGAATCAATGGTCTCAAAAGTGCCTTGTAATATAGGTAGAGAGGGATCTTTGCAACTCCAGGAGTCTCCTTGGACCAGAGGGGAACTTGAGGAAGGAAGGGCATCTGTGTTCTCTAGTTTGGCAGAGCCAGGAATAGGACAGTGTAAAGGGGCAAGGGGAAGGAGGAGGAGAAAGCTGACCATGCTTCGCCCTATAAATAAATCCTGCCAGGAGGTCCTCTTGTATGAATTCCATTTATATGTCATCAGTGAAGTGGGATTTGGCATATCTGCCTTGCTATTAAACAGTCTAGGAGGGAAGGCTCCATCTGTAATGTCAGTTTTTTGTAGGGTGGGATGAGAGCCATCAAGGTAGGAGAATGGCCCCTTGATCAGCACGAGCCCCAACCCATATTCTTTGCCTTGTGTCTTCTTGGGAGACAGATAAGGTGCCATATACTGGGTGAGCTCATGTCGTAGCGAAAAGAACACTGGATTCAGAGTCATAGGTTCAAGGTTCAGAGATTGGCTCTACCACTGCTACTGTGGGTGAGCTTGAGCAAGTCCTAACCTCTCTGGGCCTTGGTTTCTCCCTTTGTAAAATGACAGATTGGATTGGATGGCCTTCTAAAAGTCCCTCCCAAATGAGAAAGACTTTACTTATACAAAAATATTTATAATTGTGCTTTTTTGTGATGGCAAAGAATTAGAAACTAAACAGATGTCCCTCAATGGGGGAATGGCTCAACAAAATGTGATATAGGATGGTGATGGAATACTATTGTGTAATAAGGAATGATGAACAGGATGATTTCAGAGAAAGCTGGAAAGACCTACCTGAACTGATGCAGAGTGAAATAAGCAGAACCAGGAGAACATTTTACACAGTAACTGCAATATTGTGGGATGATCAAGTGTGATAGATTTCGCTACTAAAAGCAATATAATGACCCAGGACAATTTTGAGGGATTTATGACAAAGAATGCTCTCCACCTCCAGAGAGAGAACTGTTGGAGTAGAAATGCAGATGAAAACATATGAGTTACCACTTGTTTATTCGGGTATATGATTTGGGGTTTTGGTCTTATAAGATGACTCTCTTACAAAAATGAATAATATGGAAACAGGTATTGAGTATTGATAATACATGTTTAACCCAGTGGAATTGCTTGTCAAATCTAGGAGGGGAGAGGGGAGAAGGGAGGGAGACAACATGAATCATATAACTTTTGGGGGGAAAATAATAAACATAAAAATAAAAATAAAAGTCCCTTCCATCTCTACATCTATGATCCAAGAACATTATAGGCAAATTTATGGACTATTCAGATTGATTCCTGATCACTCTGTATACATGTTCATGATTAATCATAATAATGTTATTAATAGTAATAATTTTAGCCCCCTCCCCCACCTTGGAGATTTCTTAGCAAAGATCTGGGAGTGGTTTTGCCATTTCCTTCTCTAGTTCATTTTACAGATGAAGAAACTGAAGCCAACAGGATAAAGTGATTTGCCCAACTAGTAAATGCTGAGCGTGGACTTGAACTCAGGTCTTCCTGACTCCAGGTCTAGCACTCATAGGGAGCTGGAAATAATTTCTAAAGTTCCTTCCAGCTCTAAATTCTATGACTGAGAAACCTTTTTTGGTCCCCTCATTTTTTTAAACTTTACCTTCTGTTTTAGAATCTGTACAAAGCATCAGTTCTGAGACAAAAGAGCCATAAGGACTAAGCAGTTGGGGTTAAATGACTTGCCCAGGTTCATATAGCTAGGAAGTATCTGAGACCAGATTGGAACCTAAGACCTCCTGTCTCCAGGAGTGGCAATCTATCCACTGGGCTATCTATCCCCTTAGTTTTTGAAATTAGGGTCAGGATCACTGAATTAGAATTAAGAAAGGACATCAGAGTTCACATAATCCAACAGTCTCATTTTACAGATGAAGAACCTGAGGTACAGTGATTTATCCAATATGACAACAAGAAGCAAGTGGAAGAGTCAGGATCTGAACCCAGATTATCTGCCTTTAAACCTACTGCCCTTTCCACTGGACCATTTTAATGAACCTTTCAGTGGAGATTTCCAATAAGAAACTACCATCAAGGAACTATTTTCTTCTTCTTTTTTTAATTTTTCTTTTTTTTTTTTAAACCCTCATCTTCCATCTTGGCATCAATACTATGTATGGATTTCAAGGCAGAAGAGTGGTAAGGGTGGGCAATGGGGGTTAAGTGACTTGCCCGGGGTCACCCAGCTAGGAAGTAACTGAGATCAGATTTGAACTCAGGACCTACCATCTCTCGACTTGGCTCTCAATCCACTGAGCCACCCAGCTGCCCCCCAAGGAACTATTTCCCACGCAGTAGTTTTCTCATTCTGTTCCTCCCATCTGCAGACACCATGACATGGACTTCTCTAAGCTACCAGGATAAGACCTGAGTTCCCATCTCTGTGTCTCTGCCTTGAGGACCTGCCGGGCTCTGGCTGGTGACATTCTCAGGTCTTGCTTCCTGGTACAAATGAGAAGCCCAAGTAAATGACAACTGGCAGATGCATTTCATTCCTTGGGATTTTCCTGAAGGTGCTGGAGAATGCTACTTTGGACGGAGAAAGGGCTCTCAGAGTCCCAGGCTTTACCTGCAGAGGCAGATTGGAGTTTTAACCATCTAATGCTGGAAGCAAACCCCACAAATTCTAGTCGTGGCTCCTATTTCAATTACCCTTTAAAGTTCCCAAAGCTTTGGGCCAATTTGATCCGCATAACTCTCCTAAAAAGTGAATGGTAGTATCGCCCCCATTTTACAGATGAGCAAACTGAGGCTCAGTGAGATTTAATTGGCTCAGGGTCCTATAGCTTGTACATAGCTTAGGTTAAATTCATACTCAGGTATGAGCACGCTATCCAGTGTTCCATGTTGCCTCACCTATTACACCATGTGATGGGTAGATTAGTAGATTCAGAGGAGTCCGGAAGCCCTGGTTTAAATCCTCTCTGTGACTGCCATCATTGGATGCCTGTGAAATCTGGACAACCAACCGGTGCCATAGCAGGAAATTGAATCTCTTCCATTGGAATTGTCTTTGGAGGATGCTGAAGATCACCTGGCAGGACAAGCTGAGCATTCCCTAGGCTGGCCACATTGTTCAATGCCAAACTTGCCTTTGCCTAAAAGTCTGATTTCACAGAGAACTCACATAAGGCGAGAGTTCACAGAGGTCAGCAGAAGAGATCCAAGGACACCATCAAGGTCTCTCCGACGGACTTTGCTATCGATTGTGACACATGGCAGACGCTGGCACAGGATGTGCCCACATGACAGAAGGAGCGACGTTCTCTGAGCAAAGCAGAACTGTGGTAGCTCAAAAGAAGTGTGAGATCTGCAAATGGAGAGCCATCTCCAACCCAAATGCTCCAGTGGGCTGTTTGTGTCCACCCTGTGGTAGAGCCTCCCGAGCTCGGATCCGTCGGCTCAGCCCCAGAGGGACACGCTGTACATGGACCCCCCCCCACGGGGTGTCACGTTGGTCCTCTTTGAGTATGAAGACCAAGGACCAACTTCATCTCTTCCAGGCTTGATTTCCTCATCTGTAAAATCAGGAGAAATAGGCCTCTAGTATTGCCAGCTGTCAGTGGGTCTTCCCAAAGCTCAATGGAGTTAGTTTATGTGAGGAGATGGAACCTGGGATTTCAGTGGTCTAAGAAACTCCCAGATAAGGAAACTCCCTCCGCCCAGGCAGATTGGCACCCGATTGGCAATTTATAGTCGAAGAGGATTCCCTGAAACACTAAGAAATGCTGGGATTGCTCCTAGTGAGATATCTGATATCCTTCCAAGGCAGAATTCGAATGTGGGTCTTCTTGACTCCAGTGTTGGCTCTCTATGGACCAGGGGACAATTCTGTTCAGTGGCTTTGCAAATCTGACAATCTAGATAAGGGTCTGCTACTCCTACCACTCTTGTTATTAGGAAGCATTAATTTACCCACTAGAATGCACAAATATATGTAAATATATATATACTTAAATATATATATTTAACATCATGGACTCCTTGAAAGAGTCTTGGGACTTGGATCAGAGGTGGCTCAGTGGGGTTCAAAGCTGGTCTCAGACACTTCCTATTTGTGTGACCCTGGGCAAGTCATTTAACCCCCTTACTGCTCTTTTGCCTTGGAATCAATACACAGTAATGATAGATGGTGTAAGGGTATCAACAGACAGGGAAGAACCAGGGTATAAAGATAAGCCTCTGTTCATACAGTCATAGGATGTATAGCTGGAGGCTAGGGTGTGCTGGTCCATGTTTAACAATTAGCTTGATTTCTTTTAGCTCCCGAATTCACCATGAACCCTGAACAACCCTGGTATGCTTTTTAAAAAACCCTCACCTTCCATTTTAGAATCAATATTATGTATTGGTTTCAAGGCAGAAGAGGAATAAGGGCTAGGTAATGGGGGTTAAATGACTTGCCCAGGGTCACACAAGTAGAAGTGTCTGAGGTCATATTTGAACCCGGGACCTCCCATCTCTAGGTCTGGCTCTCAATCTCCTGAGCCACCCAGCTACCCTCCATGTTGCACTTTTAAGTTTAATCTACATCATACACATTTTTCCATCTCTTTCTTAATTCCAGATAATGAACAGAACAACAAATCAGGTTCTTTGTAACACATGCCAATTTCCAAGGTGTAAAGGCTCACAATGAAATTTTAACAATGGGTTCTAGCTCACATAAACTGGCTCCAAGACCCTCTTGGCTGAGAGGGACCTTAAATTGTATTAGGGTAATGAAGTGGATAGAGCACTGGATCTGGAGTCAGAAAAACTTCAGTTCAAATCCTACCTCAAACCTTATTATTAGCCGTGTAACCCTGGACACATCACTTAACCTGTCTGCCTCACCTGTTTTTTTCTCACCTGTAAAATGGGGACACTAACAGCACCTATCTCCAAGAGCTGATGTAAAGATCAAATGAAATATTAGTAAAGCACTTATCCCAGAGTTCCACGGTACAGAGTAAGTGCTTAATAAATGCTCTGTGGTATATAATAGGTGCTTCATAAATGCTGATTTTTCTACTTTCCTTTAAAGTCTTGTAGGGTACCAGCTATTCTTAGCAATAGAGTGATCTAAGACAGTCCTCAAGGACTCATGATGAAAAATGCATCCGCCTCCAGAGAAAGAACTGATGGAGACTGAATGCAGCCTGAAATGCACTCTATTTCCCTTTCTTTCTTCATTTTTTTTTTTTGTTGTTCATCTCTTCCAGAAAATGACTAATATGGAAAAATGTTTTACATGATTGCACATGTAAAACCCAGATCAGATTGCTCGCTGCCTTGGGAAGGGAGGGATGAGAGAATTTGGCTCCAAATTTCAAATGAAGGTGAAAAATTGTTTTTCCATGTAATTGAGGGAAAAATATTCTATAAAAAAATTCATGTAGTATAGCGATGTCCAAACTTTAGGACTTGGCATTCTGGGAGAAGGGGCCTTGAGGGATTATTGCAAAGGGCCCATGGATCCAGATGGAAATCTACCAGTAAGCAAATATGTTTAGAATTAATAATAATCAAATAAATCATTTAATGTATTTATAAAATAATTTCTAATTGAGCACATAGGAAATACAGTGCCTTCATCTTTCAGTCTCCTATTTGTACCGTGTCTGTTTTGTAGGAAAATAGTTGTTTACATGTTATCTCCTCCACTATACTTGAGCTCCTTGAAGACAAGGAATGGGTATTTTGAGGGGAAAAGGGTTGCCTTGCTTTGACTCCCCAGCCCCTTAGTCTGGCATATAATAAATGCTTGTTGACTGACTGATTGACTTGCACTTTTTTTTTCAAACCTTTACCATCCAGCTTAGAATTAATACTGTGTATTGGTTCCAAGGCAGAAGAGTAGTCAAGGGCTAGACAATAGGGGTGAAGTGACTTGTCCAGGGTCATACAGTTAGAATGTCAAATTTGAACCCAGGACGTCCCATCTCCAGGCCTGGCTTTCTATCTATTTGGCCATCAAGCCATCCATGACTAACTGACTGACTTCTAAAGACTGATTTTGGTTAAGTTCCTCCAGCCTAAGGGTCTTTACCTTCTTTATGCAAGGGACCACTTGGACAGTCTGAGGAAGCTACAGACTTCTTCTTAGAATCATGTTTTCAAGTACATAAAAATGCATAGGAGGGGGGCAACTGGGTAGCTTAGTGGATTGAGAGCCAGGCCTAGAGATGGGAGGTCCTGGGTTCAAATTTGGCCTCAGACACTTCCCAGCTGGGTGACCCTGAATAAGTCACTTGACCCCTATTGCCTACCCTTACCACTCTTCTGCCTTAGAACCGATATGTAGTATTGGTTCTAGGAAGGAGGGTAAGGGTTTAAAAAATGGTTGTGGGGGGGCAGCTAGGTGACCCTTCCTAGCTGTGTGACCCTGGGTAGGTCACTTGACCCCCTATTGCCTAGCCTTTATGCTTTTCTGCCTTGGAATCGATGTATAGTACTGATTCCAAGACAGAAGTGAGGTTTGTTTCTTTTAGGTTTTTAGAAGAAAGATTTCAGTCGATTCCAAAAGAAAGTTTATTAAATACTGCAACAGACATTCTCCTCTGGTCCCAGGCTGCCTCTCGCTGAAGAGAGGGCAGACACCTTTTGGCTGACAAGGTCCAGGCCTGTCCAGAGCCAGAGGGATGGCCTAAATCATTTCTAGTAAACCTTCTTAGTTATGGAATTCCACGTCTCTTAGAACACACACACACACACACACACACACACACACACACACACACACACACACCTGACAATCTCTTTTAAAAGGCCCAAACGTGGCTTATTGCCTCCCTCTCCCTGTGTCTCCCACCTCCCCCAGCCACACAGAACTGTGGAAAGTTGCAGACATCATGGGTGGCTTTTCTCTCAGGATGAGTAAAGCAGTCTGTGATGACCAAACCCTTTTCTCCACCCACAGAAAACCACAGACACCCAGGAGAGAGGCAGAGGCTCGCCAGCTCCAGCCTCGAATAGACCTCAACCCCAAGGCTCTCCTGGAGGCTTGAAGCTCATTCCCAGTTTAGGCTCCGAACACCACGAGCTGGTCTGCTCTGCTAATTAGGGACTTAGGGATCCTGGTACCCGAGAGCTCATCAGATACTGATGGAAGACAGGGGCAAGAAATGGTGAGTGTGAGCCATCACTGGCATAATTGAAAAAAAAAAAGCAATCAAACCCTGCTATTTGAAATGCTTCTTGTGCTTAGCCTGACGCCCTGGCTCTGTTGTCTTCCAACTCTCCAAAGCAGGCTTTTTATATTGGGAAAATAGTTTATCTGCCATCTGATTTGCCAGCCAACTATTTATGTGGCTTTTCTATCCACTTATTTATTCACTGAATAAATTTAAACTTCTGTACTGGTAATACATTGGAGTTATCTTGCCTCTTCCCTCTCCCTCACTTCTGCTGGATCAATCAGCAGATCTTGTTGACTTCTATTCTTGAATTCAAATCTCTAATTCCATTGTTACTATCTTATTAATAGACTGCAGCAGCCACCCACTTGAGCCAATTCAATAGTCAGACTGGAATAGTGGCAAGAATGTTATTTTTCTTCTGTATTTGTACTCCCACAGTTCTTCCTCTGAACGTGGATAGCTTCTTTCTCATAAGTCCCTCGGAATGTCCTGGATCATTGCATTGCTGCTAGTAGCAAAGTCCATTATTTTAGATAGTTCCACAATGTTTCATTTTCTGTGTACCATGTTCTCCTGGTTCTGCTCATTTCACTCTGCATCAGTTCACTGAGGTTCTTCCAGTTCATATAGAAGGCCTCCAGATCATCATTCCTTACAGCACAATAGTATTCCATTGAGATAATTTTTTAACTCTTATTTTCCATCTCAGAATCAATACTGTGTATTGGTTTCAAGGCAGAAGAGTAGTAAGGGCTAGGCAATGGGGGTTAAGTGACTTTCCCAGGGTCATCCAGCTAGGAAATGTCTGAAATCAAATTCAAACCCAGGACCTCCCATTTTGAGACCTGACTCTCAATGCACTGAGCCACCTACCTGCCCCCTGAGAGAATTTTTTAAAAACCCTTACATTCTTAATGTCAGTTCTTAGAAAGATCAGCAAGAGCTAGGTAATAGGGTTAAATGACTTACCCAGGGTCACAGTGCTAGAAAGTGTTTGAGGTCACTTTTGAACCCAGGTCCTCCTGACTTGGCACTCTATCCACTTTTCTACCTACCTGCCCTGCCCTCTCCCCACCCCACCCCCCAGATTATATTTGTAAAGAACTTAGCACAGTGCCTGGAATACAGTAGCACTTACTAAATGCTTGTTCTCTCCTCCCTACTCCCTTCTACATCCGTTGCTCTTAGGCTTCCAGACTTTATAAGATCATAAGACTTAGAGTTGGAGATTTAGAGCCCAAAAAGTCCCCCTTCCTCATTTTATGGCTAAGGCTTGCCCAGGGTTACACAGTTAGTGAGGCTATGAGGTAAGATTTGAATCCAGTTTTCTCTGACTTTAAGTGCAGTATCTATTTAATCACCAGGTGGCACAGTTGGTTGATTCTGTTCAGTGTTGAGAGTCAGAGATTGACAGAACCAAGTCCCAATTATACATTCTATCCAGTGCTAGAGTATTCAGGGAAAGACCCAAAGAGCAACTGTTCTCTATCTCTCTATTGCTCTCAGATAGCTGACTACCTCTACCTGAACCTCTCCTTCTATCCGCTGGTTCTTCCCAGAACCTTCATTTTCAGACAAACTCCCAGACCAGCCACATCTTTATTCCTCTCCGGGCTACTCTTCTGACTCTCCTGTTGGATTTCTCTATCTTGTCCCCACACTGAGGACCTTCATTCACATATTCCCCCCATCCCCTTGACTTTTCAGCTTCCATTATGTATCATCTTTCCTATTTGGGGAAGATTGTCGAATAGGCATTGAAATTCACTCTTGGCTCTTGGTGAGTCCAAAACCACTAGTCTATCCCCCACACTTCTTAGCCTTCTTGGTTTCAAGATCCCTTTGTACTCTTAAAAATTATAGAGGATCGGGGGCAGCTGGGTAGCTCAGTGGAGTGAGAGTCAGGCCTAGAGACAAGAGGTCCTAGGTTCAAACCTGGCCTCAGCCACTTCCCAGCTGTGTGACCCTGGGCAAGTCACTTGACCCCCATTGCCCACTCTTACCACTCTTCCACCTATGAGACAATGCACCGAAGTACAAGGGTTAAAAAAAAATTATAGAGGATCTCCTCCCCAAAGAACTTTTGTTTTTGTGGAATAAATAGATACGAATAATATTAGAAATGAAAAATCTTAGAATTACTATGTGAATATTTAAGGGGGCTGCTAGGTGGCTCAGTGGATTGAGAGCCAGGCCTAGAGACAGGAGGTTCAAATCTGGCCTCGGACACTTCCTAGATGTGTGATCCTGGGCAAGTCACTTAACTCACTGCCTAGTCTTACCACTTTCTGCCTTAGAACCAATACATAGTAAGGTGGAAAGTAAGGGTTAAAAAAAAGTATGTGGTCAATTTTTAATGATTCTGTCACTCCTACTGTAAAATCCACTCTTGTCACAATAGAGAGTGCCATGCCAAACAAATCACATTAGCCTCATCAGAAAACGCATGCCTCATTCTGACTTTGTACTCTGTAAGTTAACCCAGCCACAGAACAGAGTCCCACAGGCCACTCCAAATGCCTGGCAGGTCATCAAAGGCGTGTTGTTCAGATTCTTCATTATCTGGGCCATTAGCTGTTGGTTTCTTCAATAAAGGTTATTAGGTAGAGATTCCTAGTATCATTGTTCTCATATTAAATTACCACATGGTATAGATAATGAAAATGTAGAAATTATTAAAAATGAAGAAGATGAAGAAGAAGGAATTGTGTAAATTTGAGATCTTCAGTCAATTAGAGTCTACAGTCAGAAAGTTCAGTGAGGAGAGGACCATTCCAGCAGAAGAGGAAGTTCAGATGGAAGAAAGGACATGGATGGATGAAGAGGATTCAGGATTCAGGATTAATGGACATTGTACTAAGACTGATGAACTTATAAATTGAACTGATTAAGACTTTTTTTTAACCCCTTACCTTCCGTCTTGGAGTTAATTCTTTGTATTGGCTCCAAGGCAGAAGAGTGGTAAGGGTGGGCAATGGGGGTCAAGTGACTTGCCCAGGGTCACACAGCTGGGAAGTGTCTGAGGTCAGATTTGAACCTAGGACCTCCCGTCTCTAGACCTGGTTCTCAATCCACTGAGCTACCCAGCTGCTCCAAGATTTTGTTTTAAAGGAATTTCCAAAGAAGAGGATTAATCATGGACAATTTGGACAAATGGTTTAAAAAGATTTTAGGTAATGTAAATTGTATCATTACATACTCATATACATCCAACATTGTACATAATACTATCAAGAACTTTGATGGAAAAAAGGAGAAGAGGAAAACAGAGAGAAGGGGAGATTTCCTCGAAGAATGGAACATCGTAAGGAGAAAGGATATTTGAAGGAGATCTTAAGTTTTGGTAGTTATCATACATCCAACAGTAACATGTCGCAACACAATATAGCAAAGTAACAACATATCAAATCAGATACATGGCTACTTGCAACTCTTGCAAAAATTTAACTTACACTATGGCATGTGCTGGTAAATGTTTAACAATCAGATCTTAGGCGGGAAATCTAGGTGAGTTACACCTTTAAGTTCAATCTGAATTATCAATATTTTTCTGTTGCTTTAAAAAAATCTACGCAATCAACCAAACAATCATTCAAGCTCTGATTTGTTGATTCTGAACTGTAAAGGCTCAGGATAAAATTTTGAACAATCAGCTCTTCCTAGTCCATAGGAGACGTCTCTAAAACCACAACTGGATGTTGAGTCCTCCATGTCTCTCAGTTGTTCTCAGGGCTCTGTGACATTGCCCCAGGAGTGATCCTTTTCATTTCCCATTCGGCTTCCCTTCTCTACACTTACCCACTGAGCTCCAGGAATCTTTTCATTCTGCCAAATCACACCAATCAGCCCTCTCTCTGGCCTCAGCACCTTCTAATGGGAGGGCAAAGACCTCTCCAGCCCATGTTTCCCACCCAGCTGAGCTCCTCTGGTTTTCTCCATCATGCCTCTCCTTTTGTATGTCATCTTCCCCCATTAGACTGGAAGCTTCCTGAGGGCAGGCACTATTTTTCCTATCTTTGTGTTTCAGTACTTGGCACAGTGCCTGGCACATGGCAGACTCTTAAATATTGACTTTGACTAACCCAGGCTCCCTATCTTTTGCCTGCTAACCCTTCAACTCTTCTGCGATCCCCTGGGAGAGAAAACCAAGGAATAGCAGTTGCTGTTTTCCTATCCAAGTCTGGGTCTCCCACCTCCCACACTCACACTTTGAATCACCTTTGACTATTAATTGAGAGAAAGAACTCATTTAAAAAGTCTGAGTATACAATTAGCACATTCTTCTATTAGGATCCTGTTTATACTTCTTGGCACCTCTAATTGTTTGTTTATTTGAATCTAGCTCTAAGCCTTTAGCTTATTTAGAAAGGAGAGAATGAATTTCCATAATGGTACAATAAAAGAAAGACTAGATTTTGAGGCTGAGGACCTGAGTTCTAATACTGCTTATTTTTAATTAAAAAGAAAAAAACCTTATATTCCACTTTAGAATCTATACTGTGTATTGGTTCCAAGGCAGAAGAACAGAAAAGGGTCACAATGGGAGTCAAGTACTTGCCAGGGTCACACAGCTAGGAAGTATCTAAAACTAGATTTGAACCCAGGAGCTCCGGTCTCTAGGCCTGGTTTTCAATTCATAGAGCCATTTAGCTACCCCTTCTAATTCTGTTTATTTCCTACGCGACTTTAGATAAGTCACTTCTCTCTGGGGTCTGATTGTGTTTCTCCTCTACAAAATAAAGGGGAGTTATTAGTCTGACGACATCTAAGGTCATTCCCAACTACAAATTTATGAATTGATCATTAATCTATTATTAATTGTTAATTGATAGATGTCAGGAACAGGATCCGAATCCATTTTTCTTTGGCTCCCAAGGCTAGAGCTTGAACTAGGTGATTTCCCTGGGTATGCTGGAACCAACTTGAAGGGAAGGGGAGGCCATTGTTAAATGACACCTCAGAAACCAGCAATCACTATAAATCAGGGTTTGAGTTATTGTTTAGTTTATTGTTGAGTCTTAAGAAAGTGATGGAGAAAATGCAAACTATACAAATTAAATTTAAGCATGTAGGTTGTTTGGTTTTTTTTTTGGACACCCCAGATAGAGTTGGACCGGTTACCTCTTCAGAATATCTAATCCTATAAAATCCTCTAAGCTGACTGCAGCAAAAGCACATTGAAGACTCTATAATATTAGCACACTGAAACATCCATTACCTAGCTCAGTGAAATTGAATATTTCGGGCTCCATTTTGGACTGCACCCAACTGGGAAGTTGAGGAGGAAGAGAGAAAGACCATTAATGACTAAGGGGATAGGAAAAGGTTTCTTGTAAGATATGACACAGGATCTGAACCTTAAAGTGGATTGGGGCTTCCTAGAGGCAGAGGGAAGGGGAGAGTGCATTCTGGGCATCTGCAAAGGCACACAGATGAGGAAACGGGCTGAAAAGAAAAAAATGATCCATCCAGGGCAACACAAATATTCAGTGGCAGAGCCCAAAACTGACTTCAAATCCAGTGAGTTGTCATGATCTTTTGCCTGACATTGGCATCTTGGAGTAGCACCAGTACTTTGGAGCTGACAATGGGATGATCTGAGTTCAATGTTCACTTTTTAAAAAAAAAACCCACACCTTCTGTCTTACAATGGAAACTAAGTATTGGTTCCAAGGCAGAAGAGCAATAAGAATTAAGCATTTGGGGGTTAAGTGGGCTAGGCAATTGGAGTTAAGTGACTTGCCCAGGAACACACAGCTAGGAAGTGTCTGAGACTAGATTTGAACCTAGGACCTCCTGTGTCCAGGTCTAGCACTTTATCCACCTAGCTGCACCCAGAGTCTACTTCTAAGACTTACCAGCTGAAGCTGGATGTTCTCTGAACCTTGGGTGACAGTCTGCAGCTCATAGGACAATTTACCTTCTGCCTGTGGTCTTTGAAAACTTTGGGAAACAATCTTGTAATAAGATTTGTAACGTCTGCATTCCCTCCTTCCCCACTTAAGCAAAGCTGTCCTATGGTTTCTGAAAGTTTAAACCAAGTAAAAGATTTGGGTCTTTCTGAGGGAATGTAATCCTAGTATTTCTCAGGCTTCCCTGGTATAAAAGCAGGACACTGACCCACAGGTGGTTAGGTTCCCTGTAAAAGAGACTAAGGACGTCACTGTGCCACCCTGGGCATGTCACTTAACTCCAGTTGCCTAGTCCTTACCGCTACTCTGCCTTATGATAAATACATAGTATCGATTCTAAAAAAGAGAAAGACTGAGGGTAGGTGGATAGCAGGGGGTTCATAGAAAGAGTCTGTCATACATACTATAAATTAGACTTCATGCTTTATTTATGTACATATTTCCTGCAACTCGATTGTAAACTCCTTGAGGGCAAGGACTGTTTTCTATTTTGACTTTATCTCCTGATACTCATGTCAGTTCCTGGCACATAGTAGGCATTTAAGTGGTTGTCGATTGAGAAACATCAGGGATGGCAAACCATACCTGAATAAAATTTTCCTCCATAGCCTACCTAACCAATGGTTATTCATTCTCTTCTTAGAGACCTCAAGTGATATGGAACTCACTATCTCCTTTCTGGAGCTAGTACCTAGGAATATTTTTAGCCATTGAAAATATCTAGTAATATTTTTAGCCCTGAAAAAAACAGTTGAGTAAGGGCAAAAGTATGCTGGAGTGCCTAGCCTGTAAAATTATCAGCATGAAAATTTACACTCAGAAATCGGTAAAATTAGGGTTGGACTTATTGTTTTGTTGATTGTTTAGACTTAAGAAAGTGATAAGAGGAAAATGCTAATAATGCAGAATAAACTGAAAAATATGGTCTGGCTATATGTGTATGTGTACATATATGCATACATCTCTCTCTCTCTCTCTCTCTATATATATATATATATACATATATATATATACATATGTGCGCATGATAAACATTTTTTGGCCAATTGCTAAACATTTACTAGTACATCCCTGGGTGAGGGGTTGGTAGGGTTTGGTGTGAGTGGTCCCATAAAAGACAATCTTATCCTAGAGACAGTGGGAGTAGGAAAGAGGTCTGACTCTCACTGCTTGAAGAGATTGGGGGGAAGTGAGAGAGAGGTGATAGGACCTTAGGGGAGAATCATTCAGCTGGCAATAGCATCACATAACAGTGCCCTGGCAAGTTAGTCATTATAGGGATAATGGTTGCCCTGGAGAGAGTCCTTCTAGGGAGAAAGCCCACAAATTCCAAGAAACATAACATTCCATGGAAGTACCCTGGTTCAGAGTTTGTCTTTTTTCTTTTTTTTAAAATTCCATCTTAGGATCAATTGGAGGGGTGGAGTGGGAGGGGGAGGGGGAGAGCTAGGCAACTAGGTGGCTCAGGAGATTGAGAGCCAGGCTTAGAGATAGTGGGTCTTGGGTTCAAATCTGGTCTCAAACACTTCCTAGCTGTGTGGCCTTGGGCAAGTCATTTAAACCCCATTACCTAGCCCTTACCGCTCTTCTGCCTTGGAACCATTACACATTATTGATTCTAAAATAGAAGACTATGTTTGTTTTTAAAAGCAATATTAAGTGTTGATTCCAAGGCAGAAGAGTGTTAAGGGCTAGGCAGTGGGGAATTAAGTGATTTGCCCAAGGTCACACAGCTAGGAAGTGTCTGAGGCCAGATTTGAATCCAGGATTTCTCATTTCCAGGCTTGGCTCTCAATCTACTGAGCTACCTATCTACTTCAACAGAGTCCTTCTTGACCCATTCAAGTTACCATTCTGAATCCTAACGTTGCCCATTCCACTAGGAAGTTTTTGCCTTTGATCAAACCTTAAGATCTCTTCTACAACTTTTGCCCATTGCTTGGCTAAGACACCATCTTGTTTCTCACTTCTTTGATTGAAGGTGCAACTTATTCTGTGAAAAGATAGAAGTAAGAGCTGAGGGGCAAGAAAGAAGTCCAGAAAGAATGAGGGAGTGGAGTGAGTCAGGGGAGGACATGACATCTGCTTTGGAATCTATCAAACCTCAAAGCCTGGAATTCTTGCCATTAATCAATATTTAGCATGTTCAATAAGTTCTCATGAAAGCTAGTTTAGCAAGGACTCGAGAACCTCAACCACAGGTATTACTGCTTAGACTTTTACCACTTTAGTCCTGGGTTCAAGGGAAGAATACAAAGTCATTTCTTTATTCCAAGCCTCAGCTTTCTCACCTGTTCAATGAAGAGCCCAATGCTTGCATGAGTATGGCCAGAGGAGGCGACTGTGTTGTATGAGGTCCTCTTGGAAGAATCAGAGCTGCTCAGCTGAAGGAGGAGTGGGAAAAACATAAACTCTTTCTTCAAATGTTTCCAGAGTTGTGATATGAAAGATGAATTAGCCTTGTTCTGCCTGCCCCTAGAAGGCAGGACCAGGAGCGATGGATGTGGATGGAAGTTACGAAAAGGTGGATGGAATGAAATAAACATTAATTATGTGCCAAGCACTGGGCTAAGCTCCTTATTTATGTTGCCTTGTTTGATCCTCACAACAATCCTGGGATATAGATGCTATTATTATCCCTACTTTTTATAACTGGAGAAACTAAGGCTGAGAGAGGTTAAGTCACTCATTTATCCAGAGTCACACAGCTAGTGTTTGAGGAAGAATTTAAACTCAGGTCTTCTTGATTCCAGTGGGTCATTTACCTGCCTCAAGTACTTCAGTTTGAGTGCTAGACCTGTAGATTGGAAGTCCTTACTTCAAATTGGCCTCAGATACTTCCCAGCTGGGAGACCCTGGACAAGTCACTTAACCCCATTGCCTAGCCCTTACTTCTCTTCTTTGTTGGAACCAATATTGATTCTAAGACAGCAGGTGAGGGTTTTTATAAAAATTCTTTTAAAAAGTATTTCAGATTGATGTGAAGAAAAAACCTTTTAACAATAACAGCCATCCCAATGTGTGATGGGATGCTTTCTGAGGCAACACAACTGTAATTATTGATTTTTGTCCCTCGTACAAAAATTTGTATCCATTTTGTAACAATTTTTGTCCAAGCAGCAGGAAACCTATGGTATGTGTGGGAAAGAATTGCGTGCAAATGAAGAAAGAGCCCACTTCAGCCACGGCCTGTTCTTATAGCTTCCTATTTTAGTGAATTATTCCTGCTAACTGGATGATAAGGTCAGTTGTTTCCACACTACTGAAAGACTGAAAGTTCTATCAACACCCTCTAAATTTCAGCACCTTGGAGAAAAGTCCCAGTTGCTTTACCTTAGTTGTAGCTCTGGAGGTAGAAGGTTCCCCATCATTGGACCCCTTTAAGCAGAGACTTCTTTGTGATTTACAAGCAGAAACTATGAAGATTCCTTCTAGTCCTAAATTATTTTCTTTGACTCTATAAAGGGTCAGGATAGGTTTGGGGACACCAGAACACAATGAAAGAAAGGAAGGGTCAAGATGGGTCAAAGAGCACCCCTGTCCAATTTTGAGGTTGAAGGATGGTCAGAGATAAAACTGTAAAAGCACAATGCAGGGTCTAGGTTCTAGGTAGACTAGATGGCCCTTGAGGGCACTTCAGCTTGGAGATTTTGCTTCTGTGTTATCATTATAGCTTTGCAGAGAGGACATAAGACAGATGATCAAGGCAGAACAAAACCAGATTAAATGTAATAATCTACTAGATGCCAACTCTGTGGGAGCTTTTAGTCTACTGAGTAGCACCATTTTCTTAACCCTGACTACAAAGAATTCTAGCTTTAGAGCTATGAGCTGGCCAATAGCAATCCCTTAGTCTAACTTGCTCATTTTACAGATGAGAAAACTGAGGCCCAGAATGACAAAAGGACCTAGTAGTAGACTCAAGATTCAATTCCAGGTCTTATGACTCGATCATATTATTTGGAAAGAGGGCTGAACTTGGAGTGCAGGATGTGGTATCCTAGGACCTGAATTCAAATTCTGATTTTGCCAATTGCTATCTATGTCATCTTGGGCAAATCACTTAAAAACCCCATTCTGGGTCTCAGTTTTCTCATCTATAAAATGAAGGAGATTAGGCTAGATGACTTCCAAGGGTCCTTCCAGTTCTAGATCTAGGATCATATATAACAAATAAGAGATTTAAACAATTTTTTACTTTAAAATATTTTTCCATGTTTCCATGATTCATTTTCTTTCCTTCCTCTCTTCCCTCTCCTCTCCCAAGAGATCATTTTAATAATAAGTGAATTCATCATTTTGTAAAAGGAATCACTATTGAATTGTTTCCCTCTCTTAACTAATGAAAATGAAAAAAAAAAGTGAAGGATAGTGGCCAGGTCTTAAATCATCAAAACAATATGGTACTGGTGAAGAGACAGAAGGGAGGATCAGTGGAATAGGGTAAGTGACCTCAGCAAGACAGTCTATGATAAACCCAAAGAGCCCAACTTTGGGGACAAAAACCCACTATTTGATAAAAGAATGGGTGAGAGACTTGAATATAAAGAAGGAAACTTTAAATAAATTAGGTGAGCACAGAATAGTATACTTGTCAGATCTCTGGGAAAGGAAAGATTTTAAAACCAAGAAAGATCTCATCTCTTAAACATATAAAGACCTATGTCAAATCTATAAGAATCCTAGTCATTCCCTAGTTGATAAGTGGTCAAAGGATATGAATAGGCAATTTTTAGATGAAGAAGTCAAAGCTATCAATAATAATATGAAAAAATGTTCTAACTGACTTGTGATTAGAGAAATGCAAATTAAAACAACTCTGAGGTGCCACCTCACACCTATCAGGTATGACAAAATCAGGACACCCATGCATTGTTGGTGGAGTTGTGAACTGATTCAGCCATTCTGGAGGACAATTTGGGATTATGTCCAAAGGGCTACAAAACAATGCATACCCTTTGATCCAGTAATACCACTGCTAGGTCTGTATTCCAAAGAAATAAAAAAATGGGAAAGGACCTGCTTGTACAAAAATATTTATAACTGCTCTTTTTCTGGTGGCAAAGAATTGGAAACTAAAGGGATGTCCCTCTATTGGGGAATGGCTGGACAAATTGTGGTATATGATGATGAAGGAATACAATTATGCCATAAGGAATGATGAATAGTATGATCTCAGAAAGAGTTGGAAAGACTTGCATGAACTGATATAGAGTGAGCTAAGAAGAACCAGGAGAACACTGTACACAGTAGCAGCAATATTGTGATAGACTTTGCTACTAACAGCAATACAATTATCCAGAACAATTCTGAGGGACTTATGGCAAAGAAAGCTATCCAGCTCCAAAGAAAGAACTATTGGAGTAGAAATGTAGATGAAAGCGTATGATTTATCACTTGCTTATTTGGGTGTATGTTTGGGGGGGGTTGGTTTTACAAGATTATTCACTTCCAAAAATGAATAATATAGAAATATATTTTGTGTGATAATGCATGTATAAGCCAATTTAAATTGCTTGCCAGTTCCAGGAGTGGGGAGGGAAGAAGAGAGGGAGACAATTTGGATCATATAACTTTGGAAAACTTATGTGGAAATTTGTTATTAAAATTTTTTAAAATTAAGTATTGTTTTCCTTTCTACTCTATCCTTTGGTCAGCTACCTGAATATTTTTCCTAGTGTGTGGCTCTGGGAACATCCTTTTCTAGCTTTTATTGCTCCCTATTCCTTGTAAGATCAGGTACAGACTCCTTGCTCTAGCATTTAAGACCTCCCATAGACTGATTCCAACCTACCTTTGTGATTCCAACCTACCTTTGCAGCATTATTGCCCATTGCTGCCCTTTACACGCTGTTCTACCAGTTTTTTTTTTCTAAACTAGATACAATCTACCACCTCCATGCATTTGCAAAGGTCTTGCCCTATATGTCTGGAATGAACTCTAAAATTTCCAACCTTCAATTTCCTTCTCTTCCTTCAAGTCCTATCAGGTACTACCTTCTCTATGAAATCTTTTCTGATCCCTCTCCACAACTCTCACCTCTGGCTCCAAGAAACTGTCAAATCCACTGCATTGTGGGTTATCACTAGTCATCCTGGCTTAGGCTACTGGACTTCAATAACTGGGAGAGAGAAGGAGGTTGATGACTTTGTGCAACTCTGCCTCACTTGAATCCAATTCATGTGCAAATCAAGATATCAGCCCATGATGTCACTGGTCCTCTTTGAAGTGAAGGACACACCAACAACAAGGGAAGGGAAAGCTTTTTAGGCAGAGATGGCTAGGGAAAAGGTTTCTCATGCAAAAGGATGAGTAAATGCCTCTATGGCTAAATTGTAGAATTTGTGGAGGGGAAGACAAGCAAGGGAGGAAGGGGCCAAGTTATCAAGAGTTTTAAATATCCAACAGAGACATTTCTATCAGATCTTAGACATAATAGAAAGCCCCTAGAGTTTTTAGCATAAGGATCACATGGCCAGACCTGCATTTTAGGAGAATCCCCTTGGCAGCATTGTAGAGGAAGGAGTGGAGAGACGCAAGGAGGGAGACCATCTGGGAGGCTATTGCAATAGTCTAGATAAGAATCAAGGAGAGCCTGAACTAGGCCCACATGGCCAATCAGAAATTAGGATAAGACACTTCTCCAAATATTATGTAACTCATCTAGAAGTACAGGATTTTTATTAAGGTAATGAGCTTATGATAACGATCACCAGAAAATTGGCTTTTCAGGAACCCTACTCAGAAATATGTCTAGTTTGTAGAGCAAGGTGTAGCAATAACACTCTTGTGAGCCCTTCCCCAACCAGGCACTTACATTCACAAGTTTGGATCCCTAGACAATGGACTATTACTCTCAGGGAGATTCTAGAGGCAACTTTGAGGGATTGTGCTTTTTGTGCTGTTGCTAATAAGCCCCCACTGGTGTGTTCTCCATCAACAATAAGCCTGTTGTCCTCAGTAGCTTTTAGAAAAGAGATTTACTGGCAAATATGGAAATATTTTGCATGACAGCACATGTATAATCTATATCAAATCTTCTCTCTTCTCAAAGAGCGGGGAGGGGAGGACAGAAGGGAGAAAACGTGGATCTCAGAATAAAAAAGAATATTAAATTTTTTTGTTTGCATGTAATTGAGAAAATCATAAAATAATAATTAAATGTAAAAAGTTACCATAACTTTTTTTAAGAAAAGGGATTTACTGAGAATCTATAGCAAGAACAGTTGTTATAAAACATTGTCTCCAAAACTGGGGTGCATGCGTTCCTTATACAGACATGTGCAGTCCCTGGGGAGAATGGATTCAAGCTTAAAGTACAAAGATAGTGAATTACACAGGTAGAAAACACGGGACAGACTTGCAACTCCTGGCACTGGGAATTCTATTCTTTGGGTAATTAGACATCTTGAACCTTCGGACTCCATCTCCCAGAATTCTTTTTTCTTGACCCAAAATTCTTTTTCCTCTCTCCCCCACAGTGTGTCCTCACTTATTATATATAAGTTGGCTGTAACCCCTCCTTTGAGTTCTCTTCTCTAGTGACTGTGGCTAGGTTAGCTCCCTCTTTAGCTTTTTATTTTCCTTTACTTCAGGTTATTATTAATAAATCTTATTAAATATAATACTTGGGTATATTGAATATTAATTTTTAAGCTTACATCTTCTTCCATGGAATCTTTACCAAGTTCCCCTTTTGGGTGCATAGCCCCGATGAGCTCTGAGAATCGTTGCCTAAGTTGAGTCCTTTGCCAGTTATTCTCAAGGGATCATAAGATGTCCCTGAAGCTGTCTCTGTCCCAGTGTCTTTCTACAACTGTCTGCAGACATTTCTATTCTTTTTTTTTTTAAACCCTTAACTTCTGTGTATTGGCTTATAGGTGGAAGAGTGGTAAGGGTAGGCAATGGAGGTCAAGTGACTTGCCCAGGGTCACACAGCCAGACATTTCTATTCTAAAGCTACTACTATTTGGATGGTTACGGCTCCTATTCCCCATTTAGCTCTGGTTGTCTGTGGGATTTGGGACCTCGGGGAATTCTGATAGGACCACTGGGTCATCTGACCCAACAAGGTCAACTGGATCCTTTCATGTTACGATGCTCATTCCCCTAATATTGGGAAAAATAAACACAAAGACACACAAGCAACCGTGTGTTCTCAGTCATTATGTTCAGGTAGGAGAAAGGCAGGTACCTTTCCCCCTGCCCTGGTCTCAGGGGGCAGCTTACCCGTAAGTCCTGCCTCCTGGAAACTGCAAAGGAAAAGAGAAAAGACAAAGGACAGGTCTTCCTATTTGCATGCCTACTCAGCAATCTCTGAGTCATCATTTTTCTGGCTCGGAGGCCAATTAGAAGACTTTTCTTTTTATTCTATAGTACCAACTCCTGAGTCATCCATTTGGTTGTTTGGCCCGAAACCAGACAGGGGAATGTTTGTGCATACTGCAAGGACTGGCCTTCAGAGGCTATTCAAGCCGTGGAACGTACTACAAATGAACTTTTGACAGGGCCATGTTTCTTCTGATCTCCCCAGTAGAGTACAACTTCTTTAAGGGCAGAGATTGAATCTTATTTGCTTCCTCATTCCTTACCTCCATTCCTACCGTAAACACCTAGGAGAGTGCCAAACCGGTGGAAACAGAGGAAATGGTCCAAAAACCAGATTTCAAATAGGAGGCCTAATTCCCTATTACAGAGCAAGGAAGGCTACATCTCCCCCCCCCCCCCGGGGGCTAAAGGTGTCTCTTCTGTGATGCTGCTGACTTGAGCTCCCATTCTGCTACGTTCTTACAATCACCACTACTGTTAGACGCCAGTGATTACGCCTCAATTCAATTTAACCAGCTAATATCAATAAGTTTTTCCAAAGTGATAATTTACTTCCAAGATAGAGCAAGCAAAAAAAGGCACCGATATTTTCTCCCAGCACCTGGGAGGGGGGACCCAGTCTTTTCTAGATCACCTCAGGCTCTGGGGAGAAAGTGCTCAAGGTTGATGTAGTTTCTACATAGCATTGGTCATACATAAAGAAAAGGAAACTGAGACCCATGGGGTCAATCATTTCCAACTTCTTTGGCTATCCTGGCTACACTCAGCCTGGAATCCTTCCCCTTTCCCATCATGCCTCTGCTAAATTCATTTTTGGGAAATCACTATCTTGTAGGAGCCAATGAGCCTTGGTACTCACATTTCATGAGTATCTTCTGCCCCTCTGATTGGAGGGTGGAGCGGGAACTCCTCAACCTCCATTTAAAGAGGGAAAACAGGAGAAACATCTCATCTCCCACCCTGATACTCTTATCTTTGGCTTTCTTTGACTTCTTGACCACATCCCTTGGCTGGCACTTTGACCCCTCTCCCTCTCCGCTTCCAACTGCCCTTTTCAGTTTGATTTTTTTCCCAGTGTATGTTCTCCCATTAGATTGTAAGCTCCTTGAGGGCATGGATTGTCTTTCTTTTTCATTTTTGTATCTCAGTACTTAGCACAATGCCTAGCATAGGACTTACTTAAAGTTACAGGCGGTAGCTAGGTGGTGCAGTGGATAGATTGCCGGACCTGGAGGCAGGAAGACTTGAATTCAAATCCACTAGTTGTGTGACCCTGGACAAGTCACTTCCTCCTGTTTGCCTTAGTTTCCTCATCTTTCAAATGAACTGGAGAAGGAAGTGGCAAACCACGCCAGTATCAAAGCTGTGTGACCCTGGGCAAGTCACTTCCTCCTGTTTGCCTTAGTTTCCTTATCTGTCAAATGAGCTGGAGAAGGAAGTGGCAAACCACTTCAGTATCTAAGCTGTGTGACCCTGGGCAAGTCACTTCACCCTATTGACCTCAGTTTCCTCATCTGTAAGATGAGCTGGAGAAGGAAGGGGCAAACCACTCTGATTTCTTTGCCAAGAAAATTCTAAATGGGGTCACACAGAGTCTGACACAACTGAAGTGAATGAATAACAACATCAATAAGGTCTGACAAATAGGTGTTAGACACGGCATTCGAACCCAAGGCCTTGACCCTAAATTCTGTGGTCATTCTACTGATTTGACATTGCATGAACAAGGGGGCATTCTCTGTATTTCCAACACTGGCAACCCAGAGAGGAAAGGTGGGAAAAGGTAAAGTAGGTGATGGATTCCACCTAGTTCTGCTCTTCCCAGGCCGGGGGGTGATACCAGTTTGAGAGAGGCCCCTTGCTCTAAGGTCTTGGCTCCTAACCAGGCCACTGCAGTTCTAGTGCTCAGAGTAGTTTGATGGCGTTTGGGGGTGGAGATGGGAGGATGGAGAATGCCCCCTGTCAGAAGCCTTCAGAGGAGAGCAGAGGGGCAGGAAGCCTGGGCCAGGTGCATCTCGCCACTCACACAAGGCTGTGCCAGGCCCCCTTCCCCCCAATGCCCTCTCCTTGTTTCAGACTCCTTCTCTTCTGCCCTGGGTTCTTTGAGGCCAGTTCTCCCTCGCCCAGGCTGTGTGTGTCTCCTCCATTTGGCCCGAAGGAGAGAATGCGGCTTTTTCTTTTGCCAGTGCAGGGATTTCTGGGGTGACTGCCAATACTTTTATCTGTTCATTTCATCTGCAAGCCAATAGCTTTTGCTAGTTCCTTCATCTTGAAGCTTAAGGCAAGAGACGGAGGGTACAGGTGCATCTGCCTGGGGAACGTGGTGGTCCCTTCTCCTGGTTCAGCTCCCCGGTCACTTGGTGATAATCTTCCTTCTCCTCCCCCCCAATATTCCTCGAGTAGCCTAAAGCACATTCCTTGTGACTCCCTCTGAGCAGTACTTCCTCTAATATCAATGAGGCCTTCGCCCCTTTCCTTGGAGGATGCCAAAGCACCTCCCACCGAACCCCCTCACAACCTGGGGAGATGCTATGACTGCTTCACCCAACATAGGAAATACATGGGCCTATCTGCTCTGAGCCCCCCACAGAGTGAGTAGTACAACCCAAGCCTGACAGGGCAAGCCCCTTGCTCAAATGAGGCTCCTCACAGGCCCCCTATTTATCTTATTGTTGAACAATGAAATCATTTTTGAGTCCTGTCGACTCTTCATGACTCCATTTGGGGTTTTCTTGGCAAAGATACTGGAGCAGTTTGCCATTTTCTTCTCCAGCTCATTTTACAGATGAGGAAACTGAGGCAAGCAGGAGTTAGTGACTTGCCCAAGGCCACCCAGCTGTTAAGTGTCTGAGGCTGGATTTGAACTCATAAAGATGGGTCTTCCTGACTCCAGGTACCCTCCAGCTGCCCCACATCACTTATCATAGAACACAAACTCCTTAGCCTGGCATTTAAAGCTTTTCACGGCCTGATGTCAGCTCACCTTTGAAGGCTTTTTTCACTCTCCTTCCTTTCATGCACTCTGTATGCTAGCCAGCGTACTCGTTGGCCCTCAAACTCAATATTCTATTTCCTTAAGGCTTAAAGTGTTATACGAATGCTAAGGATGATTGATGATGATGGTGTGTGAGAGGAAGGACAGTCATATCTGGGAGTTCAGGAAAGGCTTGATCAAAAAAGGTTCCTGGGCTGCATCTTAGAGAAGGAAAGGGGCTTTGTGAGATATGGTAAGAAGGGAGGGATTCCAGGCATGGGGGACCCCCAGTGCAAAGGCGTGGAGACGGGAACTGTCAGGTTATGCTAGGAACCAGAATAGCAATAAGGTCAATTTTGCTGGATTGAGAAGTTTGGGAGGGAGAGTCATGTCCATGAGACTGAGAAGAGAGGTGGGGCCCTGCCCGGAGGGCTTTAGGAGCTAAACAGGGATTATATTTAAGTCTAAAGGTGGAGTCATATGGCCAGATTTGTGTTGAATGAAAATCACTTTGGTAACAGCATGTAGGATGGACTAGCATATGAGGTAGAGGAAGCCAGTCAGGAGGTTGTTAGAATAATGCAGGGGAGAAGTGAAAAGAGCCTGTGTGAGCTGATTGAATAGAGGGAAGAAGTAGGATGAGAGAAATGCCATCGAGGCAAAAAGGCAAGATGTGGTTACTGGTTAGATTGGTGGGGTGAGGGAGAGGGAAGAGACCAAGATAACATCAGGATTAGGAACCTGAGACACTGGAAGGATGCTAGTGCCCGAGACTGAAACAGAGAAGTTTGGAAGAAGGGAAGATTGAGGGAGAAAGATAGTGGAGTCAGTTTTGGGTATGTTAAGTTAAACTATTTCTGGGCCATCCAGTTTGAAATGTCTGATAGGCAATTAGTGATCCAGAGTTGAAACTTGGGGTAGAGAATGAGGCTGTGTCTATCTGTCTATCTATCTGTCTAATTATCTACCTATCTATCTACCTATCTACCTATGTATCTATGTATCTGTCTATCTTTGTATCTATCTATCTACCTCTTTATATATATTTACCCATCTATCCATTCATCGATTTATCAACCCATCTATCTAGATATATGTCTATCTATCCATCCATCCATCCATCCATCCATCTATCCATCTATCCATTTATCACTTTATCAATTTATCCACCCATCTATATAGATATATGTATATCTATCTATCCATCCATCCATCTATCTATCCATCTATTTATCCACCTATCATCTATCTATCTATCTATCCATCCATCCATCCATCCATCTATCCATTTATCACTTTATCAATTTATCCACCCATCTATCTAGATATAAGTATATCTATCTCTCTCTCCATCCATCCATCCATCCATCCATCCATCCATCCATCCATCCATCTATCCATTTATCACTTTATCAATTTATCCACCCATCTATCTAGATATATGTATATCTATCTCTCTCTCCATCCATCCATCCATCCATCCATCTATCTATCCATCTATTTATCCATCTATCATCTATCTTTCTATCTATCCATCTATCTATCCTTCTATCCATTCATCAATTTATCCACCCATCTATCTAGATATATGTATATCTATCTCTCTCTCCATCCATCCATCCATCCATCCATCTATCTATCCATCTACTTATCTATCTATCTATCCATCTATCTATCCTTCTATCCATACATCAATTTATCAAATTATCCACCCATCTATCTAGATATATGTATATCTATCTCTCTCCATCCATCCATCCATCCATCTATCTATCTATCTATCTATCTAGTCATCTGCACAAAGATGATGGTTAAACTCATGGAAGCTGATAAAGTAAGAGACAGAAGAGAGAAAGAAAGACAGAGATAATAAAGGGAAAGGAGAAGATGGCCTACATTAGGACCTTAAGGAACACCCACAGTTAGGAGACACAATGCCAAGTTGGTTAAAGTGAATTGCCCAGGATGGTACAGGTAATACATGGCAGAGTAGGGATTTGAATTCATATCCCATGTCTCTAAGCTCAACTTTGTGTCCGCTGTACCTCACGCCATCCAACCTTGGCGGATGCCCTGTGACCTTGGCTACAGGATGTCTCAGTCATTGTTGATACACACAGGAATCAAAAACCAGGGAAGTGAGTTTTCTTTATTTCCTCACACAGGCTGATCTCAGAATAGTTTGGTCTGTTTGGTTCATCGGTGGCAGTGTTCTTCCACCTGGGTCATATTTCAAACATTTAAGTTTCCCTTACAGGAAGAGGAAAGGAAAGGAAAGTTGGCCCAGGAGTCAGATTGAGATGAACATGGAGATATGGGGAAGTGCTTGTTGAACAGGAGGAAGAAAGAAATGTTGAGAGAAATCAAACCACTAGCCAAGCTACCATGTTTAGGGGGTAGAGAAGCTAGGTCTATGTTGGAACCTTGGGGACATTGAAACTGTGGAGGTCACAGAATCCATACATCTAGAGCTGAAAGGGACATGAGAGTTCATTTAGTCTAATTCTCTCATTTTTATAGATGAGGGAATTGAGGTCCAAGTTATTTCAGAATTTGTACACAAATGGTGCCAAAGGCAAAATCTGAACTCAAGTCTTTTGACTCCATAAACAACGCTCTTTCTATTGCCTCTGAGCTATTTTAAGCACCGTGTAGTTTTTTAGAAAGAAGAAAAAATGTTGAGGAATGAATTTCTTTTATTTATCCTTTTTCTCTTTCACTGATTAGTAATTTCATCAATGTGGGTGGGCATTTCCTGAATTGATGCAAGTGATGACCCCTCCAGAAGTGAGTAGAGGGTCTTTTTTTTTTAAACCCTTGTACTTCGGTGTATTGTCTCATAGGTGGAAGATTGGTAAGGGTGGGCAATGGGGGTCAAGTGACTTGCCCAGGGTCACACAGCTGGGAAGTGGCTGAGGCCGGGTTTGAACCTAGGACCTCCTGTCTCTAGGCTAGAGGGTCTTTTTGAATTGCTATGGATGAAGATTTCATTACACTGTGCCAACCTGATAATGTGGCTTATCAGACCAGAACTAGGGTGGGGCGACTGGGGCTCTGTCCCAGGTTTCCAAAATTTAGGGGGGGACACTTTTCCTTTCTTAAGAGGTCTCCAGCTTGCCATCCCCATATTTCATGGTCCTCTTCCAACCCCACAGTATGATCTGTCATATTCAAAAGGCACCTGGGCTGATGCCCACCCTACCCCCCAACCCAGGACCCAGCTGCATCATGACTTCTTTCCAGAACAAGGAGAAGAAACCTCAGTAATTATTGATTCTGACCCATGCTAGAAAAGGAATCCTCCTCATAGTGAATGGTCACCCAGCCTGCATTAGAAGACCTTCAAAAAGGGGGAAGCTATTGCCTCTTGAGGCGGCCCCTTCCAGTTTGGGAGAGATGTCATTCAGGTTTTCCTGACATAAAACCTAAATTTGTCTCGGTAGCTTCCTCTATTGCTTGTGTTTCTACTTTCAAGGGCCAAATGAAAAAAGTCTGCCCCCTCTTCTGCATCACATGCCTTCAAATGCCTCAAGATGGCTCTCATGTCCCCTACGTCTTCTGTTCTCTAGGCAAAACATTCCCAGTTCTTTCAACTGATCCCCATCTTATTAGGGACCCAGTCTGCATACCTAGCAGTATGTGGACAATGATGTGGACAAATAGTCCTTGGAGGAGGCTATGGTCAGAAAGGGTCAGGATGTGACGAGATTTTAATGCCAGATGGAGCAGCTTGGCGGAACTGATAAAGCTTGGGTCTCTTCGGTAGAACCCCCAGAACTCAAAGGTCATCATTATCCCACGGTAATGCCCTGGAGCACATTCATGAGGGTGATCTTTGGTTGGGGAAAATTTCCTTTATTTCTTTTTCATCATAGCCAATTAAAGCCAACATGATTTTGAGGCAGCCCTGGGTTCTGGTGGGCCCTGCTGAGAGAAGGAGGGATAGGAGAGGGATTATGACCTCTGCCAGCTAGGCCTTTGAGGATCTGACATTCAGGCTGGCATCCAGGAACACCCAGCCTGGCCTGGCATAGCCACCTGACCCCTGCTATGGGCACTCCCTTGGCGAGGGCTCCAGTGTCTGTGCTTGGACAGAATGGCCCCCTGTGAGGGGGTGTTAGGAAATCTGAGAAGGCTCCCAGAGTCCAGAGCGCTTTGCTGGCTGTAGCCTGACTCCCTGACCCACCCCCTTCAACCCCCCTTTACATTCTCCTCCCAGCTTTCCTGCTCTGATCTGGGAGTATGGCTGGGAAATGTTCCACCAGTCTTTGAACCTTCTGGTCCCATGACATATTTGTCAAGCTACGGGGCACCTGTTCAACGTGGTCCTGAGTTATTTCTCAGAAGGGAACATCTCATGCTGGTGGCCTCCAAGATGGTCCCATTGCCTTGGGAACTGGGTGTGTGGGAGGAGGGGAGCTCTCCGCTTGGCACCAACTGCTCCAGAGATCACAGCCTTCCTGGAAACCCCTTGCTTAATCCCCTGTGTGGTAACAACCCCTGCGGAGTGAAGCGGGCAGGGGGGTAGACACAGGGAGGGGAGCAGCTCTGGGGGAGTTGACTTCATCCACCTCTTTTGGCTCTGATGGATGATTTTTCTTGGCTGATTCTTAAATCCTGTGTCTCCCCCCCCCCCAAGCCTCTTCTCTCCTCCAATAAGTGGGGAGTGGAGGAAAGCTGGCTTCCTGTAACAAAGAAGTCATGGAGTCAATCCTTGTCCTACCTTTATTAGGAACACTGAGATTTGAGAATTTAGGATAAGTGGGAAGGCAATGGGTGAAAGGGATAATTCTAAACTGAGGGTAGATTCTCACTAGGGCAGTGGATTGAGCACTGGGCTTGCAGTCAGGAAGACTCATTTTCCCAAGTTCAAATCCAGCCTCAGACATTTACTAGCTGTATGATCCTGGGCAAGTTACTGAACCCTGTTTGCCTCAATTTCCTTTTCTGTCAAATGATCTGGAGGGGAAAATGGCAAACCATTCCAGTATCTTGGCCATGAAAACCCCAAATGGGGTCATAACAACAGATTCTCTTTGGCTTCAAGTAACAGTCTCAGAGCTGGAAAGATCCTCAGAGGTCATGTAACTGAACATGAATTCAATATGGTTCATCATCCCCAACAAGTGGCTAGTCTTAACCTCTGCTTATATATCTCTGGGTGATGGGGAACTCACTGTCTCTTGAAACAGCCCATTATTTTTTATTTTTTTAATTTATTTTAATTTTTTAGACTTTGAAAATTTTTATTTAATTAATTGATTTAGAATATTTTTCCACAGTTACATGATTCATGCCCTTTCCTGCCTCCCCCCCCCCCCCCCAGCCAAGAGTAATTCCACTGGGTTTTACATATGCCATTGATCAAGACCTATTTCCATAAGCCCATTATTTTTAAATTTTGGCACATTCAAATGATAGAGAATTTTTCCCTCCATGGAACATATAAGAGCATGACGGTACCATGGAGAGAGCCCTTGATCTGGAATGAGAGGACCTGGGTTCAGATCCTAACAAAACCACTTATTTTCTGTTTTACTTAACCTCTCTAGGTCTCAGTTTCCTTGGAAGTTAGACTCAAAGACCTCTAAGATCTTAAATACAGAAAAGTCCAGCCCCAGGATAGTTCCTGTGTGTAAATGGAATTAGCTCATCCTTATTCATTCTTTAGACTTTAGCCACCTGGAATAATGTCACCCCACCCAACTTAGAATTAAGTGGATCTGTGACCCACACGGGCTAGTAAGTGACAAATCAAAAACAAGGGATTGCCCTCTGGGAAGTCCAAAACAGGGTTGAGGCTATCATTTGTCCAAGTAGAAGAATTGGAGGGTAGTTACAGGAAGTGATGGTAATTTCCTTTGAAGGGAATTTTGCCTTTTGCCTTTTGAACCTGGCCTTGAAGGAGCTCCGGTGAGACCTCAGACTGCTTCCTTTTGAATTGTCACATGGGTAAGTTAGGCTGACTCCCTTTCCTTTTCCTTGGTGTTTTCTGGAGGCCCTAGCCTCAAAAGGAGGCCTCTCATCTTAGTGACTAGAAGCCTTGTTTAATTAACTTCTTTGCTGCTGGGGCCTCTGAAGCCTTGCCTGGTTTGAGCCTCCGGACCAGGCCAGAGTTTCTCTCTCTCTCTCTCTCTCTCCCTCTTTCTCCTTTTCCCTCTCCCTCTCTCTCTCTC
>NC_058132.1:44006016-44059356 GCF_016433145.1 Gracilinanus agilis
CTCTCTCTCTCTCTCTCTCTCTCTCTCTCTCTCTCTCATTTTCCCTACCTTCACTCTTCCCAAAAGAAACCACCACAAAAGTCATCCTGACTTGGGTCTTTTAATTTGGAATCGGGTAATCGATTCCTGATGACCAAACTTTAAATATCCTGTCCAGCCATAATCTGTTTCCCCTTTTACACCTGGCACTGCCCCCCCTTCAAAGTCTTCACTAGCTCCCTGTTGTATCTAGGAGCATAATATAAGTTCATTAATCTGATCCTAAGAGATCTCTGCATACTGTGGCCACCCTGTCCTTGCTTTATTTCAAATTATTCCAAGTTCAGAATGCTATGTTCCAGCCAAATCAGATTGTTCCTCACGTTATGGCATTTTCATGCCTTTGCTTTTTCAGCTGTGCTCAGTTCAAGATATCATTTCTTTGGTGAAACCTTCCCAGACCACCCCCTCCCCACTTACCCTTTTCCCCTGCTGTCTTTGGTCTTTCCTTTCTCAAATTGTCTTGGATCTATTTATCTGTGCAAGGATTCTTGGGGTAGAATATAATCTCCTGGGAGTCAGGAAGGGTGTTGTTCCCAACACCCAACAAAGTGCCTGATACATAGTCAGCACTTAACATGTGCCTGTGGGCAGCTGGGTGGCTCAGTGGATTGAGAGTCTGGCCCAAAGATGGGAGATTCTGGGTTCAAATGTGACCCCAGATACTTCCTAAGCTGCATGACCCTGGGCAAGTCACTTATCCCCCATTGCCCAGCCCTTACTACTCTTCTGCTTTGGAACCCATGCCCAGGATTGATTCTAAGATGGAACCTAAGGGTTGTGAAGAAACTGAAGCTTACCAAATTAGAACGCCCAGGCTTAACACAGGAGAAGAGTTCAAAGAAAGCACTGAGCATGTAGCGAGCACAGAGTGTGGCTTACGTCTCTAATCCCTACTCTTGAACTGAAGGAAGGATGAGGCTGGTGGGAGTTTCTTAGCTGGTCCTGACAAATCCCTAAACCCTGTTTGCCTCAGTTTTCTCATCTGTCAAATGAGCTGGAAAAGGATATCTGCAAACCATTCCAGAATCTTTGCCAAGGAGACCCCCGTAGAGAGTATTGGCAAGAGATGATGGTCCACAGAGTCGTGAAGAATCAGGCAATGAATCAAGGGAGGGTCTTTTGGGGGAGGGAGAGACAGGGGCAGCTAGGTGATACAATGGATTGAATACCAGGCCTGGAATCAGGAAGACTCATCTTCTTGAGTTCAAATCTGGTCTTGGACACTTAAGAGGCTGCGTGATCCTGGGCAAGTCACTTAGCCCTGTTTGTCTTGGTTTCCTTTCTGTAAAATGAGCTGGAGAAAACAACAGCAAACTACTGCAGGATCTCCACCAAGAAACATCCCAAAAAGGAAGCAAGAATAGGATTCAACTGAATAGCAATATATTTAAATATACACATACATCTGTAAGTATATACAGATATCGATATATCTAAATATATTTACAAGGGATGGGTTGCTGGATAAGGGAGGGAAAAGAATATATTTGGAAAGGAAGGCAAAGTAAAAACAAAAATATAATATTTAAACTGTCCGGGCCTCAGTTTCCTTATCTGTCAAATGAGGCTGTTAGACTGGATAACCTCTAAGATCCTTTTTAGGTCTAAAGCTCTGACCTTCCCCCGTGATATGCCCCTCTTCCATCCAAAATGACTTTGTTTTTATTCTATATCTATGGGATAAATACACTCATATGTAAGTGTTATTTCTACCTCTCCCTCCCTGTCCTCAATCCGAAAGCTCCTTAGATGCAGTTAGATGGTGTAGTAGATAGGGTACTAGGCATGGAGTCAGGAAGACCTATGTTCAAATCCAGCCATAGGCATGTACTAGCTGTGTGGCTCTGGACAAGTCACTTAACCCTTGTCTGCCTCAGTTTCCTCAGTTGAAAATGGAGATTAAAGCAGCTCCTCCTCCCAGAGTTGTTGTGGGGGTCCACAGAGATAATATTTATATGGTCTGGCACATACTAGGGCCACTACTTGGTAGGCTCTTTATAAATGCTTCTTTTTCTGTTCCAGAGCAAGGTTTTTCACTTTTATCTTTCTGTCCTCACCACCTGGTACAGAGTTTAACATTTAGCACTCAGTGGGTGTTTAATAAATTCTTCCTTATTGGTTGATAAAATGAGGTTTTAGAAGTGTGTCAGGCAGCTAGGTGGGTCATTGACTAGAGAATCAGGACTAGAGGTCCTGGGTTCAAATTTGGCCTCAGATATTTCCTAGCTCTGTGACCTTGGGCAAGTCACTTAACCCCAGTTGCCTAGCCTTTACCGCTCTTCTGTCTTGGAACCTATTCTTAGTATTGATTCTAAGATAGAAGGTAAGGGTAAAAAAAAAAAAAGTATGTTTCTCACTCAAGGTAGAGAGGTAGGTGGGGAACAGACTTTATACTCCCTATACCTTGGCACACCGAGCCTTTACCTAATTGTTTTTCTTTTTCTGGAGGGTGAGTTCTACCTGTAGGAGGGAGAAGAGTGCAATGATTTTGATTATTTTATTTTATTTTATTTTATTATTTTATTTTTAAACCCTTAACTTCTGTGTATTGGCTCCTAGGTGGAAGAGTGGGAAGAGTGGGCAATGGGGGTCAAGTGACTTGCCCAGGGTCACACAGCTGGGAAGTGTCTGAGGCCGGATTTGAACCTAGGAGATTTTGATTATTTTAAAAGGCATCAACAGTGCAGTTTTGTTTCGTTTTGTTTTAACAGTTTTGAACTGAGCGACCCCCAGCCATGCTAGAGATCAGGGTATGAAGGAAGCCCAGTTTCAGAAACCCAAATCAACAACTTATCCAGAAAAAAGACAGGAGTGGGTGCAAAGAGGGGCAGGAGCTTATAAGAGAAACCCCTCCCAGTGAGGGGAGAGGAAACACAGAGAGATAGCACTAAATCCTGCCCAGGCTCATACAGCCAGTCAGCAACCAATCTGCAATAATTAGGCGACGGATGTGTAGGAGGCAGAACTCTAACCCACGTCCCTCTCGGGCTGGGAGGGTTTAACCCATCTCAGCCCTCGGTGGTAGGCTCTGGAAGGGAGAACGGTGGATGGTAGAGTGCTTAGCCTTTCTTGCTTCTTTCCCACCCGCCCGCTCGGCTTATGAGAGAGTAAGGGAGCCCCTAACCAAAGACTTTACCAACAAGGCCCGCCCTCTTCTCTGGGGCCACCCGCGAGTGGGCGGGGAAAGCCCTGCCGGCTGCTGCCGCTGCCTCCACCCCGGGGCCCCAGTGCGCGCCTTGGCCCGGGCTCCCTTGCGCTTCCGCACCCCCAGGGTGAGTACCGCCCCGGGCTGAGCGCATTTACCCTCCCAGAGCTGCGGAGCCCCGAAGATGAGCGCATCCTTAGTCGGGGGAGAGCCGCAAAGGACAGGCCTGGGGAGGACGGCAGGGACGGGTTGGGGGGAGCCCTTTATTTCCATTCCGGTCCTTGATTTCCCCACACCCCACGCGTTGGCAAAAAGAAATTGTGCTTAGAGATCTCAGCACCTGCTGGCACCTGCGAGCCCAGGTGCATTGCACCAGGGGCTTGCTTGGCATTTTTGGACTAACCTAGCCCCTGGGCTAGTTCCAAGCTGGCTGGGTGCTGGGGGTAGGCGGTAACCCCCAGAAGGCTGGCCTGCCCGGATTGTCATTTCCAGGGCTCCTGGCCTGGGCCCTGCCTCAGCTCTCTTCGAGTTTCCGTTATCCTTGAACCCAAATGCCCTCCCTGTGACACTGACCGGGGTCTCAGGGCACCTTCCGCGAAATTCCCGGGCTGAGGATCTGTGCGCCCATCTAGGGAATGGAGACCCCCCGCGAGAGGCTTTCGGCTCTAGAGCTGAGCTGGGAATGAGTGTGTGCGTGCGCGCGTGCGTGGGTATGTGCGGGTGTCTGTGTGTATTGGGAAGGCAGGAACAGTCACGTGGAGAGGGATGGCCACTGGTGCCCGCTTTCCCCAGGGTCCTGGACTGGAAAAGCCTCTCCGCACCCCACCCCCACCCTCTGCTCTGAATCAGCAGAATTTTTGCCTTAACCCTTCAATATTTCCCGAAATCCACCGGCCTTGGAGCGGGTCTGGCTCTGACGGTCCAGCTGCAGTAGGCTGCAGTTTGCCCCGAGGCCCTGCTGTCCCCTTCCCCGGGCTCCTCCCGCCAAAGGTTTTATTTATAAGCTGGCTGCATGGGCGTGCTGGAGTGGGGCCGGAGTGGTTGCGCCTCCCAATGATACATGAGCCCATCCACTCCCTGTGATTAAAATGGTCCCTTGGCCGAGTGGAGGAGAGCCTGCCTGTCACATTCCCAGGCCGATGAGCGAATTCTGCAGACTTTAACAAACTGCAGCCCATCCCTCACCCCCGCACCATCCCCAGCTCTGCCACCTCCCAGCAACGTCCCCTTTGGGCTTCCTGTGGCGCAAACTTTTTGCAGCATTTTGGTAGAATGTGAAAGCGGTAGGGACCGAGGGGCCTCCCCAAAGCCTAGGGGTTCGTTGTGGCCAACCCCAAGCCAACCCGGTTGTACCCGTTGCTTGGGCCCCGGGGCTACCAATACAACTAAAAGCGAAACCATCTTGAGTTAGAGGAACTTACATTCTGCTTTTGAAAAGAGCCCTCCGAATCCTCGCCTTGACATTGGCTCCCTATGCGACCTTGGGAGCCCCGGAACCTCTAAGGATCTGTTTACACATCCATGAAATGGAGAGGTGGGACCGGATGACCTCCAAAGGTCCTTTCTGTTCTTTAGAGCAGGTCCTATGAGGGCTCGAGGGTCTTTGGGGGATCAGGGAAATTTGGTGACTTTCCCAAGGTCATACAGTGATTAAGAGGGCTCCTCTGCCTCCAAAAAGTAGAAAGAGCCGACATTTCATGGGCTTTTGAATTTTAGAGTTAAAAGAGATCTTAGAAGTCATAAAGTCCAGACCTTTCATTATATAGATAAAGAAAGAGGCTCAGAGGCCAAGTGATTTGATTGGAGTCACATAGCTGGTATGTGATTTTGGCAGCATTTGAACTCAGACCCGACTTGAATGCCAGTGCATTTTTTTTAACCCTTACCTTCCATCGTAGAATCAATACTGTGTATTGATTCTAGTTCAGAAGAGCAGGTAAGGGCGAGGCAATGGGAGTTAAGTGAGTCGTCCAAGGTTACACAGCTAGGAAATGTCTGGGGCCAGATTTGAACTCAGGCGCTCCTGTCCCTAGATCCGGTTCTCAGTCCCCTGAGCCCCCTAGCTGCCCCCACCAATGTACCTTCCATTGTAGGACATTGACTTTAGATGGCAGGGTTTGGATTTGAACCTGGGGCCCCTGATTCTGAATCCAGTGCCCTTTTCCACCGATGGTTAGCACCTTCCTTGTGTCTCTCTTTGTAGCCCTGGCACCCAGCTTGGTTAGTGTCTTATATTTTTTCTTTTTTTTGGTCCTGACTTGTGATTCTTTGATCTAGGAAACTCTCCACCAATACAGTTCATTGGATCATTCATCCCAGAGACCTCAGAGGTCATCTTACATTTTATGGATGGGGAAACTGAGACCCAGGAAGTGCCTTTCCCAAGGCCACATGGGTGTCAGAGGTGGACTTTGAACCCAGTTCTTCTGACTCAAGTCCTTTCCCTTTCAAATACGCTAAGCAGCCTCTATTAGCAACTGTTATATACATTTTTTAATTTAAAAAAGAATTGCTTTTTAACATTCATTTAAAATTTTTGAGTTCCAAATTCTCTCCCACCCATGGGGAAGGCAGGCGATATGGTACCCAATACACAGGTATTAGCAACTGTTCTGCAACTTAATATCCTCTTAGAGAGCTGTCTGTAGTCCTGAGATATGACAGAACCAATATGCTGTATGTCAGAGGCAGAGGCAGGACTTGAACTCAGATCTTCCTAAAAAATGTCTATCCACTGTGACATATTGCCTCACATCTTAATATCCATTGATTTAATTGAATTGAATGCCTGGCAGGGCAGATGTAATTTTCTGCTTCAGCACTGGCAGCAGACACTCGATTTTCCACCATTTTTAAGTGCCCCCTTGGCAGGCAGCCTGTTACGAAGTGTCCTCTCGGAGGTTAAAGGCTGATGCAGCTTCCAGAGCCCCATCAGTCACTGCATCGGTGCCCAGATGCCTCTGCAGAGTGGGGAGAGCTGCAGTGTTAGCACATGGAGTGATGCCACCTTGTGGCTCCTGTCCTGCTCAGGCCCTGGAACGAGTCAGGGCTTAAGCTTCTTTTTGAGCCTTTGGGGGGGAAAGATGTCCCGATTGTGGGTCTGGTGTGTGCTCCCAGTGTGAAAAGTGCCATCGTCATCCCTAAGGTGTATTCCAGCAACATTGTCTGATCAGAAACCTGGCTGCCAGTAGATCTTAAGCTCCTCGAGGACAGGGGCCGTCTCTTTTTTTGTTTTTCCATCCCCAGTGCCTCGACTGGGCTCTTTGGAGTGCTCCCAGGAGTAGCCTGGGACCCGGAAAGGTTAAGGGAATCATCCGTGCTCACTTCTTTTAATGTCTATGCCCAGGCTGAGGCAGGAGTTGAACCCAGGTCTTCTTGATTCTAAAGCTAACATTCCACTCACTACACTCTCCTTTCGGTTCTGCAAACCCCTTTCAACAACAAAGACAAAAATATATTGTAAATCCTCCTGCTCCCCCCACCACGATAACTGAATATCCTATTCATCCAGTCATTTTTTTGTTCAGCCATTTTTTAGTCCTAGCCAACTCTCTGTGACCCCATTTGAGGTTTCCTTGGCAAAGATCCTGGAGTGATTTGCCATTTCTTTTTCCAGCTCATTTTACAGATGAGGAAACAGAGGCAAACAGGGTTAGTTAACTTGTCCAGAGTCACACAGCTAATAAATACCTGAAAATGGATTTGAACTCAGGTCTTCCTGAAACCAGTCCCAATGCTCTAGTCACTGTCTCCCTAGCTGCTCCATTATTCGTAATGCTCTGTAATTATTTATTGCTTAAAGTGCCATTGAAGAATTTTAAGCTGGCATTTGGGAGCCACCAAATGGGGACCACCATATTGTTTCTTATTGGAATCTCTTAGTGGTCTTAAATGAGAAAAGGGGTTTTTGAGTTCCTCTAGTCCCACATTGAACAGACTGTGAGACCCAAGGGTGTCCTTGGGCTTATCTATGCCCCAGGTTACTCCCTAGAGCTTTAAACTCTAGAGCCCCAGGGTGGGAGGGGGGGGGCTATTCAGCTTTAGAAGAGGGAGTAACTGATACCAAGGAAACCACAGGTTCTCTCTGCCCACAAATGTCCAAGGTGCTACAAGGTTCTGGGGATGTGAAGGCAAAAAGGAAATCATCCTTGCCCTCAGGTATCTACTGGGGGCACCCAACATTCGTGCAAGTACAAAGTATTTTCTGGAAACGGATGGAGCACCTCTAAGTGCTTTGAGACCTGAGTTTAAATCCAGCCTCAGACACTTATTAACCGTGTGACCTGGTAAGTCACTTAACCTTGTTTGCCTCAGTTTCCTCATCTGTAAAGTGATAGCTGAGAGGAATAACTGAGGGGCCCCTTGGCTGAGCTTTTAAAAAGGAAACTGGGGGTTCTAAGAGGCTGAGGTGAGGAGGGAGCGCATTCCAGGCATGGGGAAACCACTTCTGCAAAGGCCTGAAAAGAGGAGATAGAATCCTGTGTTTGGTGGACAAACAGGACTTTGTGGGTGGTTGGGTTTTTTTCGTCTTATCTTTATGCTGTTTGCTCTTTTTATGGTTTATTTATTTTCTCGTTAAAAATCAGGTTCACTTCCCAGAGATCTCCTTCCCTCCCCGACCTCACCGATAGGACCTTCCCTTGTCCCAAGCAAGGACAGTCAGACAAAATAAGCCAATGCCCTGACCACAGTATATGTGTCTTTCTGCACCCAGAGACCGCCCGCCATCTGCAGGAGGCAGGTCGGTTGGACTGGAATGGGGAACACATGAAAGAAATGGGAGAAACGACTGCAAAGATAGATGGGAGCTGCGTGATAGAGGGCTTTAAATGCCAGTTTGAGGACTCTGTGTGTCATTCCCAGGACAATGGGGAGCTTCTGAAGATACATGAGCATAGGCAGGTCTCAGTTTTAGGGATATCACTTTGGCAGCTGTGTAGAGGATGGATTTGAGACTGAAAGGGTAGAAACTGGAAATTATAAAAACCAGTATGATGTGAGGGGCAGCTAGAGGACTCAACGGAGAGGGAGCCAGGCCTGGAGACAAGAGGTCCTGGGTTCAAATGTGACTTCAGACAGCTCCTAGCTTTATGAACCTGGGCAAATAATTTAATTCCAGTTGTCTAGCCCTTACAGCTCTTCTGCCTTGGAACTGATAGTATTAATTTTAAGACAGAAGATAAAGGTTTAAAAAAATTAGTATGATGGTCCAGGCAAGAGGTAAGGAGGGTCTAAACCAGTTACTCTGTGTGTGTGTGTGTGTGTGTGTGTGTGTGTGTGTGTGTGTAGGGGGGGATGGAGGGAGAGAGAGAGGAAGAGGGAGACAGAGAAAGAGGAAGGGGGGAAGAGAGAGAGAAGGATGGAGGGAGAGAGGGGGAGAGAGAGAAGGAGAGACAGAGATGGGGAGGGAGAGACAGACAGAGATAGAGAGAGAGAGAGAGAGGGAGTCAGGGAGAGGGAAAGAGAGACAGAAACAGAGATGAGATGGAGAGACACAGAGACAGAGAGAGAGAGGGAGAGAGAGAAAGACAGAGACAGAGATGGAGATGGAGAGACACAGAGACAGAGAGGGAGAGGGAGAAAAAGACAGAGACAGAGAAAGAGGGGGAGAGACAGAGAGGGAGAGGGATAAGGAGAGGGAAAGAGAGAGAAAGACAGGGACAGATGGAGATGGAGAGACAGAGTCAGAGAGAGAGGGAGAAGGAGAGAAAGACAGAGACAGAAAGAGGGAGAGAGACACACAGAGACAGAGAGGGAGAAGGAGAGGGGAAAGAGAGAGACAGAGATGGAGATGGAGAGACACAGAGACAGAGAGAGAGAGAGGAAGAGACACAGAAAGAGAGAGGGAAAGGGAGAGAGAGTGGAAGAGCAAGAGAGAGAAAGAGGGAGAGGGAAAGAGTGAGAGAGGGGGGTGGAGAAAGAGAGAGAGGGAGAGGGAGAGAAAGAGAGAGAGAGAAGGGACGGGGTGCAAAAAAGTTTATAGAGTTGGATTTGACCCTATCAGTCAATTAACATTGAGCACCTACTATGTGTCAGGAACTGTGCTATGCCGTGGGGATGCAGAAAGAGATAAAAGACAGTCCCTGTCTTCATGGAGTTTACATTCTAATGCAGGAAACAACATGCAAACAAATACAAAGCAAGGCCTCAATCAGATGATAGGAGGTGATTAGCGAAAGGAAAGCACTGAAGTTCAGAGGGGTTGGGGAGGGCTTCCCGGAGAGGGCAGGATTTTAGTTGAGATTTAAAGGCAGTCAAGGAGGAAGAGGAGTTTCCAAGCATGGGGGCTGACTAGAGAAAATGAGCAGGTGTTTGGGCTGGGTGGTTGGAAGGATGGGAGTGCCCTCAGCAGAAATGGGGATGTCGGGAGGGGAAGGGAGGATTTCATACTCTCTACAGAATACGCTTAGAACATACCCTTTGAATGTGTGCAGAGGGGGTGGGCTGGTGGGCTTTGTAGGCATGCAGCACCTTCACTGGTTGGCTTCTAGGGTCTGACTGGAAGGCCCAGCTTCACTTCTCGCCCATTGGGGAGGCCAAAGAAGAGCCAGGATGGGCCCGGAGCAAGGTCGTCAGGCAGGTGGTGCCGAGGACATTCTGTACCAGGGAGGGGGTGACCTTACATGTGCTCTGACTTTGGAATAGATGGATTATGGTTAACATACAAAAGTTTCCGTCTCTGTGGCAGAGAAGTGTTTCTTTGGGGGGGTAAACTGAGTCCCGTGTGTTTTAGGGAGGACTCAGAGCCTCTCTGGTCACACGTGGCGATCTCATTCTCAAATAGAAAGGAGCTGCCTGTGATCTCAGCCGCTGCCCAGCGCCTCTGAGTAAATGACCCTTTAGACAAAGAATCTCACATGGACGGGCACGTCCTGTCCAAGGCTGTTTGTCATCACTACCCAAATAGAAGTGTTTGGCAATTCTCCTCCCCCCAATACCTCTGTCTGTAGGTCATCATGGAGGGAAGCTGGGACATGCCAGCAGCTTCTGGGGGTTGATCCTTTCCAGCTTCCTTATGGGGACCTACTAGCGTGGCCTTGCTGTCAGCCTTCATAGTTGACTTCTGGCCAAACCCTAAGCCTGGGGTCTTTGGCCTCTTATGGTGATATCTGACTCTTTGTGACTCCATTTGGGGTGTTCTTGGCAGAGATACTGGAGTGATTTGCCATTTCCTTCTCCAGCTCATTTTACAGAGGAGGAAACGGAGGCCAAAAGGATTAAGTGACTTGCCCAGGGTCACTCAGCTAGCAAGTGCCTGAGGCATTGAATTCATGGCTTCTTGACTCTAGGCATGGTGCTCTATCCACTTTGCCCCCTAACTGCCCAGTGGCCCTGTGGTTATGTGTATACCATCAAAGGCTAGAAAAGCAGGTGGGAACCATACTGGGAAAGATTTTAAATGGCAGGCAAAAGATTTTTATATTTTGATCCTAGAGGCAGCAGGGAGCAACTGACTGTTTTTGAGTAGGGGAACGACACGGTCAGATCCATTTGGTAGCTGAGTAGGGGGTGGAGCACAGAGGTGAAAAGCTATTCCTATTTAGGAGCCCTGTGAGTTTGGCTAAATCCCTTTACCTCTTTGATCCTCAGTTTCCCCATCTGTAAAATGAGAAGAATAACGCTTGTCCTTACTCCCTTGTAGAGCTAGTTTGAGGAAAGCAAATCAGTGAGTCATTTGAGCACTTATTAAGCACCTATTACATACGTGGCAAGCACTGGGTTAGGGACCCTGGGTGCAAAGATAAAAAATAAACAACAAATTTGAAAATGTTGAAGAAATCCAAATGATACCATTTTCTTTCTTTAACTTTTTACCTTTTGTCTTAGAATTGATGCTAATTATTGGTTCCAAGGCAGAAGAGTGGGAAGGTCTAATCAATTGGGGGTTCAGTGACTTGTTCAGGGTCACATAGTTAAGAAGCATTTGAGGTCAAATCTGAACCCAGATCCTTCTGACTCCAGGCTTCTCTATCTCTTGAGCTTCCCAGCCGGCCCATTGACTACCATTTTCAACCTGTGAAGCTGTGCCTCCACAGGAGTTATTATCCATATGGCATGTCCTTAGGTGTCTTAAGGAGCTGCGGTCTGGTCCACACGGACCTCTTCTTTCTCCGTTGACGCAGATTGGACACTTTCTCTGCTTTATCAGAGTTTTTGTAGCCAAAAAATCCATCACCCCAATCCAATCGTCGGTGGCCAGTCTCTGCAGACAGAGGTCTGCTGCTCCTTGCCAGCCCTGTGGGACTTGGCTACAAGTTGGGCTTAATTGGCAAAGCCTTGGAGAGCCCAGGGTCACCTCCACTGTGGGGGGAGATCTGATAGGAGGACTCTGACAACGGGCTCCCTCCTTTATAGGACTTTGAGAAATGAGTTTGGCACAAGAAAGCTTTGGAGAGGGTAGCTGGGTAGCTCAGTGGATTGAGAGCCAGGCCTAGAGACAGAAGATCCTGGGTTCCAATCTAGCCTCAGGCACTTCCTAGCTGTGTGGCCCTGGGCAAGTCACTTACCCCCACTGCCTAGCCTTTACTGCTCTTTCTGCCTTGGAACCAATATACAGTATTGATTCTAAGATAGAAGGTCAGGGTTTAAATTTAAAAAAAAAAGAAAGATTTGGAGTTAAAGGTCTGGGTTCTAATCCAGTCTCAACCATTTAGCAGACATGATACCTTAGACAGTCAATGGATGAATATTTATCAAGCACACAGTAAGTGCTTAATAAGTGTTGGTTGGTTTGTTGATGGCTAAGTGCTATGTTGTCCCTTGTGCTCAGTTTCCTCATCTGGGGACACCTGAAGCCCCTTTATGATCAAAATCTCTGATTCCCTGATAATCTAAATGAAGTAATGAATTGAGAAATGCACTGATTCATTAGACTGTGAGCCCTTGGAAGGCAGAGATGTCTTTGTATTCTCAGCACATAGCCTAGTCCCTGGCACATAGTAGGCACTTAAGAAATGCATATTGGCATATTGGAGGCAACTGGGTGGCCCAATGGATAGCGGGCCAGGCCCAGAGTCAGGAAGACTCATCTTCCTGAGTTCAAATCTGGCTTCAGATACTTACTAGCTGTGTGGCCCTAGGCAAGTCACTTCACCCTGTTTGCCTCATCTGTAAAATGAGTCGGAGAAGGAAATGGCAATCTATTGCCATCTCTGTGAAGAACTCAAATGGGTTCACAAAGAGTTGGACATGACTGAAAACGACAAATGTTTATTAACTTTGCCTGATATCTCCATTTAAGTTAGAGTGGGGGCAGGCCAGTCGCCTCTTCATTTCTCAGGGGGTTGTTCTTATTTTAGACTCCTTCGATTCCTCCAACATGCCCCACTCCCAACTGGGTAACACGACCCCCAACTCTCCCCACTTCAGTTCTTTTGGGCATATTAGATTGCAAACTCCCTCTTTTCCATCCTTTTACCCCTAGCACTTAGCACAGTGCCTGGCATACAGTAGGTGCACAGTAAATGCTTATTTTATTTTTTTTAAACCCTTAACTTCTGTGTATTGGCTCTTAGATAGAAGAGTGGTAAGGGTGGGCAATGGGGGTCAAGTGACTTGCCCAGGGTCACACAGCTGGGAAGTGTCTGGGGCCAGCTTTGAACCCAGGACCTCCTGTCTGTAGGCCTGACTCTCAATCCACTGAGCTACCCAGCTGCCCCCAGTAAATGCTTATTAACAATTTCCCAGTGCTCTAGACAGTTCTCTTAAGTCTGTAAATCGCAGAGAGGAGACTGACTTGCATTTGGGGGGAGAGCTTCCTTGTGTGGGAGCACCTTAAATGAACAAGCCTCTCCTATTTTTATAGATGAAGAAACTGAGGTTCAAATGACTACCATGAGAAGCAGGACTTGAACTCAGGTCTTTCTGAATCTGAGCCCTAACCCTCACATCCCCCACATTCGTGTGGCTGTCTCTCAAAAAAGAAAACTTCTAAAAGAAAGCAAGTGTTTGCTCTTTCATTTCTGTTCACACTTTGAAAAACTCCAGGCGCCAGTGAGGGATGGAAGGGAAAACTTCCCGCCTTTACTAGCCCCTTCACCCTCCCGGCTTTGGCAGAGTAAATAAAGGGGAGGGGGGTGAGAGAGGGAGGTGGGATGGGGAGGCTGAGTCAAGCCCGAGCCTCTCCTCTCAGCCCCTCCCTTGCTCGGAATGGAGATAGGATCCATTTCCTCAACCCGTTTACCAGAAGCCTCTCCGTTGGCCGGGCTCTCCCCTTCTGGGGCATTTGTTTGGTTTGTAATCATTGGCTCAGAGTTGCGGTTCTGTTGACCTGTTGCCATCTGCTTGTCTCCACAGGGAGAGCAGAGGGGAGAACCAAGAGGCGAAGCCCATCGGGAGCCTCTAGCGGGACTGGCTCTCGCACAGACCCTTGGGGAGCCTGGCACCTTCCTGTCCTCGCAAAGGTGAGTCTGGCCCCCGCAAACCTGGCAGGGATTTCTCAAGCCCCAGGTAGAGGGGCTAAGAAACTTTCCCAGCATCCTCTAGGCAGGGTTGGCAAACCTTTTCCCAGTTCCAGTGCCCAGAGGGCAAATTCAAGCTATCTGGGAGCTCCCTCCCCCCCATTACCGCAGAGATTTGAGGGAGAAAGGGCTTGCTTTGGGTGGCTGGACAGAGGAGTGGGGTGTGCAAAAAAAGTCCTTGGGTGATGGGCAGAGGGGGAACGGGGTTCCCCGAGTGCCACAGCTTCCCTAGCAAGGCTCTAGGGAAACAAGAAATCAAGATCACTGTATTTTAGAGATCAGGACACTGGCTCTGGAGGCAGGTTCTAGGTTCAAATCCCACCTGTGTAAACTTGGGGAAACACTTAACCTCCATGGGCTTTGGTGTTCTTAGACGGAAAGTTGAGGGGAGGAGAGGGTGTTGGACCAGGTGCCTTCAGGTCTATTCTAAGTCTAAGCTGATGGTTTTATGATTTAGTGCTTAGATATCCTCTTCTACCGCTGGGAGACTTACAATGACTTATCCAAGGTCCCACAACAAGGAACAAAGTTAGAATCCTCACCCTGTCCAATCTCCACCTGTGATCCTTCTTGTGTGGCTTTGGGCAAGTCCCTTAATAATATAATAGCTAACATTTATATAGTGTCTGTTATATGCCTGGCATTGTACCAATTTTAATTGTTATGTCGATTAATCCCTTTGAGGGAGGTGCTGCTTGTAATCATTGTTCAGTGGTGTCTGACTCTCTGTGGCCCCCATTAGGAGTTTTCTTGGCAAAGATCCTGAAGTGGTTTGTCATTTCCTTCTCCAACTCATTTTTACAAATGAGGAAACTGAGTCAAACAATGGTTAAGTGACTTGCCCATGGTCATATAGCTAGTCAGTATCTGAGACCAGATTTGAACTCATGAAGATGAGTCTTCCAGATGCTAGACCTGGCTCTCTACTTTGTATGCTACCAATGTGCTATCATCTCCATTTTATAAATGATGAAACTGAGGTAAGCACGGTGAAGTGACTTGCCCAGGGTCATGCAACTAGCAAGTGTCTAAGACCAGATTTGAATTTGCCTGGCTTTCTGTCTACTATGCCATGTATGTGCTATCATCACAATTTTATAGCTGAGGAAACTGAGGCAGCAGCAAAGTGACTTCTTCAGGGTCACACAGCTAGTGACACACAATATTGGAGGCTGGATTTGAATTCAGGTCTTCAAGATGCTAGGCTTGGAGCTCTATCCACCATATCCCCTGACTGCCCCTCACTAATCCTCAGTTTCCTCATCTGTAAAATGAAGGGCAGGGAGCAGCTGGGTAGCTCAGTGGATTGAGAGCCAGGCCTAGAGACGGGAGGTCCTGGGTTCAAAGCTGGCCTCAGACACTTCCCAGCTGTGTGACCCTGGGCAAGTCACTTGACCCCCACTGCCCACCCTTACCACTCTTCCACCTAGGAGCCAATACACAGAAGTTAAGGGTTTAAAAAAATAAAATAAAATAAAAATCTGGTAAAAAAAAAAATGAAGGGCAATGGCTGTTTTCCATGCCTACAATGAACTCCCTCTTCACCTCAACCTCTAGAATTAGTTGAAAATTCAGCTTGAATTTCATCCTCTCCCAGAATTCCTTCTTGATTCCCTCCCTTCCACCCCAAGCTATTGGTGCTGAAATTTCCCCTCATAAATTTTGTTTCTTTTGTTTCTCTTTCCTGAACTTCTCTGTGGCTGTTGTGATTTTCCCCTGTGGAATATCAGCTCTTTGAGGACCAGGCGTCCTTTCATTTCTGCCTTTGGATCCTGCGAGCAGGCTTCTTCCCCTTTTTGGGGCCCCAGGTTCCTTATAGACCCCTTCTCAAAACAGCTTTTATGTGTCTGAAGTAAAATAGAAACCAATTCTGTGGAAATAATGAAGGAACCTCAAGTCCTTGGACCCCCTGAGCTCTATCCATGGCCCTTTCCTTAGACTGGGAGCTCCTGGAGGGCAGAGGCTGCCTTTCCTTTCCTTTCCTTTCCTTTCCTTTCCTTTCCTTTCCTTTCCTTAATCCTTTCCTTCAGTGTTAGAATCTATACTAAGTAATGGTTCCAAGGCAGAAGAGTGGAAAGGACTAGGTAATAGGTGTTAAGTGACTTGTCCAGGGTCTCACAGCTGGGAAGCATCTGAGGCCAGGTCTGAACCCGGGATCTCCCAGGGGTCTGCTTTTCTTGGTATCTTCAGCACTTAGCATCTTGCCAGGCAGTGGTCAGTCTTTTTTTTTTTTTTTTAATTATTTTTTTTTAAACCCTTGTACTTTGCTGTATTGTCTCATAGGTGGAAGATTGGTAAGGGTGGGCAATGGGGGTCAAGTGACTTGCCCAGGGTCACACAGCTGGGAAGTATCTGAGGTCAGATTTGAACCTAGGACCTCCTGTCTCTAGGCCTGATTCTCACTCCACTGAGCTACCCAGCTGCCCCCAGGCAGTGGTCAGTCTTAACAAATAATAGGTGTTGTTCATCACTGCTCTCCCCACTAAGGTCCCTTCTAGCCTTAAATCTGTGTTTTCTGTTGCTCCTTGAAAGCGACATTCAGAAATGTAAAGTGACTTGTCCAGGGTCACATAGTTTGTTGTTAGCAGAACAGGATGCCTGAATGATTTCTACTGGAAAAATGAGCCCCGTGATAGCCTTTATTGTGTTGTGGAGGGTCGGGGGCATGTTCTCCCTGAGCAGAGGTCAGTCTAAGAAGAGTAATTTATGTAGATTAAGCCACAAGTATATCACGGTTTCAGATTTGCTGCATCATCCCTTTGGAATGAGCTTTGGTCAGTGGCCTTATTTCCCAGTCCTTTATTTGGATTTTTTTTTTTTTTTGCCCCATTGGGTGGGTAATGAGTGGGATTAAGCACTTACTTCACTAGGGGAATTCCCAAGGGGATTTTTGGAAAAGGAAAAGTACTTTTGTAATATGAGTAGTTCCAGCCTTTTTATAGAGATCTGCAGGATGCTAGAGCTGGAAGGGCCCCTAGAACAGAGAACTTCAGAGCTGGGAGGAACCTTAGAACCCTAAACAGAACAGAAAATGTCAGAGGGGAGAAGGGCTTTAGAACACAGGACATCAGAGCTAGGAGGGCTTTTAGAAGAGAGAATGTCAGAGCTGAGAGGAACCTTAGAACCCCAAAACAGAACAGAAAATGTCAGAGGGGAGAAGGGCTTTAGAACACAGGACATCAGAGCTAGGAGGGCCTTTAGAAGAGAGAATGTCAGAGCTGAGAGGAACCTTAGAACCCCAAAACAGAACAGAAAATGTCAGAGGGGAGAAGGGCTTTAGAACACAGGACATCAGAGCTAGGAGGGCCTTTAGAAGAGAGAATGTCAGAGCTGAGAGGAACCTTAGAACCCCAAAACAGAACAGAAAATGTCAGAGGGGAGAAGGGCTTTAGAACACAGGACATCAGAGCTAGGAGGGCCTTTAGAAGAGAGAATGTCAGAATGGAAGGGTCCTTAGAATAGAGAATGCCACAGCTGAGAGGAACCTTAGAACACACAATGTCAGAACTGGGAGGACCTTGCCGAAGAGATCATCATCAAGGCCAGCCCTTTCATTTTAGAAAGGAGGATACCAAGGTCCAAAGTTGGCCAGTGGTTTTGCCCCTGGTCCCTCATGTGGTTAGTGGTAGAGCTAGACTTGGAGCCCAGAATCTCCCGATTCCCAGACACTAGTTTGTTCCATTGCTCTTGCCCCTTGGCAACATTTGGACTGTTTTTTTCAATTTGGGTTCTGTGGTCATCATTCAGTTTCCAGGGCGATGGCTTCTCTTTTAGAGTGAGAGAAGGGGCCTGGAAGTCCAAAGATTTAGCTGTAGCCAGCAGCATGACTCTCCCTTCCCATCCTCCCCCCACCAGTAGCTGGCCAGGGTAGGGACCCAGGTGAGAAAGACGACGCTTCAGGAAGGGCCCCGCACGGGAACCTGTGAGCTTACAATTGTCAGGGCACTAGGCAGAGGATTTCAGCTGAAATAACTGAGTGATGGAGATAATGTCTGGGTCTTGCCCGTTAGCTTCCTCTTTTTCTGCGTCCCTTGCTCATTGCTGACCCTGGAGGTCAGTTATCTGACTTCTTTCTGCCTCATTCTTGCTACATGATCTTGGGCAAGTCTTTTTTCCTCCATGCCTCAGTTTACTTCCCCTATTCCTAGTAGGTATAAGGTAATTTGGGGTGGGGGAGGAGGAGGCGCTGACAGCTGGTGTGGACGGGGAAAGACGTCATGTAGAAGATAGCGCTTGAGGTGAACTCTGAAGGATTTTAGGAAGTACAAAGGGGGGAGCGTTCCAGGTATGGGGGACGCTCAGTCCAGAAGCAGAGAGGGAAGCGCAGAAATCCTATCCGAGGCCACTTTGGTTAGACTATAGAGTAATTGTTACCCCCATTAGCACAAGGGCTACAGAAGACAGAAACTGTAGTTTTTACTTTCTTTCTTATCTCTGGCACTTAGCACAGTACCAGACACATAGTAAGAGCTTAGTAAAAGCTTATTAGGGGCCACTAGGTAACTCAGTGTTTAGAACTCTAGGCCTGGAGATGGGAGGTCCTGGATTCAAATTTGACCTCAGATACTACTTGTCTGTGTGACCCTGGGCAAGTCACTTAACCCCCATTGCCTAGCCCTTACCACTCTTCTGCTTAGAACCAATACTTAGTATTGATTCTAAGACAGAAGGTAAGGGTTTAATTTTTAAATTTTATTATTATTATTATAAATATAAATTATTAATGATAAATTATTATCTTATTCGTTGGCCAATTTATTGTAGAGAAAGGAGCTCATGGGAAAGTATCTGCTTGGTTTCGCTCTTTTCTTTTGAAAACAAACACTTCTTTCTGCATTTGTCCTTTTATCATCCATATTTACTGATGTGGCTCTCCCCCACCCTTCCGCCCCCTCAGTCTCTATCATCTCTTACAACAAACTAAAAAAATGGGGGGGGGGGAACAGTTCAGCAAAACTAACTAACATTTGAGCAATTCCAGTATTACGGGCAATGTTCCGTATCCATGGACCCCCACCTCTGCCAAGTGCTGTGAGGTGGGCAGGTGGCACGAAGGGAGATGCTTGGCTCTGCCTTTATGCCACTCTTGGGGGCCATCAACCACCCTCTTCAGAGATCAGGAGACCTTCTTCCATTATATGAGAATTTATTGGTCAAAGAGGAAGAAGGACATTTAGACTTCTGTAGAAGACACTTTAGAAGAGGGTTCTTTATAGGGGGTACATGCATATGTTTTGGTGGGCTCTCTGAACTTGGGCAGGGGAAAGCAGATCTTTGTTTTCACTGACATTAGTAGTTCCTTCAGTTATTATTAGTTTTTTTTTTTAACCCTTAACTTCTGTGTATTGGCTCATAGGTGGAAGAGTGGTAAGGGTGGGCAATGGGGGTCAAGTGACTTGCCCAGGGTCACCCAGCTGGGAAGTGTCTGAAGCCAGATTTGAACTCAGGACCTCCTGTCTCTAGGCCTGGCTCTCAATCCACTGAGCTACCCAGCTGCCCCTAGTTATTATTAGTTTTATTAAAAGTCATACCTCCTGTCTTGGAATCAATTCTAAGTATTGGTTCCAAGGGAGAAGAGCAGTAAAGGGCTGGGCAGCTGAGATTCCTTCTATGATTATTTTTTTTTTAAGTGTTGTTTTTGTTTTTTTTTAATCTTTACCTTCCACCTTGGAATCAATACTGTGTATTGGTTCCAAGGCAGAAGATTGGTCAAGGCTAGACAATGGGGATGAAGTGACTTGCCCAGGGTCACACAGCTTGGGAGTATCTGAGGCCAGATTTGAACCAAGAACCTCCTATCTCTGGGCCTGGCTCTCCATCCACTGAGCCATCCAGCTGCCCCTTCCTTCTTTTATTTTTAAACATCATTCAAGAGAGGGCCACACTGTAGATTGCCAAAGGGTCCATGACACAAAGAAGGTTGAGAACTCCGGCTTTAGAGGTCACCAAGTTAATTTAATTCAATCCAACATGCATTTATTAAGCTCCTACTGTGTGTGGGCTAGGCATTGCACTATTTGTTAAGTACTAAGACTGGGACTGAGTTCCTCTATATCAGAAAGCTTAATCCCTCTCGTCGCTTCTCTACCCATCTTCCCCTTGGTCGGTGCTTAGGGAAGGGACAGGTGAAAGAAGCAGGACCAGGAGGACATCGTACACTGTACCAGCAGTACGGTGAGATGATCAGCTGTGACAGACTTGGCTACTCTCAGCGATGCAACGATCCAGGACAGTTCTGAGGGACTTAGAAGGCTCTCCATTTCCAGAGAAAGAACTGTGGGAGTCACAATGTGGTTGAAAGCAGACGATTTGTTTATTTGGGTTTATATTTGGGGGTTTTGGTTTTATAAGATTACTCGCTTACAAAAATGAATAATATAGAAATATATGTTTTGTGTGATAAGACATGTATAACCCAGATTAAATCACCTGCCAGATGCAGAAGGGGAAGGGAAGGAGGGAGACAATGTGGATCATATAACTTTGGAAAACGTGGAAATCTGTTACTACATGTAATTGGTAAAAAAAACTGTAAAAGAGAAAGGAACAGGAGAAAGGGGGGATAGGAAGGGGCACCGAGCTATTGCCCCTCCACCTCCTCGTCCTTTCCCCCCATCTCTCTTTATCTCCACCTCTGTAGCTGAGTGGAGTCGCCATATCTGCCTGCACCCCATCCCTTGGTTCTCTGCAGGTTCCCCCTCTAGAGATGCTTCTGCCTTGGAGGGAAAGAAAAACCTGCAAGGTCAGTGAGGAGAGAAGCAGAGAGGAGAAAGGGAAAAAAAACCCATCAGGCCCAGAATAGCCAGGAGAAACAACAGTAGCAGCTGCCAGATGGCAAACACAGGGCACAGACTCAGTACACATTCCCTAGGCTGCCCAGGCGCTGGGGGACTGAGGGGCTTCTCCCCACCAGAGCTTCAGCACCTTGGAGAGAGGAAGCTGGGTGAGCTGTTAATGGCAACAGGGTCTCCAGAGACATTCAGAATGGAGCTGGCTAGCCCCAAGCTGGTCCTGTTTGCTTTTTGTTGATATTTTTGGGTTTTACGGATCACCTGCATTTTCTAATTGGGCCCTCCACCTCCCTACCCACCCCTTATAGTCCAGGGACTGATGTGTAATTTCATTAATAGAGGGGGCTCTTGCAGGAAAATAATCCCTTCTTCTAAGACAATTTATAATCTCAGAGAATTGCCTTGAGGATTCAGAAGACAAGTGACTTGCAGAACTTGAACTCAAGTCATCTTGGCTTAAAGACTGGATCACATCTCTTCTATTAATGAATATCAGGGGCAGCTGGGTAGCTTAGTGGATTGAGAGTCAGGCCTAGAGACAGGAGGTCCTGGGTTCAAATCTGGCCTCAGACACTTCTCAGCTGTGTGACCCTGGGCAAGTCACTTGACCCCCATTGCCCACCCTTACCACTCTTCCACCTAGAAGCCAATACATAGAAGTTAAGGGTTCAAAAAATAAATAAATAAATAAAATTGGGGAAAAAATTCTATTAACGAATATCTCAGGGCAGGTAGGTGACACAGTGGATAGAGCACCAGATCAGGAGTCAGGAGGTCCTCAGACGCTTCCTCGCTGGGTGATTCTGGGCAAGTCACTTAACTCTGTTTGCCTGTCTCTTGCCCTTCTGAATGAGAGTTGTTACTAGGGTAGAAAATAAGGGTCACCCCCTCCCCACGTACTCTCCAGGCCAGTGACACTGGTCTCCTTGTTCTTCCCCGAACAAAACACTACATCACCAACTCCAGGCATTTTCCCATACCTGGAATGCCCTCCCTTCTCCTCTCCACCTCTTGGCTTCCTTCAAATTCCAGCTAAACCCCCACCTTCCACGGGAAGCCTTTCCAAATTCCCCTTTTTGGTGATGCCTCCTCCATTGATTATCTTCCATTAATCTTGTCTATATCTCGTTCGTACCTAATTGAGCGTGTTGTCTCCATTCGTTGGGAGCTCTTTGAGGGCAGGGTCTGTCTTTTGGCTTTCTTTGTATCCCAGGCACTTAGCACAGTGCTCATAGTAGGTGCCTAATAAATGTTTATTGACCACACCAACCACAGTTAGACTGTATATGCAATATTCCCTACCCAGAGTCCTCTACCTCTGGAAAGAGAGGAAGGAGGTTCTCACTAGTATTTCTAGCTCTCTTCCTCTAATTCCTGTCTGGTGACTTCTCAAGGATATTGTAAGGGGGATCTTTGCTCAGGAGATAGCGGGGTACAGTGGAGAGAATTTGGAGTCAGCAGACCTGGGTTTGAATCCCAGCAATGCTGTTTATTACCTGTGGATCCCTGGGTAAGTCATCTGCCTTTGGCCCCAGTTCCCTCCTTGGTAAAGTGAGGGGGTTGGATTTAAGATCTCTACTATCTCCAAAGATCTGTGAGACTATGAAATAGGGAGCCATCTCAGCTTTGAGGAGCTGTGACTTCCTTCCTTATCTGATACATCCCTGAACCCATCTGGTTTTCATTCCTGAACTTGGCCCCCCTCTCAGCTCATTTTCAACTCCTCCCCCTACCTTGCTTCCTCTCTCTGCAACACCCCTCCCTCCAACACACTTTAAGATGAATATGGAATAGGACAGACTAAGTGGTTTAGTGGATAGAGTGCCAGCCTAGAGATGGGAGGATCTGGGTTTGGCATCAGACATTTCCTAGCTGTGTGACCCTGGGCAAGTCACTTAGCACCCCTATTGCCTAGCCTTTACTAATCTTCTGCTTTGGAACTGATTCTTAGTATTGATTCTAAGATCAAAGGTAAGGATTTGAAAAAATGAATATAGAATAAAAATGAAAGACACTTGAAACTTGAAAAGGGTGTCATGGGGTCACTAAAAATGAGATATGCTCTGAGAAGCTTCAAATTTGGAGCCAACAAAGAAGCATTTATTAAGCACTGACTAGATGCTAAGCGCTGTGCTAAGTGTTGGGGATACCTTTCATGCATTCCTCGACAAATATTTATTAAGTATATACTCTATGCTAAGGGCTAGGGATATTTTTATTCCTTCCTTCAAATGCTTATTAAACACCTACTGTTTATTGTTATTATATAAGGCTCTAGAGCAGTGGTGGTGAACCTTTTGTTGGGGCAGGTGATGTGAGAAATGTCCTCAGTTGCTCATGGAGAGGGGACAGGGAACAGCCCAGCTCCGTGTCTCTCTGGCTTTCTAGTAATGAATTCTGGTGAACTCTGTGCTGGGGTGATGGTGCCCCCCTCTGGCACACATGCCATAGGTTCACCACCACACCTCTAGAAAATATAAAGACAAATTTGAAACAGTCTTTCCCCTTAAGGAATTTCTATTCTAATAGGGGAGACAACTCTCATGAATAGGAATGGATAAAATACACATGAAGCAGTTAGAAGGTAACCTTGGATAAGGGAAGACCCAAGAAGGACCTCATGCAGAAGGTGGCCCTTGAGCTAAACCTGGAAAGAAACCAAGAGGTTTTAAGGGGTGGAGAGAGGGAGGGAGTGCATTCCAGGCATGAGGGACAGTTAAGGCAAAGGTACAGTGATGGGAGATTGGAAAGTCACATGTGAAGAACAGTAAGAAAGTCAGTTTGGTTGGACTATAACGTGTGTGAAGTGGAAGAATATGTGATAAATCTAAAAAGGTAGGATAGGTCCAACAGAGAAATTTATATTTGATCTTGGAGGTAATAGGGAACCTTGGGGTTTATTGAATAGGGGAATAAGGAGATCAGACCTTTGCTTTAGGAAAGTAACTGGTAGCTATGTGGAATATAGATGGGAGTGGAGAGAGACTTGAAGCAGGAAGACCAATCAGAAGGCTGTTATAATTGTCTAGGTAAAAGGTACGGTAGTACTATGAGGGGAGAGGAGGGCAGACTGAAGAGATATAAGGAGAGAAAGAAAAAACAAGATTTGGCAACTCATTGGAGAGGTTCGTATCCCAGTACTACTTCCTTGTGTGACCTTGGGCAAATCAATTTAATCTCTTAAGGACTCAGTTTCCTCTTCTGTAAAATGAAAGACTTGGAGTAGATGGCCACTAAGGTCCCTTCTAGTTCCAGATCTAGAAGCCTCTCTCTAGGCTTCTCTTTTCCCATCTGTGGAGGGCTTCATTCCATTGGGGTTACTCCCCCTCACGCCCACTGCTACAGCCACACTAGTCTACTTTCCGATAATTGTACATTCCATCCATCTCTCACCTCTGGGTTGCTCTGTGCCTGGAATGCTCTCCCTATTCATATTCTTTCCCTGCCTTTTTCCCTCCCCCCTCCCAGAGCCGACAAGCAATTCCACTGGGTTATACATGTATTCTCACTCAATACTTATTTCCATATTATTCATTTTTGTAATAGAGTCATCTTTTACAACCAAACCCCCAAATTCTATACCCATATAAAATCTGATAAATCCAATGTTTTCCTTCTTTGTTCCTGCTCCCACAGTTCTTTCTCTGGATGTGGATAGCATCTTTCTCATAAGTCCCTCAGAATTGTCCTGGGTCATTGCATTGCTGCTAGTAGAGAAGTCTGTTATGTTCGATTGTACCACAGCGTATCAGTCTCTGTGTACAAAGTTCTCCTGGTTCTGCTCCTTTCACTCCGCATCAGTTCATGGAGATCTTTCCAGCTTGTAAGGAAATCAAGCAGTTTATTATTCCTTTGAGCACAATAGTATTCCATCACCATCATATACCACAATTTGTCTAGCCATTCCCCAACTGAAGGGCATCCCCTCATTTTCCAATTTTTTGCCACCACAAAGAGTGCGACTATAAATATTTTTGTACATTTTTCATTATTATCTCTTTGGGGTACAAACCTAGGAGTAGTGGTATGGCTAGATCAAAGGGCAGGTAGTCTTTTAAAGCTCTTTGGGCATAATTCCAAATGGCCTTCTAAAATGGTTGGATCAATTCACAACTCTACCAGCAGTGCTTTAGTGTCCCAATTTTGCCACATCCTGTGGGGGACTTTAGAACAGAGAATGTGAGACCTGGAGGGACCTTTAGAACCCAAAATGTCATTGCTGAAGCATCCTTTGCGTTGTCTCAGCTGCTCCTTGGTTCCTATGTCTTTTTGCCTTGGGTTGCATCTGGGTTGGTGTGCCTTAAGTTACCCCCCGGCTGCTGTGCTGCCACCGGCAGAGTCCTGGCTTTGGAATCAGAATGTGGGCAAATTCTATCTCTACTCTTGACTCCCTGTGAGATCCTTGAACAAGTTACTTCCCATCTCTGGGCCTCTGTTTCCTCCTCTGTGAAATGCTGAATCCCAGCCCCCTGAGCCCTTTGCCGCTGCTGCTGTGTGGTAGGCTCCTGCTCATGCCTGTCACCGACTTGGCTGGGTGGCAGCACCCAGGATGTGGCCCCCGCTGTGGCTCTCCTCTCTGCCTTTTGTAAATATGAGCTTTGCCCCAGGCTGAGCTGGAGCCTGGCTCGCTCCTAAAGGTAGCCCTGGGAGTGGAGGGGATTTCCCAGATGACAAGGTGGTTATAAATAAGCCATAGAACAGGAAATGCTTGGTGCTGCCTTCTATTAGAAGCACCTGACTGTGATCTTCTCTCCTCTCTATCTCCTCCTGTCCTCCTGCTCCCCAGGGCTCCAGGTCTGAAGATGCTGAGGATTGTCATCTGTGCCATCTCCATCCTGGGGTCCGTCTTATCTCATGACCCCCAGGGCCACGTCTCTGTCATCCTCCTGGGAGCCACGGGGGACCTGGCCAAAAAATACCTGTGGCAGGGCCTTTTCCAGCTCTACCTGGATGAGGCAGCCAACGGCCACAGCTTTCGCTTCCACGGGGCAGCCCTGAATCCCCCCGAGCAGGGGTGGCAGCTCATGACCCAGGCGCTGGACAAGCTCTCCTGCCCCTTGGACGTGCTGCCCGAGTCCTGCGCAGAGCTCAAGGGGCAGTTTCTGAAATTGAGCCAATACTGGCAGCTGCAGACAGCTGAGGACTACTCGACCCTAAGCCAGGACATTGAGAGCCGGCTCCAGCAGGAGGGGCGTCGGGAGGCCGGGAGGATCTTCTACTTTTCTGTTCCTGCCTTCGCCTATGCAGGGATCGCCCAGCACATTAACAGCAGCTGTCGGCCAGGGCCAGGAGCCTGGCTGCGTGTGGTCCTCGAGAAGCCCTTTGGCCATGACCGCCGCTCGGCCCAGGAGCTCTCCAAGGAACTTGGCACCTTCTTCCGAGAGGAGGAGATGTATCGTGTGGACCACTACCTTGGCAAGCAGGTAAGACCCGAGCAGTGACCTGCAGGGATTAGCTCTTTCCTGGCCAGGCTGCTTGGCCACTGTCTCTGGGCCTAGTCAGAGCTGGTTTGGGTGAGAGTGTGACTTCTAACAAATCCTTCCTCCAACCTTTAAAACAGTGATTCCCAAAGTGGGCGCCACCGCCCCCTGGTGGGTACTACAGTGATCCGGGGAGCGGTGATGGCCACAGGTGCATTTATCTTTCCTATTAATTGCTATTAAAATTTTAAAAAAAATTAATTTCCAGGGGGCTAAGTGATATTTTTTCTGGAAAGGGGGTGGTAGGCCAAAAAAGTTTGGAAACCACTGCTTTAAAATCTTCCGATAATCTTACTTGCCTTCTCAGTGGATAGGGGGAAGGATTAGAGAGATAGAGGGAGAGAATTTGGAACTCAAAATTTTAAAAAAGAATGTTAAAAACAAAAATGTAGGTATTTGTATTTAAATATAATGTATATGTTTTATATAGTACGTGTTGTCCATATCTTATGGACATATGATACATATTATACATATGATATATGCAATCTAATAGCTATATTATAGGATACATATCATATAATACACATATATTGAATATATGTAATCTAATAGATATATGTATCATATATGTATATTATATAATATTACACATAATATATATATAATAGAATGGATTTATTATACGTATTTTATACTACTATATATTGTATAAGTAATATATATACATACACATATGTATGTATGTATATCTATCTATATCTGTCTGTCTAATTATCCATTTATCCACCTATACCTCCACTCATATATCCATCTTAATTACTCAGCTATCCAACCATCCATCCATCCGTCTATCTGTCTGTTTCTCTATCTATGTCTATATCTATTTCTACCTTCTGATACATCCCTAACAACAGAGACTCCCCCTCCCCACCCCCTTTATATCCTCAGGTCAGAGCACAATGGCTGGTAGAAAGGATCATAGACCTAGAGAGGGAAGGAACCTTACAGGCTACTTATTCATCCCCCTCATTTCACAGCTGAGGAAATTGAGGTGAGGAGGCAGCCTTAGGGTTCCCTATAGCAGAGATTGGGAGCTGGCTTTGGAGCTAGGAAGACCTCCATTCAATTACTACCTCTGGCACATACTGTCTCTATGAACCTGGGCAATGAAGATGGCAGGGCTTAGAGTCAGGAAGATCGGAGTTCAAATCCAGCTTCAGACCTTACCGGACCGGGACAAATCATTTAATGTCTGTCAGCCCCAGTTTAATCAACTGTAAAATGGGGACGATAACAGATCCTACTTCCCAGGGTTTTTTTGAAGATTGAATGAGATAATAATTTCAAAGGGCACACATTGCCTGGCACATAGTAGATGCTTAACAAAGACTTTTTTCTTCCCCATCCTCTTTAACTTCTCAATGTGCTAGGCAACTCTCTCAAATAGTGAGGTACAGAGAGCAAGGATGCCCATTATCGTCTCAATTATATAATATTGTGCTAGAAATACTAGCTTTAGACATTAGAGAAGAAAAAGAAATTGGAAGAATTAAAGTAGGCAATAAGGAAACTAAACTATCTCTCTGAGGATGATATATTTGTAGAATTAGAGAATCCTAGAAAATCAACTAAAAATCCCAATTGAAATAATAAGTTTAGGGGGCAGCTGGGTAGCTCAGTGGAGTGAGAGTCAGGCCTAGAGACAGGAGGTCCTCGGTTCAAACCCAGCCTCAGCCACTTCCCAGCTGTGTGACCCTGGGCAAGTCACTTGACCCCCATTGCCCACCCTTACCACTCTTCTACCTATGAGACAATACACCGAAGTACAAGGGTTTAAAAAAAAAAAGAAATAATAACTTTAGCAAAGTTGCAGGATATAAAATAAACCCATATATATCATTCGTATTTCTATATATTTCCAAAAAAGCTCAGCAGCAAGAGTTAGAAAGTGGAACTCCATTTAAAATCACTTTACACAACATAAAATACTTGGGAATCTAATAGCCAAGACAAACACAGGAATTATATAAACACAATCATAAAATACTTTTCACATAAAATTAGATTTAAACATTTGGAAAAACATTAATTGCTCATAGGAAGGTCAATCTAATATAATAAAAATGACAATCCTACCTAAATTAATTTGTTTATTCAGTGCCCTGCCAATCTACCAAAAAACTATTTTATAGAACTAGAAAAAATAATATCAAAATTCATCTGGAAAGGGGGGAGCTGGGTGACTCAGTGGATTGAGAGTCAGACCCAGAGTCCTAGGTTCAAATCTGACCTCAGACACTTCCTAGCTGTGTGACCCTGGGCAAGTCACTTAACCCCCATTGCCTAACCCTTACCACTCTTCTGCCTTAGAACCAATACCCAGTATTGATTCTAAGACAGAAAGTGAGGGTTTAAAAAAAAATTCATCTGGAAAAACAAAAGATCAAGAATATCAAGGGAACTAATGAAAAAAAAATGTGAAGGAAGGTGGCCTAGCAGTACCAGATATTAAACTATACTATACAGTATTAATCATCAAAACAATCTGGTACTGACTGAGAAATAGAAGGGCGGATCAATGGAATAGACTTAGGGTAAACGACCTCAGCACTCTAGTGTTTGATAAACCCAAAGATCCCAGCTTTTGGGACAAGAACTCACTGTTTGATAAAAATTGCTGGGAAAATTGGAAAATAGTATGGGGATAATTAGGTATTAATCAACATCTCACATCATACAAATGGACATATGATTTAACATAAAGAGTGATATTATAAGTAAATTAGGGGAATAGAATAAATAGTTTACCTGTCAGATCTATGTAGAAGGAAAGACTTTATGACCAAACGAGAGAAAGAGAACAAAATGAATAGTTTTGATTATATTAAATTAAAAAGGTTTTGTATAAACAAACCAATGCAACTAAGATGAGAAGGAAAACAGCAAACTGAGAAAGAAATTTTATAATAAATTTCTCAGCTAAAGGGCTCATTTCTCAAATACATAAAGAACTAAGTCAAATTTGTAAGAATCCAAGTCACTCCCCAATTGATAAATGGTCAAAGGATACAAATAGGCAATTTTCAGAAAAAGAAATCAAAGCTCTCAATAATCATATGAAAAAATGTTCTCCATCACTTGATTAGAGAAATGCAAATTGAAACAACTCTGAGGTACTACCTCAGATTGGCCAATATATGACAGTAAAGGAAAACGATAAATGTTGGAGGGATGTAACAAAATTGGGATACTAATGCATTGCTGGTAGAGTTGTGAACTGATCTAACCATTCTGGAGGTCAATCTGGAACTATGCCCAAAGGGATATAAAACTGTGGATACCCTTTGATCCAATAATACCACTACTGGGTCCAAATCCCAAAGAGATTAAAAAAAAATGGGAAAGGACCTGCTGGTACAAAAATATGTGGTGGCAAAGAACTGAAAACTAAAGGGGTGTCCCTCAATTGGGGAATGGCAGAACAAATTGTGATATATGATGGTGATGGAATACTAGTGTGCTCTAAGGAATGATGAACAGAGTGATTTCAGAAAGAGCTGGAAAAAGCTACATGAACTGATGCAGAATGAAATACGCAGAACCAGGAGATCATTATACACAGTAACTGCAATATTGTGGAATGACTAATAGCAATACAATGATCCAGGACAATTTTGAAGGATTTAGGACAAAGAATGCTCTACCTCCAGAGAAAGAATTGTAGAAGAAATGCAGATGAAAACATGCTTTATCACTTGTTTATTTGGGTATATGTTGTGAGGTTTTGGTTCCATAAGATTATTTGCTTCAAAAAATGAATAATATGGAAATTAAAAAAAAATTTAAGTCAGCATCGGTAGAGGGATTTCTACAGAAAGAGTTACTTTCAGTGATGTCTTGTCCTTCTACCCATCCCACATCGAATTCCAGTGACCAGCTAGGAAATCAGGAGGATTTGGGGCTTTCCTTTGGTAGAGAAATTCCTGCTACTTCCTCATGGGAGTGGCAAGCCTAGCCCCACTTCAGCCCCTCTTCTTTCCCGACAGGCAGTGGCCCAGATCTTGCCCTTCCGAGACCAGAACCGTAATGCCCTGGACCGGCTTTGGAACCGGCACCATGTGGACAGGGTGGAGATTGTCATGAAGGAGACAGTGGATGCAGAGGGTGAGTGAGTGGGGGATGGAAAGAGAGAGGGAGGGAATGGGATGAGCACCATTCCTTGGCTCTCCCCCCACTCTGGGCTCTCCTGCTCCTTTAACCCAAGTCTCTCCCTGGTGGCATGTGGAAGACCATGAGCCTGGATGAGTGACTTTGCCAAGAACACTACAGGCTGAGCAAGTCCTTTGGGTCTTTTCTTGGCCAGTTTCTTGTCATTTCAGTCTGTCGGTGATCAGAAGTTGGCAGCTACCAGGGTATCCATGATGTCCAAAGATCTAGAAGTCCCAGTGTTTGGGAGTGGGAGGTGGCAGTAATCTCTGTATTTATGAGAAGATGGAAAGTGTAGGGCTGTGTTGGCAAAGATGTGGCATGTGTGCCCTGGTGGCATGGAGGGGGCTGTTCCATTCCCCCTCTCCACCGTGCCTGAAGACATTTTTTGCATGTCCTGCCCCTCTGTCCAGCAGCCCAATGCGAGCACTTCCTGCCTCCACTCTGTGGGTAATGCAGGGGGCTCAGAGGAGGCATGATGGTGCAGTTTGGGCATGCCATCTCTGAAAGGTTTGCCAATGCTGATATGGGGGAAAGAGGGCTAGATTTGGAGCCAGACAACCCAAATTGAATCCCAGTTCTTCCTCTTAATAGTTTGAGCCAAAGAATCACTGAATTTGATGTTGCTTGGGGGGATCAGCCGCCATCCAGAAGTCATCCGGTAAATCCAGTGTCAAGCACTGTATATGCTCAACACGAGGCTACCCAGCCTCTGCCTGAAGCCCTCCAGTGAGGCAGGAGCCCTCCTTTCCAATGGCAGTCTGGTCTACTTTGGGACAGCTGTATGCGGCTGGAAATCTGTCCTTCCTCCAAGCCTAAATCTTCCTCTTTGCCACTGCCTCTTTCATGCCTAGTTCTCTATCCAGGGCTAAGCAGAAGAACAAGGCTGAATGCTTTCCACAGACCAGCCTTTTGATTCAGTCCAATTCAGTACAATAAACATTCATTTACTGCCATTTGCCATGTGCCAGGTACTGTGCTAAGTGCCGGGGATACAGATAATTAGATTCAATAAACAGTTATTAAGGGCTCAGGTAGGTGGCTCAAGGGATTAAGAAGAGCCAGATCTAGAGACGGGAGGTCCTGGGTTCAAATCTGACCTCAGCTACGAAGTAGCTGTGTGACCGTGGGCAAAATCACTTAACCCCATTGCTTAGCCCTTACCACTCTTATTGGAACCAATACACAGTATTCCATCTAAGTCAGAAGGTAAGGGTTTAAAAAAATTATTATTAAGTGCCTACTGCGTGCCAAGCACTGTACAAAGGACCAGGGATTTTTGTTGTTCAGTCATTTCAGTCTGTCCTACTCTTTCTGACCCCATTTGGGATTTTCTTGCTAAAAATACGATAGAGGTTTGCCATTCTTCTCCAGCTCATTTTTTAAGAAAACTGAAGCCAGCCGGGTTTAATGACTTGCCCAGGGTCACATGGCTAGTAAGTGTCTGAAGCTGCATTTGATTTCAGAAGTGTGAGTCTTCCTAACTTCAGGCCAAGATCTCTAGTGATACAAATAAGGAAAAAGAAATAGTTCTTGCCCTCTAGGAGCTTGCACTTGAAGGGGGGAAGACTGCACTCAAAAGGAAGCTGAAAAGGTTGGGGGAGACCAGGGACCTGGGCTCTGGGGCTATTGAAGTTATCTGGAAGGTTGTACGCCCTAGAGTGGCTGCAGGGAGCATCTCTGAATTCCTAGAGAATTCATCTGGGTGGTGATGAGACCAGCACGGGGCGGAGGGGTAAAAGTGGGGAATCTCCAAGTAGGTGTCCTGTAGACTCAGACTCAGTGAAGCCAAAATGAAACTTCATGATCTTTTCCTTTCAACCTTCACACCTTCCTAGTTTCCCCATTACTGGCACCAGCAGGTACCAGGTTTACAACCGGAGGGTCACCCCCTGCTCCTCTCTCTCTCATCACTCTCCCCCCCTTCCCAAGTCTTATTGATTCCACCTTCTCAATGGCTCTCCTATACACCCCCTTCTCACCCCTCAGACCACCCCACTGGACTCAGACGTCCACCACCTGTTGCCTGAATTCCTCAATTAGCCTCCATTAGAAAGCGGCTCTCCCTGCCTCCTCTTGCCCCATTCTAAGCCATTTTCCATGTAGCTGCCAAGGGAAGTTTCTGAAGGGCAGGACTGGCCAGTCACCCTCATGCTCAATGACTTTCAGTACTCCCTGTCATTTCTAGGATTAAACACAAAATGTACAACCCTCTAGAATCTGGCCTCTGTATTTTTCCAGATTTCTTCCACCTTCCTCCCCTCCACATAGTCTATATAATCCAGTTATACCGGCTGGCCATCTTGGAGTTCCTAACATGACTCTCCATCTTCCATTTCTATGTCTTTGCACCAACTTCCCCCATTCCTGAAATGATCCGCCACCCCCAACCCCACGCCCACCTCTTGGTTTCCTTGGCTTTCCTTCAAGGTTCAGTTCCAATCCCACCTTCTATTTGTCGTTGTGGTTCAATTGTTTCAACTGTGTCTGTTTCTTTTTGACCGCTTTAGGGATTTTCTTGGCAAAGATACTGGTATGGGTTGACATTTTCTTCTCCAGCTTATTTGACAGATGAGGAAACTGAGGCCAACAGAGTTAAGTGACTTACCCAGGGTCTGATAGTTAATAAATATCTGAGGCTGGATTTGAACTCATGAAGATGAGTCTTTCTGATTCTAAGCTCAGTGCACCACTTTCTATAGGAAGTCTTTTCTCTGCTCTACTCTGTGCCCCCCAAACCACCATGGGCTAATCTCCTTTCAGGTGACCTCCATCTATTCTCTTTCTGGTTCCCTAGTCATTTGTTTGCTGACTCACATTCAAATGTCCATCCTTCAAAACAGGAATTTTTTTTTTTTTTGCCTTCCTAGGTATCCCCTGATGCTCAGCATAGTGTCTGGCACATTTGTTCAGGCATTTCCGATTCTTTGTGACCTCAGGGACCATATTGCTCATGAGGTTTTCTTGGCAAAGATACTAGAATGGTTGGCCATTTTCTTCTCCAGTAGATTAAGGCAAACAGAGGCAAAGTGACTTGCTCAGAGTCACACAGCTAGTAAGTGTCTGAGGAGAGATTTAAACTCAGCTCTTCCTGACTCCAGTCCCCACATCTAGCTGCCTCTGTTTGGCATATAAAAATTGCTGAATAAATTTTCATTGACTGACTGACTACCTAACTAGGATTCTCCCATCCTGCCCTTAGAAAGTTGCTTTTTTTTTTTTTTTAAACTCAGATGTTAGACTTTATCTCTGCCTCTGTCTCTCTCTTTTTCTGGATCCCTGACTCTGTCTCTCTTTTTCTAACTGTTACCTTCTGTCTTGGAATGGATACTAAGTGTTAGCTCCAGGGCAGAAGAGTGGTAAGGGTGAGGCAATGGGGGTTAAGTGACTTGCCCAGGGTCATGCAGCTTAGAAGCCTGAGGAATTTTGAGCTTTGAACCCAGGCCCTCCCAACACCAGACCTGGCACTCTCTTCACTGAGCCCCCCAGCTGCCTCACATTTATCTGTCTTGAATTTCATCTTAGTAGACTCATCTCAGCGCCCTAGAAATTGCCCAGGTTTGAACAGTGGTCTCCAAGCTGCATCAGGCCCTTAGTCAGGCAGCCCTCGATGGACCTGCCCTTATTTCTTGGTTTCTTGAAAATTCCTCCCGGCCCCAGCTTTTAGTCCTGCCCCCTCCCCTGGCTAAGTTGGTCCCGTTCCTATTCTCTTGGTGTCCAGTCCAGCTGCCCTTGACAGGCTGCTGTGTGGGTGCTGAAGACTCCCATTTCCTCCCTTCCACAGAGAAGGGCCGTAGTGAGGTTGTGCCAGGCATGTGGGCGCTGCCACCACTGCTGCTGCTCAAGGACAGGCATGGCTACCTCCTCCCCCTGCAGTGATGCTGCAGAGTTTGTCTGCAGCGTTCAGCAGACACAGGGATGGTTCTGGTCCAGCTGCTGCCCTGTTGTTTGCTCAGCCTCTTCTCCCTGAGCAGCCCCTCCTCGCTTGGGGCTCTGCAAAGGGGAGGAGCAGGGGTCTGGGCACTGCTCTCCATGCCAGGAGGCGGCTCTGCATTCTCCTTTTCTGTCTGGGCTCGACCCTCTGCCTTCCTCCATTCTCTTCCCCTGCTGTCCTCCTTCCCCTCTGAGTAATCTTTCATTCTAGGGCTCTGGAAGCCCACGTCTGCAGAGACTGTTTGTAAATGTGCTTTGGGATCACAGGGGAGGGGGAAGAGGGGGCCAGGGAGACCCAGTTTGGGGACTCGGGTTTCATAACAACAGCTCACATTTTTAATAGTCCTTGAAGGCTTTCTAACAATATTGTATATTTTATTACATTTCCAATTTTATAACCGTTACATAACTTTTGAGTGCTTTCAGCTTACATAAAAGGGCTTTCTTTCTCCTAATAATCTCTCTCAGGTAGGCACTGCAAGGAGGGCCATAGACCAGAGGGGAAGGTCTTGGATTTGGGGTACGAGTCCCCCAGTTCAAATTCCACCACTGCCACTTTCTAGCTGAATGGTCTTAAATAAATGGCAAGCTCTCCGGGCCCCTCTTTCTTCATCTGTAAAACAAGGGGATTGGACTTGGCCTCCAATTTCTTTTCTTACTTTTCAGGACTCTGATCCTCATTACGCAAATGAGGAGACATGCTTAGAGCAGTTAAAGGACTCACCTAAGGTCACACAGCTAGTAAATAACAAAGATGCCCGTGCAACCCTTGACCTTGAAATCCAATATCCTCCCTCCCCAACCCCTCACACTCACTATACTCCGTGACCAGTGTTCCAAGGCTGCAGCTCTGTCTCGAGCCCTTTGGTGTGAACCCAAAGCAGGACCTTCCCTTCCTTTGTGGCTTGGATCTGGGGAACCTTTGTGTCCCCTGCGGGCACAGTGGGAAGAAGGGCACATCTGGACTTCCCATCTCTAGGTCTTGTTCTCTACCCACTGAGCCAGCTGGCTGCCCACAGAAAAATAATTTTTAACATTTGCTTTTTAAAAAAATTTGAGTTCCGAATTTTCTCCCTCCCACCCCTGCCTCTCCTTGAGGAGGCAACAATTTGATATAGATTATCCATGTGCAGTCGTTGCATGCATGTTTTTACTGATGGTCCTCCAAAAATAGACTCCTCCCCTCAGGACAGCTGGGTGACTCAGTGGAAAGAAAGCCACACCTGGAGACAGGAGGTCCTGGGCCCAAATCTGGCCTCAGACACTTCCCAGCTGTGTGACCCTGGGCAAGTCACCTAACCCCCATTGCCTAGCCCGTACTACTCTTCTGCCTTGGAACCAATACCCAGTATTGATTCTAAGACAAGGAAAGCATTCAAAAAAATTTATGTATCTGTGTATCTATCTATGTATCTACTTATTTATGTATTTATGTGGCTAGCTATGTATCTATCTACCTATCTCTGCCTCTACGTCTATCAATCTGTTGATCTATCCATCTATCTACCCATCTCTCACCCTCTATCCCTCTATCTGCCTATCTATCTATCTATCCATCCATCCATCCATCCATCCATCTATCTATCTATATATCCCTCTATCCCTTTGTCTATCAATCCCTCTGTCTGCTTATCTGCCTATCTATCCATCTATCTATTATCTATCTGTCTGTCTATCATCTATCTATCTTATCTATCCATCCATCCATCCATTTATCCCTCTGTCTGCCTATCCATCTCTCTATCTGTCTGTCTATCTATCCATCCATCCTTCTTTCTACCTATATCTATCTATCCCTCTATCTGCTCATCTGCCTATCTATCCATCCATCTATCCGTCATCTATCTATCTATCCATCTATCTATCTATCTATCTACCTATCTACATATCTTTCTTTCTATCTATCCCTCTGTTTATCTGCCTATCTGTCTGTCTATCTTTCTATCTATCCATCTCTCTCTTTTTCTATCTATCCATCCATCCATCAATCATTTCTCTCTCTCTGTCTATATATCCGTCCATCCATCTATCTATCTACCTACCTACACACACACACACACACACACACACACACACACACACACACACTCCTTCCCCCTTTTCTCCTGTTGAATTTGATCATATATTGCAGATTCTAAGCTGGAAGTAACCCCCGGGGCCATTTGGTCTTTCCTCTTCATTTAAGAAGGGGAGGAAGCTAAGGCCTAGAGTGGGAGGAGTGATTTACTCAAGTTAATTCACACACACAAAGAATAAGTGATTGAGGCAGGGTTTGAACTCAGCCCTCTGATTCCAAGACTAGTAGTCTTTCCCTTGCCCCAGATTTATAATACCTCCTTCCCCTAATTCTTTAAAATATAACACAAGGGGCAGCTGGGTAGCTCAGTGGATTGAGAGTCAGGCCTAGAGACGGGAGGTTCTAGGTTCAAATCCGGCCTCAGCCACTTCCCAGCTGTGTGACCCTGGGCAAGTCACTTGACCCCCATGGCCCACCCTTACCACTCTTCTACCAAGGAGCCAATACACAGAAGTTAAGGGTTTAAAAATAAATAAATAAAATATAACACAAATGTCACCTCCTACAGGAAGCCCTCCCTGATTGCCTCTGATCAAAGCCTTCCTTCTTTGGATCTCACACAGCCCTTTGCTTACCTACCTCCCTTTCTTCCGTATTTTACTAAGAGTTATTGAGTATTTGGCCAAGTCCTGACTGTTGCTTTATTCGGTTGGGGGAGGGGGTGCAGCCCACATTCCATCCTTCTACAGGCCCTGTAGCTGTGAGAGGAGAGGTCAGCTGTCTGGGTGTATATCTGAACCCCAAGAGGGTAGGCTCTGTGAGAGGGCAGGAACAGTTCTTCCTCCTCCTCCCCTCTCCATCTCAATGTTCTATATTCAGAAGATCCTTTGGGGTCCTCACGGGGTATTTTTTTTTAATTCTTGCCTACTGTAGAATCAATCCTGTGGATTGGTTCCAAGGCAGAAGAGTGGTAAAGGCTGGGCAATGGGGGTTAAGTGACTTGCCCAGGGTCACACAGCTGGGAGGGGTCTGAGGCAAGATGAGATGACCTCTAAGAGTTCCTTCTCACTCTTAACTTGGACCTTGTGGGCTTTGGAATCACTCAGTGAGTGAGTCATCATCGTTATTTTGATCCTTCTGCATAATTGTGTCCTTTGGCTTCTCTGCACCCCCAGCAAACGCCCAAGCACTGGGGACAGGAGCTGGCCTTACCCTGACACCTGGCGTCTCCCTTGGGCATGCTGGAAGGATGTATAGGGAATGGGGTGGAGGCGATGCGGAGTTGTTCAGCCATTTTTCAGTGACGTCAGAATCTTCATAACCCCATTTGGGGTTTCTTGGCAGAGATGCCAGAGTGGTTTGCCATTCCCTTACCTAGTTCATTTTACAGATGAAGAAACTGAGGCAAGCAGAGTAGAGTGACTAGCCCAGGGTCACATAGCTAGTAAATATCTGCGGCTATGTTTGAACTCGGTCTTTTCGACTCCAGTCCTAGCTGTCTTTCCACTGTACCACCTAGCCAGGGAATTGTGGTTATATTATTCAGGAGCTCTTGCAGAAAATCCTCCAGGAAAGGTAATTCTTAAAGACAAAGCCAGCCTTCCAACCCTTGAAGCCGGTTTCCCTCTCTCCTCATTCCTCTCATTTAAATAGGAAGAAACTGAATCCCTGGAAGTGACTTATCCAAGGTCACAGCAGTAAATTCAGAGTTTGCATCTAGGTCTTCAGATTCTCCAATCCATCATTCTATCCACCATACCATTACTATCTACCTAGTCCAATAAGACATAAATGTCATATATTCTAAAATTATCTTAGCTGATAGCATCATAGATTTAGAGCCATAAGGGATCTCAGCATTGGCTGGTGGAAGATTTCCTTATTTGGACCCAGAAGACCTGGGTTCAAATCCAAACTTTGCTGCTCAGAACCATGTGCTAATGGCCCATAGGTGCTTCTTTCTAGCCTCTAGAATGAGGGATTCAACTAGATGACCCCTGAAGCATCCCCTTCAGCTCTCCATCTATGATTCCATAATCTAAGTCCGGTGCTTTTATTTCACAGATAGGATGTGGCTAACCTTAACCAGAAAAGTTAAGTGACTTGCTTAGAGTCACACAGATAGTGGCAGAGCTGGGATTTGAACCCAGGTCATCCTTTGACTCAAATCCAGCAAGACATAAGGTACGGTATATTCATGGATGTTTACGTAGTCCTTTAAAATTTGCAAAGCTCTTTTCTAGTGTAAAATTAAAGTTAATATCCAATAATTCCAAGAATTATATTTTATAAGATTTATTAGCAATCACTTGAAGTAGAGGAAATAAAAAGACAAAAGTAAAGCCTGAGTAAAGAGAAGTTTTTTTCCCCAACAGCATTAGTGGGAGAAGAAAGAGAGAGAGAGACACAGAGAGAGAGACAGAGAGAGAGAAAGAGAGAGAGAGACAGTCAGAGAGAGACACAGAGACAGAAAGAGAGAGAGAGAAGAGACAGACAGACAGACAGAGAAAGAGAGAGAGAGGAAGAGAGAGAGACAGAAAAAGAGAGAGAGAGACAGACAGACAGACAGACAGAGAAAGAGAGAGAGAGAGAGAGAGAGAGAGAGAGAGAGAGAGAGAGAGAGAGANGAGAGAGAGAGAGAGAGAGAGAGAGAGAGAGAGAGAGAGAGAGAGAGAGAGAGAGGAAGGGGGGGGCGTTACAGAAACTTTATCTCTAAAATGTAAGGATATAACGGGAGGATGAAAAGGGATTCTGGGAAACAGAGTCCTGGGGTACAAAATTTTAATTACGCACCTGATATATTATATCATTTGAGCTTCATAATAGCCATGTTGGATAAGTACTCCAGGAATCACTTCCCCCATTGTACAGATGAGGAGGGTAACACATAATAATAGCTCCCAGGGATGTTCTATTAAGTGTCAGAAGTGGGATTTAAACCCAGGTCCTGACGGCATTGCCACGCTTCCTCTTGGAAGGAAGGAATGTAATAGAAAGAGCCCTGAATTCAAAGGTTCAGATCTCAGCTCTATTGCTTATTAGCTACATGACTTTGGGCAAGTCAGCTTCCTCTCAGTGGGCCTCAGTTTCTTCTTATGTGAAATGGGAAGATTGGACTAGACGGCTCCTGATGTCTCTTCCAGCTCTAATGCTATGACTCTTAGGGATAAGAACTAGATCCATGATTTTCACTTGTAGGAGGAATTCCCAGATTAGAAAACTCCCTCTACCAATTTCTGGTTGGCATTTTCCCTGTAACATATGGTGTTAGTGGGAGTATAATATTTAGAATATAGTATATGTGTACACATATATTTGCACATGTATGTATGTATGTATGTGTGAAAGTGAGATAGAGTGTTAGACTTGGAGTCAGAAGACCTGAATTAGAATCCTGCCTCAGTAACGTACTGGCTATGTAATCCTGGACAAGTCACTTAACCTTTATTTGCGTCAGTTTTCTCATCTGTAAAATGGGGATAATAATTGTACCCACTTATAGGGCCAAATGAGACAAAGAAGGCTGAGCTTTGTAAACCTGAACATGCTCTAGAAACACCAGATGTTAACCTTATCATAGGTCCAGAGCTGGAAAAGACCCCCTTGATGTCATATTGTTGAACTCCCGAGTCTCTCTCTTGGGTCCTGATCCCAAATCCCCACTACCAATGCAAGTTGGTACCTTCTTTGAAGCTGAAAAGTTGAGCAGCTAAGTGGTGTAGTGGATAGAGCACTGGGCCAGGAGACAAGAGGTCCTGTGTTGAAATCTGATCTCAGACACTTCCTAACTGTGTGACCTTGGGCAAGTCATTTCACTTTGTTTGTCTTTGTTTCATCATCTATAAAATGAGCTGGAAAAGGAAATGGCCAGCTGTCTTTGCCAAGAAAATTCCAAATGGCGTCATGAAGAATTGGACAGGACTGAAATGATCAAATAACAACAATAAAAAGAAATCTAAGAATCTCAGTGACTATTGTATAGCCAAGAGCATAGTGAGAGGTCACGTGAGTTGCCCAGAGTCACAGATCCAGTGTGTGTCAAAGGCAGGACTTGAACTCAGAACTTTCTGGCTTCGAATCTGACTTGCTGACTTTCTCTCCACCATACTATATGTTGTCTATGATTGTTGTTGTTTTTTCTTGAGCCATTAAACTTCTGAGGGGTGGGTTATGCTTTGATAGCCTCAAGTGGGCTCCATCCAGGCTACCATGTTTGCTGACAACCTTAGAGCTGGCAGCTGCCTGGGAAAGGCCCCTGGATCACATTTCCCTACCAAATGCCTTCTTCTGGCCATCCTCCCTTTAGGAGTTCATCCCTTCTACCGAAGCAAGTTGGTATTTTTTTTCAAACTGAAGAGTCTGACAACTAGGTGGTACAGTGGATAGAGCCTTGAGCCTGGAGTGAGGAAGACCCGAGTTCAAATCTATGTGACCCTGGGCAAGTCACTTCACCTCATTTACCTCCATTTCATCATCTACAAAATGACCTGACTTATAGCCAGCCTATAAATAAGGAGACCCAAATTAGTGTTTTTTTTTTACTTTTTTTTTTATTTTAAACCCTTAACTTCTGTGTATTGACTTATAGGTGGAAGAGTGGTAAGGGTAGGCAATGGGGGTCAAGTGACTTGCCCAGGGTCACACAGCTGGGAAGTGTCTGAGGCCAGATTTGAACCTAGGACCTCCCGTCTCTAGGCTTGGCTCTCAATCCACTGAGCTACCCAGCTGCCCCCCCAAATTAGTGTTTTTATTAAAGAGTTTTATTGGGACAGCTAGTAGCTTGGTGGATAGAGCCAGGCCTAGAGTCTGGAGATCTTGGATTCAAATCTGGCCTCAGACACTTGCTGTGTAACCTTGGGCAAGTCACTTAACCTCCTTTGCTTAGCCCTTACCGCTCTTCAGCTTTGGAACTCATACTTGGTACTGATTCTAAACCAAAAGGTAAGGGTTAAAAAAAAAAGTTTTATCGATGAATTTTCTTCTTAGAACATAGCGGTCTCCAAGTAAATGCACGGTCAAATGCCATCCTCACCCCTGATCAAATTAATTCTCCCTTGTAACAAAGAGAATCGAGCAAAATTAACACAGGAATATTCCAGCATTCTACATCTAACTCCCTAATTCCCTATGGAAAGGAGAGGGGTGCTTCCTCCTGCCTTCTTAGGGACCAAGACTAATCTCCAGTTACTCTGCATTTGGCTTCACCTTTCAGTTTTCTTCATTGCATATAAGTAATTGTTTGCCAGGCTCTGCTCTCTTCCTTCTTCATCAGTTCATACTGGTCTTCTCATACTTCCCTGAATTCCTCCTATTTGTTATTTCATAGGATCACCCAACTGGTCCATATCCCTCATTTTACAAATGGTTGGATGGAAAGAATGGAGGGAGGGAAGGAAAAGAGGTAGTAAGGAAGGAAGAGTTGAGAAAGGAAGGAAGGAAAAGAGGGAGAAAGGAAGAGAGAAAAAGGAGGGATGAAGGAATGAAGGATTGAAGGAGGAAAGAGGGAAGGGAGAAAGGGAAGTAAGGAAGGAGGGAAGGAAAGAAGAAGAGGAGACAGAAGGAAAAGAGAGATAAGAGAGAAAGAAGGAGAGAGGAAGAAAGGAAGGAAGGAGGGAAGGATTGAGGGAGGAAAGAAAGAAGAATTGAAGGAGGAAAGATAGAGGGGAGAAAGGGAGGGAAAGAAAAAGGAAAGGAAGGAAGGAGGGAAGGATTGAGGGAGGAAAGAAAGAAGAATTGAATGAGGAAAGATAGAGGGGAGAAAGGGAAGGAAGGAAGGAAGGAAGGAAGGAAGGAAGGAAAGGAGAGAGAGAAGGAAAGAAAAAAGAGAGAAGGAAGGAAAGGTGAGAGAGAGAGAAGGAAAGAAAAGAGAAAGGGAGAAAGGAAGGAGGGAAGGATTGAGGAAGGAAGGAAAAGAGGAAAGAAAGAAGGAAAGAGGAGAGGGAGGAAGAAAGAAAAAAATTAAGCAGCTACTGTGCTAAGCACCATGCACTTTACAAATATTATCTTAATTGATCACAACAATTCAGGGAACTGAGGCAGACAAAGGTGAAGTGTCTTGCTTAGGATCATACAGCTTGTGAGTATCTGAGGCTGGATTTGAATGATGAGGAAACTACATGATGAGGAGGCCTACAAAGGTGCAGTGATTTGTCCTCGGTTCCATAAGTAGTTAAGTAACAGTGCTGGGAATTGCCCTCGGGCTCTTTGATTCCAGACTCCCTACTCTTTCCACTGCTCCAGCTTTCCTACCAGACAATAATATTCCATTATGTTCACGTATCACAATTTGTTCAGCTGTTGTTCAATCAATACACTCCCACTTTAGCTCCAGAAGCTTAGTTAGCACAAAAAGTGCTGCCATGAGTATTTTGGCAAATATAAGGCCTGCCTTTGAGCTTTTTGGGCATATGCCCAGTGGCGGAATGTCGGGGTATCAGAAATTCTTCTTTTTTTTTTTTTCCCTGCTGCTCTATGACTTCTGGTGCCCATTTTCCTTGTTTGAAAGAACACAGCTCCAGTGAAGTATGGAAGTATTCCGCCATCTTGGCTGGCAAAGGGAGGGACTAACTATTGCCTTTCTGTCCAGGGATCTGGCCTGAAATCCAATCATGCCTTCTCAAGCTGGCTTAGTCTTATCTATGTGCTCCCATAAGTCCTTCCCAAGGTCCTCACGTCCTTATATGGGTACACAATAATTAATCCATCATTCTTCTTCCTCATTCTTACTATGGAATTGGCCTGATGTTTTGTCTTCTAGTTTTATTTATAGCACCCCCACTCTCCCCACCCCTCCCAAATACCCCAACATACCAGGATTGATAGGATTGAGTTCATAGGACTTTGGAGCTAGAAGAGCTTGATCTTGGAGGCAGCCATTTCAATTTACAATTGAGGGAAACTGAAGCAAACAGGGTTAAGTGACTTGCCTAGGGTCACAGAGTTAATAAGTGTCTGAGATCGGATTTGAACTCAGGTCTTCCTGACTCCAGGCTCAGTACTCCATCCTCTGAGCCACCCAGCTGCCCAAGTATTTAATATAGTGCCTAGCAAACAGTAAGCACTTAATAAATTCTCCTTCATTCGCCATATGCTGCTTCTCTTGTCACCATGTTGGTCAAGAGACAAGAATCTCACATTAAGATAGTTAGGCGTGTGCTTATAGATGTTCAAAAAGTTGCATGAGGGGGCAGCTGGGTAGCTCAGTGGAGTGAGAGCCAGGCCTAGAGACAGGAGGTCCTAGGTTCAAACCCGGCCTCAGCCACTTCCCAGCTGTGTGACCCTGGGCAAGTCACTTGACCCCCATTGCCCACCCTTACCAATCTTCCACCTATGAGACAATACACCGAAGTTCAAGGGTGTAAAAAAAAAAAAAAAAAAAGTTGCATGATTCTTTGCATCTATCCTCAGTCCCTTGTAAGGTGGCCATGATCACCACTGCAGGAATGGAAGGGACAGGGCCATTTTGTATTTTTCCTTTGCTTCATGGGTTGCCATAGCCAAATCTCTGTGTCATCCTTTATTCCAGTTATATTCTGGGACACAATTTTTAAAAATCTCTGGCTTTGGAGTAAGAGGACTTGAATTCAAATCTCACTCTTGCAGTTTACTACTTGTGTTACAGAGTCATGGAACCTCCCCAGATCTCAGTTTCCTCATCTGTAAAATAAGAGGAAGGGTGTGGACTCCGTAGCCTTTGACAGGGCCCTTCCTACTTCTAGAGAAATATTCCTATGACGATGCCCCACATAATAATAGCTAGCATTTATAGAGTGCTTTAAAGTTTGTAAAGAGCTTTACAGATATTTTTTTCATTTAAACTTAACAACCTGGGGGGGGAGGGGGAGTACTATTATGATCCCTATTTTACAACTGAGAAAATGAAGGCAAACAGAAGTTAAGTGTCTTGTCTAGGTTCATACATCTAAGAAGTGTGTGAGGCTGGATTTGAACTCAGGTCTTCCTAACTCTAGGCTCCATACTTTTCCCAAAGTGCCATCTGGCTGCCACTAGCTAATCGTTTGCTTTATCTTGTCTTTGTAGTTCTACAACTTCTCTTGACATCATCCACTTCTCTTCCCAGCTGCCATATTGGTTCAGGCCCTCATCACCCTCTCCTGAACTATGGCAATATATTGGTGCCTCTCTGCAGCTGCCTTTCCTGTATGAAGTCTCTCCTCTCTTCCCTCTCCAGTCTACCCTCCACAAAGCCCTCTAATGGATTTTCTAAACGCATGTGTCACTTCACGCCCTCAAGGAACCCCAGTGGCTCCCTCTTCCACCTAGGATCCATCATGAACTCCATGATTTGGCATTTAAAACTTCCCTGGCTTCCTTTAAGCCCCAACTTCTGCAGAAAGTTTCCTCCAACCCCTCTTAATCCAGAAACCTTCCCTCTGGCTATTCCTTCCACTTTCCTCCATATCTAGCTTGCTTTAACATAGCTGTCTGTTTATTATCTCCTCCATGAGATTGTGAACTCCACAAGGGCAGGCACCATCTTTTGCCACTTTCTGCATCCCTAGAGCTTAGCACAGGGGCACATAGTAGGCACTTAATTAATGTTTATTGACTGCCTGATTGTCTTCATCACTTGGCCCCATCCTACCTTTCTAGTCTTATTATTCATCATTGTCTTCCATATTCTTTGTGGTCCAGCCCAATCAGCCATCTTAAGATACTTCATCTCCCACCTCCCTGCCTTTGTAATGGCTCTCTCCAGGTATGCCTGGAATGCCCTCCCTCATCACCTCTGCCTCTTGGAATCACCAGTCGCCTTCAAGTCCTAACTCAAGCACAACTTTCTACATCAAGTTATTCTTCCTCTTCCTCTTCATCTTTTTCCCCCGTACTCCCTCTTCTTATATGCTTTGTCTGTGTTGTACAAACACTTACTTGGATGCATGTTGTCTTTCTTATTAGAATGGAAGCTTCTTGAGGGCAGAGGCTGTTTAGCATTTGTTTTTGCAGAGCACCTAGTGAGTGAATACTTAATGGTTGTTGATTGAATGAACCATGGTGGCTGCCACTTGGAACTCCTCTAAGTGCTCATCCAGTTTTTGATTTAAGCTCTCTGGGGATGGGGAGCTCACTACCTCCCAAAGCAGTACCTTTCATTTGAGAGCAGTTCAAGTTACTTGCATCCTACCTAAATTTGCGTCCCATTCATTATTACACTGAAAGCTCTGCCTTCTGAGCAAACGGCTCTCTTCCAGGTGATCAATTTTCAGACAAGTGAAAGCATGCTCAGGTCCTTGCTAAGTCTTCCCCTCTCTAGGCTGAATCTGCCCTGTTGGGTCCTCACAGGGCATGGCGTCGAAGCCTTCCACATTCTTGCTGTACCATCTTCCTCAAACTTATCTCTGCCCATATCTAAAAAAGTTATCTAAAAGTTCACACCCAGACCAGAACGAAATACTCCAGCTGTCATGGGACCAGGCTAGAGGACAGAGGGCCCGTCATCTCCTTTAGTCCTGGAAATTATGCCTCTCTGTTCAAATCCTAGGCAGCTAGGTGGTGCAGTGGATAGAGAGCCTGACTGGAGTCGGGAAGACCTGAGTTCAAATCTGGCCTCAGAGTGTTTGACCCTGGGCAAGTCACTTTACCCTGCTTGCCTCAGTTTTCTCATCTGTAAAATGAACTGGTGAAGGAAATGGCAAACCATTCTAGGATCTTTGCTGAGAAAACTACAAATGGGATCAAAAGAATTGGACACGACTGAAAAATGACAACAACAGTAACCTCATTTTGTAGACAAGAATGATCTGAGTTCAAATCTGGCCTCAGATTCTAGGACAGGAAGGGTATGAAAAAGCAAAAGAAGATGGGTTAGAGTTTAGGTTAGCTGAACTTCTGTAGATTCATTGAGAAGTACAGCCCAGAGATACCAATAAGCTGACTCTTTGGGGTGGGGGGGTTATTTCCAGTGGCTAGTTTTAACTCCTTTTATGTCTTAAAGTCAAAAGACCCAAAATGGGGCCAAAGGAGGTCCCAGCTGGTGTAGTGATTGTTTAAACCATTTTCTTACAAAGGTTAATGCCTTTTTTTGAGTCTTTCCTGGCTCTATTGGCAGTAGATCTCGTTCCCAGGAGGTAAGCAGCCTTTGTAATGGAGATCCTCAAGGGACAGGATTCTTACTTTCTGGGATGATTAAAATTCTTTGGAGACCTTATCATCATTTATAATTATTTATTAAACAATAAAAAGCAGGCCAGAGACAGAGAAGGCACTCAGCTCCCTTAGCCGCCTCCCCCAGGAATCCTAAGCCTGACCTCACACCTAGCCAAATCACTGAACCCTGTTTGCCTCGGTTTCTTCATACATAAGATGAACTGGAAAAGGAAATGGTAAACCCTCCAGTATCTTTGCCAAGAAAACCCCAAATGGGGTCACAGGGAACCAGATATGACTAAAAATTGATTGGGTTGTTCAAATCCTGGCTCTGCTGATTAATTTTTTGATCATTGACAAGTCAGTTAACCTCACTGGGCCTCAGTTTCTTGAAGCAGAGGTAACAAATACTCCTGGGGATGACAAATACTTCCCAGGGTTGTTGTGAGGCTTAAATCAGAGAGTTTATGTACAGTATTTTATAGAGTGTGGTACAGTGAATAGTATGCCACAACTAGAGTCCAGGGCCTGGGTTGCATTCACTCCCTCTGCTTAATCACTTATCAGCTTTGAGATCTTAGGCAAATCACTCAGACCCTTCCAAGCCAGTGTCCTCATCTGTAAAATAAGGAGGTTGGTTCTGTGATCTCACCTCCATGGGTCTCAGTTTCTTCATCTGTAAAATAAGGATATTGGTATGATGATAATATACGGTAATATATTGATATGTTATATATAGACACGACACATAACATATGATAATAATAAATGATCATTTATATTCAGATAATGAAATTTCAGATCTTAATTCATTGTGCTGTGGGAGGACCATCTGTGACCTCACCTTTGTGGCCTCAGTTTCTTCATCTGTAAAATGAGGATAATGGTATTTCAGATAATGAAATTTCAGATCCTAATTCATGGTGTTGTGGGAGGACTGTCCTTACCTAGTTCAGAAGAGTGCTCACCTAAGGAATAATTACCAGGCTAGAATAGATCTTAGAAAATAAAGAAATCTATTAGGAGAATGGCCAGGAAGCAGAGGGAAGGTGGAAGCTGCCTTGGTGAGGGACAGGGGGTTCAGGATTTCTATATCTTTGAGAAAAAGAGACCATGGCACCAGAAAGAAAGGGGAGAGGGTGTGACAGAGACAAACAAGGAGGATTCAGTGACATTATTATGCTAGGTGCCATAGAATCTGGGGTCCAAATAAAGGGATACACTATTTGGAACATATTTATGAAGGTTCATATCCATGCTCAAGCCCTCATCATAGAAGTAGGCAAAACACACTTCTATGAGAATCTGGTGTTTATACAGTTGTCTCTTTAATTGTACCAAGGTCCACTTTCTACTGCCATGTGCATTCCTGGGGTCAGAGGCCAGGCTGTTTATCACATATCCTTTAGGGCTCAGGGGTCTCCAGGGTCCCACATCTCCCACAATGGGGTCATTTCTTTTAAACTCACTTTCCATCTTAGAATCACTATTGGGTACTGGTTCCAAGGCAGAAGAGTGGTAAGGGCTAGGCAATGGGGGTTAAGTGACTTGCCCAGGGTCACACAACTAGGAAGTATCTGAGGTTGGACTTGAACTCAGGGACAATAAGCCTTCCTGATTCTAAAATAACTCCGCAGAATCGATGCTAAAAGTGGCAAAAACAGACAGGAGTCAGGAGTGAAGCTGAACAGCAAGGGACAACTAAGGATGAGGATTTGACTTCTCTGGCCTTAGTCCCAGCCACCATAGGCCCTGGAGGCAGGAACAGAGGAAAAAAGAGTGAATCAACAAGGCAGCCTCCTGGGAGCAGGAGGTAACCTCACCTTGTTTGCTGAACCCTGGAGCTTGCATCTTTGAGGATACTATTGGAATCCATGGCAGAGTGCCCTGAGAGCAGCTATGTCAGCTACTGTGTTGGCTCCTGAGACCCCTGCTGGCTCACAGCTGGGGATCGAAGAAGGAGACAACACCAAGTCAATGAGTGCCAGGTCCTAAGGGCAGGAATTCAAAACCTGCTAACAATGGGGGATTTTGGAGGATTAAGGAATATGGAAAGGAGTGAGGAAGGAGCACATTTTGTCAAAAAATTGGGGCTTATCAGGTGTGGTCAGCAGAAGAGTAGAGTCCCTGACTGCTGCCACAGGTGGAGGTAGCCTCTCAGCTTGTAATTTCAGGGGCAGAACTTCCCTTAGTCTCTGGCTGGAAGACCTGAACTCCATCACAGACCAGAGTTTGAACAGGAGACCTGGGAGCACATCAGACCCTGGACTGTAAAACCTGGAATAACTAACTAGGACCCAGGGGGGAAAAAAACACCATAAAAGATCCTGAAACCTGAGGTAGCATATCCCAATATAATAGGAACCCTGAGACTCTAGCAAAAAAAGTCAATAATTAAGCTTATTGGCCAGGCTGCTCAAATTAAAAGAATAAAAAAGTAAAAATGAGCAGCAAAGAAAGAAAGAACTCAACTAGTGATAGCTATTATGGGGACAGAGAAGATCTTGGCTCAAACTCAGAGGACAGTGAAATAAAAGCATCTACTTCAAAAACAGAAAAGAAATATAATAAATGGCCACAAGCTCAAAAAAAAACTTTTGGAAGACCTTTAAAAAGACCTCAAAAAACAAGTGAGAGAGGTTGAGGAAAAATTAGAAAAAAATAAGAGCAATGCAAGAAAATCCATAAAATTGTGAAAGATCATCCAAGTGGAAAAAGAGATTCACAAAACTCATGGAAGAAAATAATGTATTAAATACTAGAAGTGGACAAGGATAAGCTAACAAATTCTCTGCTCCAGTCAGGCCTGTCTCCTCATGGTTCCCTTAGCTTTGCCATGCTTACCTGTACCCCTGGGCCTCTGCTTGAGGTCTTTCTCCCATTGGCAATAATAGAAATAATGATCACAGTTCATGTTTCTATATTGTTTCATAGTTTTCAATGCTCTTTTGTTTGTATTGTTCATTCGAGCCTCACAACAACCCGGTGAGGGTAGGTGCTATTATCACTCCCAATTTACAGATGAAGAACTTGAGGCTCCAAGGCTTACATGACTTACCCAGGCTCACATGGCTAGTAAGTGTTGGAAGAGGGATTCAAATCAGGTCACTCCTGATTCCAGATCTTACCCATTTTACAGTGTTATATATATAATATATTAATAATATGTAATATAACATATGATATACTTATATACAATATATTAATAATATATAATAGAATATAGTATATGCCTATATAATATATTAATAATATGTAATATAACACACTATATACTTATATATAATATATTAATAATATATAACAGAATATATTATATGCCTATATAATATATTAACAATACATAATAATATAATATATAAAATTAGCTATTATCAATTATTATTATTACTGTATACAATGTACTATGTGGGGGCCTGGAGAAGATAGAAGGTTTAGTTGGCACCTAGGAGCCTGCCCTTTGTTGGGCATAAAACATAAACACGAGTAGCTGTAACGTGGGCCAGAGAGATAAGAAACAATGTAAGATTCCAAGGAGGAGAGGCAACTAAGTAGAATGGCGGATAGAATGCCAGACCTGGAGTTGGGAGAATCTGGATTCAAATCTGACTTCAGACATTTCCTAGCAGTGTGACCCTGGGCGAACCATTAACCTTAATTGCCTCTCCCTTTAGAATTAATACTCAGATAGAATTCTGGTATGGATTAGAAAAAAAGATTCAAGGTAGGTCATCGATTACTGGTGGTGGTGGGGTGAGTTCAGGGTAGCTTCCTGGAGGGGTTATCTTTTAAGTTGGACTTTTTGAGTGACAAAAGGAAGAAATAAAGCAGATGAAAGAGGGACCATTTTAAGCTTAGTTATCAGAGTGGTCAAAAGCTCAGAGGTGGGAAACCATGAATTTAAGGTTTAGATTTCAGTTCGATTGGAGTTTGGAACAACAGTAGTGGAATCTGGGCAGGTGTGGGAAATAAATGCTAAAAAAAGTAATTTGGTGTTATACTGGGGAGTCTTGCATATCAGGTTCAAGTGTTTGAACTTGACTCAGAGACATTGGAGGGCCTTGGCCAGGTCCCTCCCCTTCTTCATCCAGCCCAATCCCTCCCGCCATCTTGCCACATCATGCCAATTCACTCTCTACTCCTTCCTTTCCTCAGGTCGCATCAGCTTTTATGAGGAATATGGAGTCATTCGAGATGTCATCCAGAACCACCTGACCGAAATCCTCATGTATGTAGCCATGGAGCTCCCCCGAAACCTCAGCAACCCAGAGGAGCTGCTTCGGTGCAAGTTGCAGACCTTTCGGGCTCTTCGGAGTCTGGAGAAAGGGAACACTGTCCTGGGGCAGTACCAGGCTTACGGGGGGCAGGTCCAGAAGGAGCTGCAGAAGCCTGCTGGGTATATGAGCCTGACACCAACCTTTGCAGGTAGGTTCCTTGGTTGTGCTAGAGCCAGAGGGTCCTCGGTGGAAATCAGGGGTGCTTTGGACCAGGAACCAAGGAACCTTGGGTCGAGTGTTGTCTCTCTGTGAATCATTGGACAAATCCAAGTATCCCAGCCATTAAGCTAAAAGGGACCCTATTGGCCATCTCATTTTACAGATGAGGAAACTGAGGCTCAGAGATGTCCTAGGATAATAGATGTCACGATAGTAGGGATTTTTGGAGTCTTCTCGTTTTTACAGATAATGAAATCGAGGCCCAGAGATGTCCTAGGATGTCCTAGCTATTAAGATGGAAGGAACCTTAGGAGACCTTTTAATTTTTACAAATAGGAAAACTCCTGAGGTCCAGTGAGGTTAAGTGATTTTCTTAAAGCCACATAGTTAGAATAATGAGAATATGAACCCAGGTCCTCTGATTCCAAAACTTTTTTTGTTATGCCTCTCACTTGACACCTTGGGGTTCCATCAGAAATATACAGAGATTTCACTGGATGGTCCTAGAAGTATTTTCTGTCCCTCTCTTTTTTTTCCTTTAAAGCATGGTAAGGCTTATTTCTTTAATATTTTTTTATCAATTAACAAGCATTTATTTTCTCTCCCTCCTATGTACCACCTAGTTGGTAAGAAAAGAAAAACCAAACTCTTATAACACAAATACAGATTCAAACAAAACACATTCCTGCTCTGGTCATCAAAAAAATATGTCTCTTTCTGCATCTTGAATCCATCATTTCTCTGTCAGAAGGTGGGTAGCAGGTCTTGGTCTTCTGCTCATTGGTCTTCTTCAATTGCAATTGGTCATAGTATTGATCAGAATTCTTAGTTTTCTCAGCTGTAAAATGGGTGAATAATAGCACCTCCCTCATGGGGTTGTTGTAAGGGCCAAATGAAAGCCTTTGTAAAGCATTTTGTAATCCTAAAATACTATATTAATTTTTATTCTTGGTGATATTGTAATCATTAAGTCTTTTAACGTTACTTGTCTTTGCAATGCTATTGTTATTGATAAATTGTCCTCCTGGTTCTGCTCCCTCCACTTTGCATCAGTTCATAAAGACTTCTCATGTTTCTCTAAATCCATCTTTTTCATATAGAAGGTATTTCTGCTTCTGTAGAGCTGGCTCTTCAATCCAGAGACCATTCAGATATGACTATCAGTGACGGTCCAGGGGGATTTTCATGAGGACTCAATGGGACGTGTGAAATTCCTCTGGGATGCCTTTACCACTGACCTAGAGAGCCATGTTACTAGTTGGCTTTTTTTCTGGGCAGAGAACGTCATTGGTGGCACTCTTCCCGCACTGGCCTGATGAGGATGGCCTGAGACCAGCTGCATATCCCTGTAGATCCTTGGCCTGGTGGCCAGGAACCTTCTCACTTCCCAGGGGTTAGTGGGATGGGGTGGCTGGCATTCCTTTGTTTGGAACCTTCTAAGCCCTACCTGGTCACACTGTCTGGTTGTTAGCTATGAGCTTCCCAGCCAGACCAGGCAGTTCTCCTAGTGTCTAGTGATCAGCACATCGAATAAGGGCAGCTGCTGTTATAGTCCAGAAAGCCAGTGGCCATCTGTCCCATGTAAGCCACTTCCCTCCCCCTAACCCATAGCCCTTCTTGCCTACCTCAGGTAAGTACTAAGGACCCATCATAGTGTAGCAGGAAAAAGATCCATGATCTCCCACTGTATGACCTTGGGCAAGTCATTTTTCTGGGTATTTGTTTCTTCAGTTTCTTCAGAAAGGGGGTTCAATAAATGGTAAGCCCTTTTAGCTCTGATCTATGAGTCTACAATCCAAGTTGGGTCTCTGGGCTTGGTGTCAAGAGGGACCTGGGTTCTGATCTTACCTCTGACACTTAACTCTATAGCCTTGAGCAAATCTCCCTCCCTGAGCCTCAGTTTAAAGATGATGATGAGAATGAGGATGTTAATGACAGCTAACATTTATATAGTGCTTTAAGGTTTGCAGAACACATTTTATACCTGTTACCTCATTTTTCTTTATAATATCGAATAGATAGAAACAACATTTATTAAGCACCTACTATGTGCCAGGTAGTGCTAGGGATATAAATATAAGCTGGCAAAACAGCCTGGACCCTCTAGAAACCTAATAGAAGAAACAACAATTCTGTCTATAAAAGTAGAATGAACAGAAATAAAAGAAATATGTAGGAATGTATGCAAAGTCATTAAATACAAGGTCCTTTGGGAGGGAGAAGATGAGCAGTTGGGAGGACCAAGAAAGGAAATCTTCATGCAGAAGGTGGTGCTTGAACTGACTGTGTGAGTCTGGCTAAGTGACTCAACTTCCCTGTGTACCTAGAAGACTCTCAGGGACTGCAAGTCACTAACCTGTCACCAATCTGCATTGGCAGAAGGAGTTTCCCTACTGGGAGTGCCCTCTGGCAGTATAATGACAAGCCCATTTCTGAAGCAAAACCCCCTCTCCTCTGTATGGTACAGGTTTTATTATCTCCTTTTTACAGAAGAGGAAACTAAGTCTCAGAGAAGTTAATTGACTTGTTGAAGGCCAGTGTCTGAAGCCAGATCTGAACCCAGATTTTCCTTTCTCCAAGTTCAGTGTGTGAGGCTGCCAATGGATTCCTTCACTGAAGAAAGAAAGGAAAGGGGGAGAGAGCAAGACAGAAACAGAGAAACAGAGTCAGGGAGACACAGAGATGGGGGAAGGGAAAAAGAAAGAGAAAGGAAGAAAAAGAAAGGAAGGAAGGAAGGAAGGAAGGAAGGAAGGAAGGAAGGAAGGAAGGAAGGAAGGAAG
>NC_058132.1:44065430-44107135 GCF_016433145.1 Gracilinanus agilis
CCCCCTCCCGTAGCTAACAAGCAGTTCCGCTGGGTTTTACCTGTGTCATTGCCTTGATCTCTTTCTAAGCTGGCCAATTTTTCTTCCTCATTTCCTTCCTGGGCTTTTCAGCTTGGGCTATGATGTGGAAGGGGACCAGATAATCTCAGTTTCCTTCCAGTGCTGACCTGCTAGGATGCTGGGTTTGCAGGATAGCCCCTCCAATCCGGAAGTCTATATGGCCGGCCCTATGACTCTGTAGCGGTCCTGACCAACAGTGACCCATCCTTGACTCGAGTGCCCACAGTGACTCAGGGACGTCCCTCACCAACTCCCCATTCATTCCACTTTTGAGAGCCTCTAAATAGGAAGATTTTCCCACCCTTAAGGGCAAGTCCTTCAAGTGGCCACAAGATGGCACTCGTACACCACAATTTATTTCCATACTTAGCAGGAATGAGGGACTCCCGGGAGCCACTTACATTTTCCCAGACAGCAGAGGTAGTAGCACTTCTAGTGCCCACCAGTTTAAGGTTGAAAGGACCTCAAAGGCCACTGGGTCCAGTATTTTTCAAACCAGGAAATGGAAGTCTGAGAAGGTAGTTACTCGGCCAAAGTTGCCCAGGAAATAAGGAATCTAGCTGGGTTTTGTTTTGTTTTTTAAACTTTTACTTTCTGTCTTACTATGAATTAAGGCAGAAGAGGGCCAAGGGCTGGACAGTGGGGGTTAAGTGACTTGCCCAGGGTCACACAGCTGTGAAGTGTCTGAGGCCAGATTGGAACTTAGGAAGATGAATCTTTTTTTAAAAAAGAAAAACCAAAAAAAACCCCAAAACTAACTTACTTAGTATCAACTCTTAAGACAGAAGGGCAAAAAGTAGACAAATGAGATTAAGTGACTTGCCCAGGGTCACACAGCTGGGAAGTATCTGAAGCCAGATTTGAACCCAGGAAATGAGTCTTCTTTTAAACGGCCCTCCCCCCAACCCCAGACTGGCTTAGTAACTACTCTAAGACAGAAGGGCAAAGACTAGACAAATGAGATTAAGTGACTCATCCAGGCTTACATAGCTAAGAAGTCCTGTTGGGTTTTGAACCCAGGTACCCAGCTCCAATTCCAGAGATCTTTCCTCTAGCATCGATTTTTCTTTCTCTAGTCATCAAAGCCAGGTTGCTCAGTTCCCTTGGCTTGGAGCGGGCATCGCGCAGTCCAGAATTCCTTTCTGAGTACTGCAGTACCAGAAAAGGTTTGAAGTATCTGAGAGAGTGCCCAAGTGCAGGGGTGAGCCTGCTGTTAATGTCACCATGTCAAAGGACCCTACCTCCCGCTGCCCTGTTCTCATTCAGTGAATAGAATTTCTTGTCTCAAGACACGCCTCATGGAACTAAAATCAGAGGTCATCTGTCGCCCGCACTTAGGAAATTAAAAAAAAAAACCTCTACATGCTTTTTTGCTGAAGCTGATCAGCTTTAGAAATTCAGGAAGGATCTTCTTTGCTTTTCTCCCTGTGCCCTACACATATCACTTCCCTTTGATGGCCTCAGTTTCCTCATCTGTAAAATGATCCGGAGGAGGAAATGGCAAAACCGCTCCACTATCTTTACCAAGAAAATTCCAAATTGGGTCCCAAAGAGTTTGATGCCAGGGATCCATGACAAATCAGCAGAACATAAGCTCCTGGAGGGCAGGGCTTGGGTCCTTTTGGTCTTTGTATCCCAAGTGCCTAGAGGAGTACCTGGGGATGAATTTGACCCCAAAACTTTATCTTATCAGGAATCCTAGGGAAAAAATGTTTCACCAACTGGGGTGGAGTGCCCATTAATTAGCATTCCTGGGGCTGTTGGAATGAAGAGCAAAGGCAGATTACCATTTGCTGCCATGTGGCAAGAACTGAGGGACTTTCCAGGTTGTTGTAAGCTGGATTTTAAATTGGGGTCTGGGAGGAGATTTGCCAACCCCAAATGGAAATAAATGGAGGCCCATGTGGTGAGATGACTCTGGAACTAGATGGAGGGATATGTGGTAAGCCTCTTCCAAATTCAGCTGCTTTTTTTTTTTTTTTTTTTTGTCTTTGAATTCCCTGTACCAAGCACACAAGAGGTGATTAATAAATGCTTGCTGGGGGCAGCTAGATGGCTCAGTGGATTGAGAGACAGGAGGTCCTGGGTTTAAATCTGACCTCAGATACTTCCTAGCTGGGTGACCTTGGGCAAGTCACTTAACCACCATTGCCTAGCCCTTACTGCTCTGCTCCCTTGAAATCAATACATAGTATTGATTCAAAAAGAGAAAGTAAGGTTTAAAAAAAAATGTTTATATGCTTGCTGATTGACTCCTAGTGTCTGGGTCAATTAGGGAGGGAGCATCTATTAAGAGCCTACTGTATGCCAGGCACTATGATAAGTGCTGGATTTCTAAAGAAAGGGAAAAACAATCCCTGCCTTTGAGGAGCCCCCAATCTAGCGGAGGGGACAACAAGCAAACTATAGACAGGATCGATTGGAAATAATCAACAGAGAGAAGGCAACTAGGTGGCATCATAGTGGATAGAGCGCTGGTCCTGGAGCCAGGAAGACTCATCTTCCAGAGATCAGATCTGACTTCCCACACTTAGGAGCTGTGTGACCCTGGGCAAATCATTTACCCCCCTCTGCCTCAGTTTCCTCATCTGAGAAATGAGTCAGAGAAGGAAATGGCAACCTACTCCCGTATCTCTACCAAGAAAAGCCCAGATGGGGTCACAAAGAGTCAGGCCTGAGGGAAAACATGACCAAACAACATGAAGCAGTAGAATTTGCAGGGATTGGGAAAAGCTTCCTCTAGAAGGTGAGATTTGAGCTCATAGATGACCTTTAACATCCCTTCCGGCTCTAAATCTGGAATCTTATGTAAGCTGAAACCAACCAGCAAACAAATAGAAGAGATGGGAAATGATTGCATATGGTATCCCTACCTTAGGCGATAACCTCATTCTCTTGGAATGGGGTTAGCAATGTACATTGTGGACGTTTTTCCTTAATGCTTTTTCCAGCACAGTGCCTGGCACATGGTTAAATGCTTAATAAATGCTTGTTGACTGGAAAGCATGGGCATCTTTTCCCAGGGTCCCTGGTTTCCAGGTAGAAGGGCATTGCTATTCCATGAAAATATATGATCCAAGATACAACTCGGAGAACGAATGTCTCCAAACCCTGGCACGGCCTGGAGCTGACCCAAATAGGTGCTCATCCTTTTCTAAATAAACACCTCGTACCCTCCGTCCTCAGGGACAGTGCCTGGCCCCTAATGGATGCAGACAGGGCTCTTTCTTCATTCAGGGGACATCTCGGTAATTTCTTCCTGCCTTTTCAGGGCTTGGCAAAGACTTCGAAGGCTAATCAGAATCTGATTAAGCCTGTTGCCTTAACTGGTAGAACTAATAAAAACATCCCGGAAAATGCAAGTGGGTCTAAGGGAGGACCCGAAAATATCAATGGGAAGAGATCTCTTGAAAAAAAACCAGATTGGTTCCTATAAACATAAGCTATTGCACATCTTCTCCCCAAAATAACCAGTCCCTGAATCCCAGACCCCATCAAGGCCAACGCATACACTAAAAGAATCCTTATTATTAGTCAACGAGAAATATTAAGCATCAGCTTGGAGACCTCCAAAGCAGGGAGGAAGAACCCGTCCCCTTCCTCCCAAAGGAGTCACCATTCCACTTTGGGGGAGCGCTCATCATCGGACACTTCTTCCTCTCATCAAACTGAAATCTCCATATTCCCAATTGCCCCCCTGTCCTTGCTCATCCTACCTTCTGGTCCCAAGTGGGACAAGTTTCTGTCTTTAGTTTTGTCTTCTTTTTTTTTTTTTTAAATAGAAAATTGGGAATGTCTGTTCTGTACACCCTGCTTTTCTTCTTAAGTATATAATAAATCCAACATGTTCCTCTCAAAGCTGCCCTGCCAAGCAGGACAAGTTTAATCCCTGCGGTGTTTGCGTCTCAGTAGATGGGTAGTTTTACAGTTCGCACCCGTGCCTCGCCATCCCGCATGAATCCTAGCTTCCCATAAGCTCCCCAACACGGGGTGAGGTGGCGGCCACCCAAGGTGTTAGAGGCCATCCTCTCTTTCTCCGGATGCTTCAATGGAGGATGGGGTGAGCATGACACTCCTCCTGGTTTCCCAGCATCCCTTATATCTTTGTACCCGACTGTCCCTGACGACATCCTTTCTCCCTGTCCTTGGCATTTCCTCATTGGTTCTGGGTTGCTGCCTGTTCATGGACCCTTATGGTGGTGGTGGTGGTGGTGGTGGTGGTGAAGGGACAGCGCCAAAAGCTTTGAAGTGGATCCTGAGTGTCCTTTACACGTGTGTGTGTGTGTGTGTGTGTGTATTTGTACGTGGCGCTTATCTGAAATGGTGACATTCAGGAACGTTGGCTTCCAGCACTCTCTCTTTCACTAATTAGCTTTGTGATCTCCAGCAAGCCACTTGGCCTCTCTCTCCGGCCTTGACCACTTGGCCTCCCTATGTGTGATTCTGAAGCTCCCCAACAGTCTTTGAACCCTTCCTGCTTCCGTTTTCTACTTCCCTGAACCCTCACCTCTGTGGATGGGTGTCCCTAATTTTATAGCCCCCCCCCCCACTATGAAAATGTGCCATGATAGAATTAGAAACAAGAGGGACAGATTTACTTCAGGCTTTAGAAAAAATTGGCTTTATAGATCTACAATATGTATATGTATGTGTGCATATGTACATGTGTGTAGATTTCTTTTTATATAGGTTTCTGCATTGACATATCATATACTTGTAGGAGTATAGACATTTCTCTAAACACACATGTCATATGTATGTTTATATACACACATGTATGTGTCTATACACCCTCACACAAATTTCCTTCATCCATGACATCTCCTTGCTGCTACAGCGGGGCTAGTGGCTGACGAGAAGCAAATAGCGTTGTCAGCAAGGGGAAACACTTCTCTTATTAAAATTATAACAAATTATCACTGGATCCAATGGGAAAAGAGTGACTCCCCTGAAATGACCAGCCACATATGTGTTTTATAAAGCGAGGCTCATCCATGTCTATGTCCGTGTGTGGGTGTGCCTCCCCTAAGCAGAAGCAGAAAAAGAGAACTAATTAATTTCCTATTTGGGCTCCTTTTTACACGTCTATTTCCAAAGATGACTATTTAATTAAGACCTTCTGTTTGGATCCCAACGTTGGCACGTGAAAGTGCATTTCTGTGTCTGACTCCTGGGTAGGAGATAGAGGAGAGGGGGCAGCTGAGTAGCTCAGTGGATTGAGAGTCAGGCCTAGAGATGGGAGGTCCTGGGTTCAAATCCGGCCTCAGACAGGTCCCAGCTGTGTGACCCTGGGCAAGTCACTTGACCCCCATTGCCTACCCTTACCATTCTTCTGCCTTGGAACCCAATACTCAGAAGTTAAGGGTTTAAAAAAAATTTTTAAATGAAAAAAGAGATAGAGGAGCTTTCTAAAGTGAGCTCCTCCATTCAGGAAGTACTGGCGGTATAAAGTTTATGTAAATGACCCATTAGCTTTGAGAGCTGAGGTGTAAACAGAATAACTTGTGAATTTGCAGTTCTTTGGTTTTTAACCATCTCCACATGGGTCTAGAAGACTGCCAGCCGATACCCTTAGAAGCAAATTATCTCATGTAGAAATTCTCCAAACTATGTAGTTCTGTAACCAAGGAACCAGTCAAAAATAACATTTCCATTGCATGAGGAACCAGAGAGTCCATCTGGTCCAATTCTCTGCAAGCCTTAAAAACAGAAAGGTGCTGGGATAGGCCCGACGGGCTTATTAGACTGGCATAAAGTGCATCGACCTTTTCAGCTGGTGTGGAAGAAGCCACATTTGTGATCAAAGAAGACTTGAGGGTGGTGGAGGAAGAGAGAAACCTTTCTTCAGCATCATAAAGGCTGTTGTTGAATACAAAGATCGAAAGAAGAAAACAATATGGAACCAACCAAAACCTGCTGTTCTGTAGCTCCTGTAATGAGTTCTGTTTGACAAGATCCTGCCCACCAGGTGCCCAATTACCCAAGATGTAGGGTCTGACCAGGTTGTAGGGTGAGAGAAGGTAGCCGATGGGAGCTAGAGCGACGTCTTCCCAAGTCAAGAGTAGGACTAGTGGACGTACTTTTCCCAATGGGCCAAGCTATCCAGGAGATCCTAGAAAGCCCCCTAGCACTTTTCTGTTAAAGCTTAGGGTTGGAAATCTGTACACAGACTTTTGGGACACCCTGATTAGCTCTCCCTCCCCCAGCATATAGCCCGCTTCTTTGGTGGTGGTTCCATGCAATCTGTTCACAGCCAAGGCAGCCTGAGTTAGCTTTGGGGTGGTATTTATAGAGAGAGGTACCAATGGACCTTCTATTGGGGTTTTGTTAGGTCTGGGAAAACACTGGAAATTCCAAGATCTTAAATCCTGTGAGACACATTTCTAAACAAAAAAAATGAACTTGAATTTTCATATGTTCACTGTAAAAATGTATATTTTTAAAGTAATAAAGATGTTTTGCCAAGAAATTTTGTGCTTCTATGAAAAATGTTTGCTAGGAGTAGCATAAACTCCTGATTTCTGCTGTGGGTATTCTGGAGGAGGGAAAGGCAGGACAGATTTCTCTCAGTTTCTCTATGGTCAAGAGAAATTTAAAGTTGGGTATCTTCTTTCTTGCTTTATCAATGGGGAGGGGAGGGCCTGAGTTCAAATTTGACCTCAGACACTTCCTAGCTGTGTGACCCTGAGCAAGTCACTACCCTGATTGCCTAGCCCTTAACATTCTGCTTTGGAACCAATACTTAGTATTGATTCTAAAACATAAGGAAAGAGTTGAAAAAAAGAGAGAGAGATACAGAAGGGGACAGAGAGACAGAAACAGAATGATAGAGACTGAAAGGGAGAGATACAGAGGGAGACACAGAAAGAGAGAGATGAGAGAGAATGAGAGAGAGAGAGAGAGATTTTGAAACTGAAATGGTTAAGGACAGGGAACCTTCCCACATGAATCTTTAAAGCCTGATAATATTGAGAGTAGCACATCACACAAAAGGAAAAATTAGTAGAAGACAGGACAAGTAATCCAAAGGAGATAATATCCTTGAAACTCAATGATTAGGACCATGGTCTGTCTCAGAAGCCTTTATACAAGCACAAAAAGTATGGGTAATCTAATAGAGAGTACAAGTTTTAGATCCCAACAGAAGGGGCAAATAAATTTATTGGTAGTCCTGAGATTTGGTATGATATGACATGAATATAATATGATGATGAAAATATATCCTATATTAAAATTAAACTACATATTCAAATTAAACAGAATAATCCCAAGGAATGATACAGTATTACTGGATATTAATAAGATATATTCATGTAGGGGGCAGCTAGGTGGCTCATTGGGTTGAGAGATGGCCTTGGATTCAAATCTGACAAGTCACTTGACCCCCATTGCCTAACCCTTACCACTCTTCTGCCTTGAAACCAAAATATAGCATTGATTCTAAGATAGAAAGTAAGGGTTTTAAAAAAAAAAAGATACCATGTGGAAGCTGAGGAGGGATTGTAGCATGGAGAAGAACATTTGAGTAATAATGACCAACAGAGGGAGAAAGAGAGGGAATATGGTCATCGTGGTATTCTACAGACCACCTGATCAGAAGAGTGAATGAGAAAAGACTTTAGGAAACATCACAAACTTGGCATGGAGCCATAATATTGTAGTATGGGGGGACCTCAAGTCCACTAGATGTCTACTGGTTTTCTATCCCCCAAGAGCATCTTATACATTTGTGATTTTTCATAGTAATTTCACTGTACAAAAAGTGGGGGGAAGTATAAGGAGGCTGCTATTCTGGAGCTAATTATGGTAGATGTAGAGAAAATTGTGGGAAGTTGACAAATCATAGAGCCCAAAGGGATAATGGAGTTATTCCATGGAGGAATGTCAGTATCATTCACAAATCTTTGATGGAGTAGAAATGGTCCTAGGACAAGTTGCTATTGTTCTTTTATATTTAATGTTTTGTAGACTATTAAAATATCTGCTTTTCATAATTAAATAAAAAGTTTTTGGTATTCTTGTTGGTTTTGTAATTGTTAATTTGTATATAGATTGTAAGTTCTATGAGGGTAGGTCATTCATTTTTGACTCCCTCCCAGCAACTAGCATGGTACATTGTTCAGAACAGGAATGGAAGGAAAGAAGGGAGGGAGAGAGGGAGGGAGAGAGGAAAGGAGGGAGTGAAGAAGGGAGGGAAGAGGGAAAAGAGGGGAAGGAAAGGAGAGATGAAAGGGCAAAGTTACCAGACCTACTTCTGTCTGTGCCATTGTTTGCCCACAATAATAATAACACATTCAGATAGTGCTTTATTGTTTGAAAAAGCTAATTTCTTGCCTAACCCTGGGGTTCCAGTAGTGTAAGTGTTGTTAGCTAATTTTTACAGATGAAGAAAATGGAGTGCGGAAGAGGGGCAGGCACTTGCCCAAGGTTAAACAGCTAATAATGGCAGAGCCAGGAGCTGATTAAATGGAGGTTCCTATTGATTGCCTCCTATATTTGAATGATGCAGTTTGGATTAGATGCCCTCAATGACTCCTTCCTATTCTGAACTTCTACAATTCTCAGAAATATTCTCTTGTCTAATGAACATTACCCTTAAAGGGACCTACTAGGTAGATAATGATTTCCCCTTAGGGGCAATTCCACTCCATCCAAATAAAACTAAGAATATAGGCATGACTATTGTTGTAGTAAGTTAGGCATGCCTAGGTTGGTGTACTTTACCGTCCATTGGCCTAAACTCTGTGGCCATTGCCCAAGCCTCTAGATTTAACAATGGTTCACTATCCCTGGACTTTGGATTGGGACTCAGCTGATGGCCTTCTTCTTCACTCCCCACTTCCCTTCCACTCCCACAGCCATGAGCTCCCAGAAATTATTTATAAGCTCATTCCTACCTAGTGACTGGGGCAGCTAGATGGTACAGTGAATAGAGCATTGGTCTTGGAATCAGGAAGACTCATTTTCATAAGTTCAAATGTGACTTAAGACATTTACTAGCCATATGACCCTGGGCAAGTCACTTAACCCTGTTTGCCTCAGTTTCCTCATCCATAAAAATGAATTGGAGAAGGAAATGGCAAACTACTTCAGTTATCTTTGCCAAGAAAACCCCAGTGGAGTCACAGAGACTGAACAGCAACTGGGTGACTAAGCAATAAAATGTCACAAAAAAAGGCAAGCTAGAGTGGGAAGAATCTTCCCTATGGCCTGTCAAGGCTCATCGCTGAATGAGCCAGAGCATAGCACTCCTGCCCCTGGGGAACGTCTCTCCTAAAACAGAAAGGACACAAACCCACAGAGAGACAGACAGAGGGAGCATTCTTTTATTTTTATTTTTTACTTGCTCCATTTTTATTCCTGGTAAGGAGCTGGGATCCTAGGATCCATGCGTTGAGGTTCACCTCTTATGGAGATATGATGTAGTAAAAAGAACACTGGGTTTGAAGTCAGAGGACCCAGGTTTGAATTTATTTATATATGTGCCCTCTCTCGCATAGGAAATAGAGTGATGGACTCAGAATTAAAAGACCTGGGTTTGAATTCTGCCTCTGAGGCCTCCTGGTTGTGTGACTTTGGGAAAATCACTAAACCTACATAAGCTTCAGTTTCCTCATTTGTAAAATGGGATAATTAATTCTGTAGCACTTGTCTCAGGATAGCTAGGTTTTGCTGGGCCTGGAGTCATGAAGAAGAGTCTGGCCTCAGACATTTACTGGCTATGAGACCCTAGGCAAATCACTTAACTCTTTTTACCTCACTTTCCTTATCTATAAAATAATCTGGATGAGGAAATGGCAAACTACTCCAGTATCTTTGCCAAGAAAACCCCAATTTTGGTCATGAAGAGTCAGACACAACTGACATGGCTGGATAATAACAACAAAAGCACTTGTCTCACCATGTTGATTTGAGACTCAAATGAGTCAATAGGCTTTGTTACTTGTTCCCTGTTTTGGATAAGTATCCCTTAACCTCCTTGGGCCTCAGTTCCCCACCTATGTAGAATGAGAGGATTAGACTCAATGATTCCCAAGTTTCTTTCATCTCTGAATCTATGATCTTACCATGGCTCACTTCCAAACAACATTTTGGAAAAGGCAGGATTGTAGAGGGACTCAGAAAGGAAGAGGGGAAAACATATTCTCAATGTTCAGATGGAAAGAAAAGAATGAGAGACAGAACTAGCCTAGGAGGCAGAGAGGACAAGATGAACCTTCAAAAGGTCCTTTTTTGTGTAGGGGAGAAGCCCAAGAACAACGGGAAGGAGCAAATGAGGGCTCAGAGTAGGAAGTAGGTCTGGCAGCTTTAGCCTTTCATCTTTTCTTTCCTTTCCTTTCCCTCTCTCCTCTCCTTCTTCTCTCCCTCCCTCCCTCTCTTCCTTCTTTCCTTCCTTCCTTCCTTCTTTCCTCCCTTCCTCCCTACTTCCCTTCCTCCCTCCCTTCCTTCCTCCCTTTCTTCCTTCCTTCCTTGCCTGTTCTGAACAATGCACCATGGTAGTTGCTGGGAGGGAGCCAAAAATGAATAAGACCTACCCTCATAGAACTTACAATCTATATACAAATTAATAATTACAAAACCAACCAAAATAATAATTACCAAATACTTTTTATTTAATTATGAAAAGCAAATCATCTATAAGACATTAAATATAAAAGAACAATAGCAACTTGTCCTAGAACTTAGTTCTACCTGAACTCCATCAAAGGATAGCGATGAAAACTGGCCATCGTGGACCCAGTGGATCAGAAGGGATCATGACTGAACCCTCTGGATCAGTGGCTACTGAATGCCAAGTATTAATCAACCAATCATGTGTACTTTCTTTTCTTTTTTTCCTTTAAAAAAGGTATTTTTATTTATTTCATTAAATACTTCCCAACTACTTAAAATTTTTAATATTTATTTTTTTAAATGGAGTTCCAAATTCTCTTCCGTATAACCCTCTCCCTCCCCTTGAGAAGGCAAGTCTTTTCTAAACCTTTAGCTGCTACTGTCTTCTCCCCTCCCAGAATAACTTTGTATATATTTTGTTAATGCATACTTGTATACATATATGATAGATTTGTGTATATATACAATGTCTACACGGAGAGCCAGGCAGGCTACATCACCTTTAGGATTCCAGAAGATCACCCTTAGGGATCTGGGTGTCTCTCTTCTGAAGTGATTCCCCTGAAGATTGCACCTTGGGACATTGTTGTTGGGCTGTTTGCAACACCTGGCTGGGAACCTGGCTCTAAAAGGTTATTCCCATGCTTTTCACTCCCTTCCAATAGAGCCAAAGACTCTATTCCCTTTTCCTAAAGTGGAAATGAATGAACAAAAAGGTCTGAGGCTTGTTTCGGAGAGTCAGATGGCCTCAGAAGGAAAGAAAGCTTTCAGGTTCTATATTTAAGGTACTCTGCTAGGTACCAGGGATAAAAAGATGAAAAACAAACAGTCCTGCCTTCAAGGAACTTCTAGGATAGTAGAAGAGAAAAGTCCTGGACTTTGGGATTCAGGAAATTGAGGATTCTTTGACCTTGGCTGCTGTAAGAAAAGACACTGAGCTCCCTTAGACATGAATGGAGCAAAAAGGCTGTTGAAACTGGGATTTTTTTTTTTTTTTAAGACACTAAGGATTCTGTCTATGCAGCCAGCTGGCCTCCTTCCAACCCTGTGGTTAGCTAACTGGAACCAGTTATAGACAGACTGTCCATACATTCTTCACAATCTCAAGCCACTTCCCCTTTATGTCACTGCAATTTCTCTAGAAGCCATCTCCTGTGTCCTCTTGGTGGAGAGATTACATCAACTGAGTAAGCTGATGGCATCTATACATGCTCTAGACCCCCATTACGTATATAAACACATACTAGACCTTTGATGAGTCATTTGTTAGTTGTGTATGACTCTTTGTGACCCCGTTTGGTTGATGTTGTTTTAAACCCTCACCTTCTGTCTTAGAATCACTACTGTGTATTGCTTCCAAGGCAGAAGAGCAGTAAGGGCTGGGCAATGGGAGTTAAGTGACTTGCCCAGGGTCACAGAGCTAGGAACTGTCTGAGGCCAGATTTGAACCTAGGACCTTCCCTCTCTAGGCCTGACTCTCAACCCCCTGAACTACCCAGCTGTTCTCCCTCAGAGGTTTCCTTTGACAAAGATACTTGTGTGGTTTGCTATTTCCTTCTCCAGCTCATTTGACAGATGAGGAAACTGAGGCCAACAGGGTGAAGTGACTTGTCAAGTGTCACTCAGCTAATAAATGCCTAAGACTGGATTTGAACTCATGATGAGGAGTCTTCCTTGTCTCCAAGTCCAACACTCTGTCCACTGTGCTACCTAGCTGCCCATACTGAACCTATAAAATATAATCTCCTTGAAGGCAGGGTTTTACATCCGTCGCGAACAATAGTTGTTGAATGATTGCTTAAATGCCTACCATATGCCAGGCACTACATTGGTACTAGGTTTGCAAAGGCTGGTTTTCCAGGTGAAATGTTCAGAATTCTGGGCCCCTGAGTTTCTGGCCAGTTTCAGATTAGTTAGCTTGAGTACATTTCTGTAGCCCTTTGAGGCTTACAGAGTGCTCTTTCCCCAATAATTCTGTGAGACATAAGATCCCAGGATTAATGACCCCTCTTTGCAGAGGGGGAAACTGAGTCTGAGTGCTAAGGGAAAAAGAGAGATAGTCCCTGTCCTCAAGGAGCTAATGCTGTAATTGAGGGAGACAACACATGTGTCATGTTTTGAACAAGCACAGGTTTTGACATGCAGTAAGCACTCAATACACATTTTTCCTTCCTTCCTTCCTTCCTTCCTTCCTTCCTTCCTTCCTTCCTCTTTATTTCCTTCTTTCTTTCATTCTCTTTCTCTCTTTTTCTTCCTTCTTTCCTTTCTTCTTCCTTCCTTCCTTTCCTTCCCTCCTTCCTACTTTCTTTCCTCCCTCCTTTCCTTCCTTCCTTCCCTCCCTTCCTTCCTTCCCTCCCTTCGTCCTTTTCCTTCCTTCCCTTCCTTCCTTCTTCCTTCCTTTCTTTCCTCCCTTCCTTCCTTTCTTTCTTCCCTTCCCTCCTTCCTACTTTCTTTCCTCCCTCCCTCCCTTCTTCCTTCCTTCCTTCCTTCCTTCCCTCATTCATGCACATAGATCTGTGCCTACGAGTTACTGATCACGTTCCCGAGAGCACGGCTTCAATCCAAACATGACTTTTAGTAATAAAGCTATTTAAAAAGCAGTCCATGGAGTATATTTATAAAACCGTGTTGTCCCAAAGCCCTGCCCTCTCCCCCCACCCAATCCTATGTGTGCTACGGCAGTGTTTCAGGGGGAGGAGAGGGAGAAGAGAGGATGAATGCCTGAGAAATATCCTCATTCTCTCAAAAATAAGCAGCTCGTCCAGGGGATGTGTCATTTGGCCTCCCCACCGTAAACTGCTAAAAGTACCCAGAGTGGCCTGAAGATTCCAGGGCGTCACAGCATCTCCATTCTTAGCTATGGTTTGAGGCCATGCAAATATTTTGACGTGTGTGTGTGTGTGTGTGTGTGTGTGTGTGTGTGTGTGTGTGTGTGTGTGTGTTTCTCAATAAGATCCAGAGAGCAGGGCAGGCAGGAAGTTGGTCCATGACCTCCATGGGGCAAATGGCTGAGGACATACAGAGCACCATGGCCTGGGGGATGTGAGCAGGCCTGTGAAGTCCGGTGCATGGGTGCTCTGACCCCTAGATCACTCCCTAAGGTTGGCGGGGGCTGAGCTTGGCTCCCTGGGGGTCTGGGTAGCTCTGTTCCCAAACAGTCCAGCCCCAGGCTGGCGTCTGCTCTGCTCTGTTCTATTCTGAGGTGCCCTGCATAGGGACATGCTGGCCTGGCCCTCTCCTGCTAGATGCTTCCTGTGCTAAGGGCTTTCTTGGAAGGAATGCCCCCAGTGACTCTTACACCAGGCAGGGCCTCCGTTTTTCCTTAAAAGGGGACCTATTCCTTTTCTCCTCTTTCCTCCCCCTCCCTCCTCCCCTCAAACCCATCTCTTCTCCCACAAGCCCTGCCCGGCCGACACACTCATAACAGGTGAAATGCGACCAGTGGGTGGGCCATTGGCCTTCCTCCCCCAAACCCTCCCCCACGTGTTTACTCAGGGTGGCTCCCAAGACAAGCTGTGCTCCTGGCTGGAGCCTGGCAGTGAAGTGGTTTGCCCCTTTCTTCGTCCTTTCCAATGCCAGAGTCCAGGACTCAGTGCCCAAGGTCTGCAGACGAGTCATCTGTGTGGGGCAGGGGGCTAGACAGACTGGCACCAAACTGGGTACTCAGCTTTAGGCCAGACAGGCCACGTCCATTCTGATGGAGGGATGGGAAGCGATACAGGCGGATCCCTTCATTTCCTTTCACCTGGCTGAACTGGCAGGCAGTTTCCAGTTCGGAACCCCCCTGAACCTCAGACTCCAGAAACTTGCTTATTTTCCTTAGATTAACCCAGTGACTCAACCTCCCCCCCGACCCTGTTTCTACATTTGACTGTCCTTAGCAGGCCCGCCCCTGCTTAAGACTAAATGCTGAAGGAATCTATTTGAAGCTATCGGTCAGGTCTGTGTGAAGGGCGTAGCCAGTGTGGTTACCGTCCCAAATAAGTAGCAGGCTCAGGCTCCCTCAAGGGGGGGCTTCTTACAAGGGGCGCCCAGTTTTCTTTCAAGTCAGTTGTTCCAATGAAAAAGGTTGGAAAGCCTCCTGTGAGGAAGGCGGAGCGAGCAAAGGTACCAAATTAGCTTAGAACCTCAAATGTCACAGTCAAGAAGGCCCCAAGAGCACAGGATGTCAGGGTCTGGGTGGGAGCTTAGAACACGGAATATCAGGGCTGGGAGGGACCTTAGAACCCAGAATATCCAACCTGAGGGGGCCCTGAAGGCACAGAAGGTCAGAGCCTGGGAGGAAGCTTAGACAGAGAATGTTAGGGCTAGGAGGACCCTTAGGACACAGAATGTCAGAGCTGGGAGGTAGGACCCTTAGAACAGAGAATGTTAGAGTTGGGAGGGAGTTTAGAACACAGAATGTCAGGGTTGGGAAGAACTCTTAGGATAGAGAATGGCAGAGCTGAGAGGGAGCTTAGAACCCAGAATGTCCACACTGAAAGGGCCCTGAGAGCACAGAATGTCCGAGCTTAGACAGAGAATGTTAGGGCTAGGAGGACCCTTAGAACACAGAATATCACAGGTAGGGAGGGCTCTTGGGACAGAGAATGTCAGAGCTGAGAGGGAGCTAAGAATTGAGAATGTTAGATCTGGGAGGGACTTTAGAACAGAAAATGTCCAACCAAGAGTGCCCTTAGAGCACCCATTGTCAGACCTGGGGGACAAGTAGGTGGCACCATGGATAGAGCAGCAGGCCTGGAATCAAATCTGGGTTCAAAATGTGATCTTGGCCATTTCCTGGCTGTGTGACCCTGGGCAAGTCATTTTAACCCCATTTGCCTAACCCTTGCCCCTTTGTCTTAAAATTGACACTAAGGCAGAAAGTAAGGAATAAAAGAAAGAAAAAAGAACATAGGATGCTGAAGCTGGGAGGGCCCTTAGAACACAGAATATCAGAGCTGGGAGGGCCCTCAGGTCATTGAATGTCAGACCTGGGAAGTCTATTGGAAGTAGATAAAAAACACTTCCATTCCCCACTTTGCAGAGCTTTGGAACCCTTAAAGTATTTCGGACATCTATATCCCTTGGTTTTTCTGAGGAGGAAGCTGAGGGCCACATAGCTGCTCCTGGGCAGGGAGAAGCTCAGTTTGGGAGACAGAAAACCAAATGCCAAGGGATGCCCTCAGCAAGAGAATTGGGGAATCTCCCCGCAGGCTGGCCTAGGAGAGAGCTGGTGAGGCGGATCTCCAACCTAGAGAAGCCATAATAAGCCAGGGGGGGTGAGGGAGGGAGGCAGGGATTGCCTTCCATCTCTTTTATCAGCCACAGAGGATGCGTCTGTGTTGAATTCCTTGACACCAGTATTTTGACAGGCTCCTCAAGCTCTCTGAGCAACACCCCACCCACACACAAGCTGCTCCTGCCTTTGAAAGGGGTCTGTTCCAAAGGCTTGGCTCATTTCAGGCATAGACCCTAGCAGAACACACAAGGAGAATCAGGATTTTTTTTTCCCAGAGACATAGCTGCTTTTCTCCTCACCTTGGAGCGCACCAGTAACAGCTCTCCCCAGAAAGCAGCTCTTCTCAGACTTCAGAGAAGCCTCACGATTACTCCATCCAAGTGCAGGTCCATTTTACAGATAAGAATGGGAAAGCCCAACAGCAGTGGCCGCCCCTGCCACTGCCCATAGGTTCTTAGTGTCACTTAAGGACAACATTTATAACTGTAATAGTAGAGTGTGTTATAAGCTTTTATTTTTCTGCTCAAAGAAATACATTTTTAGAAAATTCTATGAAACTTCACACACACACACAAAAAGAATGGGAAAGTCCAGAGGTCACAGTCACAGAATCACCAGCAGAGCCCTGCCTACTCCTTGGTGCTGTCTATGACCCAACTTGGCATTCCGCTGTCCTGTGTAACTCTTCCCCTCTTTTTTTTTTTTTTAATTTTAAGAACCCTCACCTTCCAGCTAGAATTAATACTGTGTATTGGTTCCGAGGCAGAAGAATGGTAAGGGTAGGCAATGGGGGTTAAGTGACTTGCCCAGGGTCACACAGCTAGGAAGTGTCTGAGGCCAGATCTGAACCCAGGACTTCCCGTCTCTAGGCCTGGCTCTCAATCCACTGAGCCACCCAGCTGCCTTCAACTCTTCCCCAACTGAGCCCCAGAGTAGGTGGTCCAAAAGTGGTATTCTTCATCAATGAATAAAGAAGAGAGAGTTAGGAACTCTCAGTTACATGAATGACCAGAGGGTGAGTCCTTTCCTTTTATGGGCTACACCATAACAGCTTACACAGACATGGCCAAGCTTGAAATGTATGTCCACTAAGTTCTTTGTTCATTAATTAAGACCTCTTATTTAAATAAAAAACAGCATGATGTGGCATAACAGAAAGAATACTAGATTTGGGATCAAAGGAGACCTGGGTTCAAATCCTGCCTTATGTATAATAGCTATGTGACTCCAAGTGTGTGAGAGGGAGACCCAAAATTTCCTTTGGGGTTGCCACAACCCCCCATCTCTTCACTTCAGCAGCTACTCAAGAGCAAGAAAAGAAAGTACTTGCCACAAAAGCCCTTCCACTGTCAAATGGTTTAACATCAGAAACCAGTCTGGTTTTATTAAAGGAAATGAAGATGATGCATACTATCAGCTTTGCCACTGTACCCTGAGGACCACTAGACCTTCCTATCTAACTTGCAGCTTTCTCTTGTTTGTGTCTCTCCTTATTAGAATGTGAGCTCCTTGAGGGCAAGGACTATCTTACTTTGCTATCTGCCTCCTCAGCACCTAGCACAGTGGGCTGCTGGATAAGTGATTTTTCATTTATTTGTTCATTCCCTTGGGACATTACCTCCCAGCCTCTAAAACTTCCCTGGTCTTTGATAGGTCAGCTTTAGCCCTATCTTGCTCAATTCCAAGCTTATCTAGTACTCCTAGAACATCTCTAGCCAGATCCTGACCTCTTCCCCACCCCATATGTGTCACCTTGCCTTATCAGACTATAAACTCCTTAAGGACAGGGACCATTCAGCATTTCTTTATTTGTATCCACAGCCCTTAGTCTGGCATGTAGTAAGTACTTAATGGTCATGTCAATCCAACAAGTGTTTATTAGCTGTGTCAGACAGACTCTGCTAAGAGCTGAATAAGAAATTTTCTATCTATCCATCATGATCTGTCTACCTATCAATTTATCTTTCTATCTCTGTCCATATATTCATGTACATCTATCTATCCACCTATCTATCCTTCTTTCTATCCATCCATCCATCTATCTATCTATCTATCTATCTATCTATCTATCTATCTATCTATCTATCTATCTATCTATCTATCTATCTATCTATCTATCTACCTGCCTGCCTATTTGTCTCTCTTACCTATCTATTCATCTATCTGTCTATTTATACATCTATGCTTACACAATCTAATGTAAATGAAAGCACTTTGGAAACTGGACAAATAGTTTGTTGTTACAATGTGAGTGATCAAGGGTCCTTTCTCTTTTTAAAAAAATGTTTTTTAATTCTAATTAATTAATTAAGAATATTTTTCCATGGTTACAAGATTCATGTTCTTTCCCTCCCTTCCTTCCAGTCCCCTCCTGTAGCCGATGTGCAATTCCACTGGGTTTTACATGTGTCACTGATCAAGACCTATTTCCATTTTATTAATATTTGCACAAGGGTGATCGATTAGAGTCTACATCCCCAATCATATCCCCATCGATCCACGTGATTAAGTAGTTGTTTTTCTTCTGTGTTTCTGCTCCCACAGTTCTTTCTCATAAGTCCCTCAGAATTGTCCTGGGAGATTGCATTGCTGCTAGTAGAAAAGTCCATTACATTCAATTGTACTACAGTGTATCAGTCTGTGTATAAGGTTCTCCTGGTTCTGCTCCTTTCACTCTGCATCACTTCCTGGAGGTCTTTCCAGTTTACATGGAATTCCTCCAGTTCAGTATTCCTTTGAGCACAAAAGTATTCCATCACCCACAGATACCACAATTTGTTCAGCCATTCGCCAATCGAAGGACATTCCCTCATTTTCCAGTTTTTTGCCAACACAAAGGGCGCAGCTATAAATATTTTTGTACAAGTCTTTTTCGTTATGATCTCTTTGGAGTATAAACCCAGCAGTGGTATGGCCGGATCAAAGGGTAAACAGTCTTTTAAAGCCCTTTGGACATAGTTCCAAATTGCCACCCAGCATGGTTGGATCAATTCATAACTCCACCAACAAGGAATTAATGTCCCAATTTTGCCACAATCCCTCCAACATTCACTACTTTCCTTTGCTATCATTTTAGCCAACCTGCTAGGTGTGAGGTGGTACCTCAGAGTTGTTTTGATTTGCATTTCTCTAATTATTAGAGATTTAGAACACTTTCTCATGTGCTTATTGATAATTTTGATTTCTTTATCTGAAAATTGCCTATTCATGTCCAAGGGTCCTTTCTGATCAGCCCTTGTGTGGCTCTAAGCTGGGTGGGCTTCCCTGAGTCACATGTGTTCTGGCTTATCTCCACACATGGCCCAATGAAACTCCATGTGGGGTGTGGGAAGGACAAGATTTCTCTTGTTATTTTGTTATTAATAAGTGGAGAGTAATAATAATGATAATGATGAAGATTGGTCTTGGATGGTCTTAAAAAGTTTCCTCTAGTTCTCAAATTCATTTATATTGTATTTACCATGTGCTGGGTACTACTTTATAAAGTTATGCTTTATAAATATTATCTCATTTAATCTTTACAACATTCTTGTGCTTATTATTCTCATTTTACAGCTGAGGAAACTGAGGCATACAGAAGTTAAGTGACTCGCCCAGAGGTCACACAGCTAGAAAGTGTCTGAGATTGGATTTGAATCCAGGTCTTCCAGACTACAGGCCCAGGGCTTTATTTGCTTTACTACTTAGCTGCCTAAATAAATAAATATATAAGTATACATATATAAATAAATATGTAGAAAAAAGCAAAAACCCTGCCCACAAGAAACTTACTTTCTAACGGTTACTTTCTGAGGACATCCTCGGTAGACAACATCTCCCACTGTATCTTTGCTCCAGGAGTTTGAGAGTATTAGATGAGGACTTAGATGACCTGGCTTTGAATCTTAGTTCTGCCTCTTATGACCTATATGACCTTAGACAAGTCACCGCAGAATTTCCCTGGCTTTCTTCTTCATTTATAAAAGGAGGTTGGACTGAATGACTTCAAGGTCCCTTCGAGGACCAATCTAGGATCCTCGCAATCTCCTGGCTGCTTTATTTTGTTAGGGGTGGCCAAGTTTTACAAGCTGTCTCTTCTGTTCTATCCCACCTTCCCCTACTCTGGTATAGGATCTATACAGTCCTTGTCCAACTTCCTGGGCCTAAAAGACCCTGGTTAAATACGGGAAGCAGGCAGTTGACAGGAAGGATGGTTTCCAGATGTAGTTTCTAGACCAGCCTTACTTAGCTGACTACTTTGGTAACCCTCAGATACTTGGCTGGCTGGGTGGTCTAGTGGTTAGAACAAAGGACCTGAGGCCAGCAGCAGCTGACCTTTAAATTGCCATTGACTCCCTCAGTGACTCTCAGGAAGCTGTTCCTGGTGCTCTAGGCAACTCCTTGGTCAGCTGGTTATAAAAACAGAACCCTTACTTAAAGCCAGATGTTGGCATCTGTCAGAAACTAACCTAAGGAGGCGAGAAGTCCCTCTTTGTCTCCCTTCCCATCCAAATGGGGACAAGCCTGATCTAACACAGCAAGGCCACACAAGGTAAGAAGTTTGTTCACAAATGAACCCACAAAAAATGAATTTGGTGACCCAAGGTCATAGATTAAGAGCAGAAAGTCCTCACAGGTCATTTAATCCAACCTTCTCATTTTACAGGTAAAGAAACTGAGGCCAGAAAGGTATCATTATTTACCCAAAATTAGCATTTATCTAGCATCTGTCCTGTGTTGGGCATTGTGCTAAATGCTTTTACAAACATTCTCATTTGATCTTCACGAGATCCTTTGCATTAAATGCTGTTATTATCTCCCTTTTACAGTTGGCAGAGGCAGAGGTTAAGTGACTCACCCAGGGTCACACAGCTAGTATGTGTCTGAGGTTAGCCTGGGATTCTCAGACTCCAAAGCCAGGGAGTGATCTTTCCACTGAACCCTGAAGCTTGATGCTCCATCTCTCCTAGCCTCAGTTTCCTCACCTGCAAAATGGGAGTAATAATATCATCTTCATCCCACAGTTGTTGTGATTATGGAATTAGATCATGGATATAAAGTGCTTTGGAAGTGTTAAACCTTTATATCCATGCAAGTTGCTTTTAATTATTTGTGAAGTGTGAGAGGTAATATTGGGGGTGGGGGGGAGCATTTAGCATCCATAGCCTGCCCCCTTCTCACTCTCTCCAATAGATACAACTTAATTGTCAAATGGTGGCTGTCACTTACCTTGGGAAATCATGGCCACAACCAATCTCTGTGTTCAGACATTAAACAAGGAGCCTAGAACTGGATTTGGGTCTTCTCTGGCTTCATTGCTTGGATGTTCTTTCCCCTAATTGCATTTGCCCCATTGATGGTGCAATATAGGCTGGAGGCATTGGCCGGCCAATAGGAACTGACTGCAGGCTACTATGCTAGCTGAACAGAACAGAGAGTTCTTATCTTTTGCACAGTGATTTCTCTCTCTTTCTTCCCTCCCGGCAGGAAATTGGGGTTTCCCCAGGTCCCTAATGACCCCTCCAGAGAACAGCTCAAGATCATTGAACTTCCTGAATGAAGAAAGACTTCAAATCAACCTTTTTTAGCCTAGGAGCGAAAGTTTAAACTGCCAGGCTCTGAGCAAAGGGACAGCTTTCCCAGGTCACTCATCTCTAAAATCCCTCAAGAGGACCGTTAGGAAGCCCCCCTCCCGCTCCAAACTCCCCCTTCCCTTTCCTTTTAGGAGATTAAGATGCTCCATGAATTTGGAATTATTATTCCAAGGGTGCTATCAAGTCCCCAAGCATTTAAGTAGTAGCATTGCCCACACTCAGCGTCCACATTGATTCTATTTTCCAAGGGTGTATGAATTATATGGGGCATTCCAGGGGGACTAGCACCTCTGGTGGGAACCTTTTCAGGGCTGCTCATTCACCTTTGGTGTTTACCCATCACCCAGTTCTCACCTGTAGCTCCAGTCCTATGTACTATAGGTAGTTTGAACAGGAAGTAATCACCCTTTCTCTTGGATGGATGAGGGAAAACTTTCGGAGAGATGTCCCTGGAACAAACAATTTTGTTCATTTATGCAACCTACTCAGAGGACCTCTTGAGGACTTTAACTGTAGGAACTCCTGGGTCTTAAGTCAATGAAATATTAAAGATGATGTGCAACTCCTTTTTATTATTAACAAACTACCCTTCATATTAGAGCTTGGCCTCTTTAATTTTCTATGTAAGGGATATTTCCCCTGATAGTACATAAACTCCCTGAAGGACTGTTCTTTTCCTTCCTTCCTTTCTTCCTTCCTTCCTTCCTTCCTTCTTTCTGTTATAGGGGTGCAAATTGGTGAACCCCTGGGTTCGGGAAGGAAACCATTCTCAAGAATGAGAGGACTTCAAACTTAGCTTAAAAGTAAAAAAGAAAGATTTATTAGTAAGATAGGATTAATGGCCAGCAAGACAGCATGAGTGGAGGAGCCATGGGAGGCTCCCCCTGAATCCCTCAATCCTGGGGATTATATACTTTTACAATTGTGGGGATGTGATGCTGTCTCATGATGAGGATGTGATTCTAGAGTGGTAGACACTCAGGTATTCAGTGGGGGGGGGTATTGGTCATCTGATCGGAATCTGCCTGGGGACATAGGGGGTGACCCTCATAGTTTAGGGGTTTAGTGGACAGATGGATGTCTGAGATATGCAACTTGATGTTATCTAGGAGGTGTATTTCTTTATCTATCTCAACTTAAAGGAATTCCAAGGAAGATGGTCTTTGCCTCAGAAGTCACGAGGGCAGGAAGGGGGAAGGGAATTCCCCTGTTCACAGCCTGTCTGAGTTAAGGGGTATAGGGTCCCTGCCATCTCCGTACAATGCCCATGTCACTTCCTTCTTTCTTTTTCCTTATTTTTTCCCTTTCTTTCTTTTTCATCTTCTTTTTCTTTTTCCTTCTTCCCTTTATCTTTCTTCCTTCCTTCCTCCCTTTCTTGATTTTCTTTTCTTTCCTTCTTCCTTCTTTCCCTTTTCTCTCTTTTTCACTTTTTCTTTCTGCCTTCCTTCCCTTTCTCTTTCCTTCCTTCTTTTCTTTTCTTACTCATTTCTTTCCTTTCTTATTCATTTCCTTTCTTTCATTTTCCTTTCCTTTCCTCCAGTTAACTTAGAAAAAACACAGAACTATTAAATAGTCATAAAGCCACTCTTTAATCAAGGGAAAGGGGGAACAGGGCTACCTGGCCTCTTATGCAGTGCTGCGCCTTGTGCAGAGTCCAGGATTGAACATTGCTTCGCTCTGATCCCTGACCCCCTGGGAGTGACACCTCACTAGATGGCCACTCCAAGGAACAAAGGAAATTGGGGGACTTATATACCATTTGGGAAGATCCAGGGGCTGGGAAAGATGATTGACATTATACTGGTAAGGATGGGATTTACAATCAAGTTTGGGAAAGGAATCATAGCTAGAGACTAGGGTATAAGGGAAGGGGCTGCTTACACAATGGATACTAAAGGATGGTCCCTGCCCAGGTGTGTCTTCCTGGGACTGGGTCTTTAATACTATGGGGAAGACTTCCTAAGACAAAAGGATATTTAGCATTTACCCTAGAGGGTCCATTATTCAGTCTGCAACTGCTAGCCTGACTTTCCTTTCTGGGTGGATTCTCAAGGAACAGGGAAGCACAAGCTTTGGGGGTCTACAGCCTACAAGCCATCTCTAAAACTTGGGGTTCATCAGATCTCACTAAGCCACAAGTTTGGGGTCTCTAGATTCCATGTCAACACTTCTTCCTTTTCTTTCTCTTTCCTTATTTCCTTCCATTCTCTCTCTTTCTCTCTCCCTTCATTCTTTCCCTCCTTCCTATCTTCCTTTTCTTTCTCTTTCCTTCCTTCCTTCCTTCCTTCCTTATTCCTTCCTTTCCATCCCCATCATCTAACACCATGCCTGGCAAAACACTTTCTATTCCCCAAGACTCAGTAACCTTTCTGTAAAATAGAATGGTCTCTCAGGTCCCTTCTGGCCCTAGGAGTCTGTGGCTGTGACTTTTGGAACACTTTGCAAACTTGAAAGCAGTATATGAGAGTCAGTTATCATCATAATTACTATTCCCCAAGCTCCTGACCTTATTCTCTCTTCCCTGGCTGGTTGTTTTATGAGGAAATGCTCTCTTTCCCAGGAGCCTGGAGCAAAGCAATCTTAGGACTCAGTTAGGGCAACTGGCTTAAAGTGAATGGTTCTGAGAGAGATTTTCATCACTCCTCTATTTCCTTTGATTCGGGAAGGTCAGTTCTCTGAGCTCCCACTGAATAACAGAACTGATCTTTCTGAAGAAAATGTTCTCATGAATGAAGTCAGTTTCTTGTGAAACTCTTTTGCCATCATTGGGTGGAGAGGGAAAATTCTCTTTCTCCCAAGTGTCTTATTTTCCTGACTCTTCCAATCAGGACCTCTCCATGGAGAAGAATTTGATTAGAGCTAGCCTTTTCTTCTTGACATTTGGATGCTTTCTGTGGCTGTAGAACACTCAGGGATGAGGTATGAAAATAATCTCAGCTGTCGACGTGGAATCTAAGAGACCCCAAACTTGTGGCTTAGTGTGATCTGATGAAACCCAAGTTTTAGAAATAGCTTGTAGGCTGGAGACCCCCCAAAGCTTGTTCCCATGAGAATCCACCCTGAAGGGAATGTCAGGCTAGCAGTTGCAGACTGAATAATGGACCCCAGGGTAAATGCTAAATACCCTTTTGTCTTAGGTAGTCTTCCCCATTGAATCCCAGACCCTGTCCCTGGAAGGTACACCTGGGCAGGGACCAGCCTTTAGTATCCATTGTGTAAGCAACCCCTTCCCATACACCCTAGCCTCTGGCTAGGATTCCTTTCACCAGCTTGATTGTAAATCCCATCCTTACCAGTATAGTGTCAATCATCTTTCCCAGCCCTTGGATCTTCCCAAAAGGTATATAAGTTCCCCAATTTCCTTTGCTCTTTGGAGTGGTCATCTAGGGCAGTGTCACTCCTAGGGGGTCATGGAGCAGAGGGAATCATGGTCAATCCTTGGATTCTGCACAAGGCGCATCTCTGCATAAGAGGCCAATTAACCCTGTTCCCCCTTTCCTTTGATTAAAGAGTGGCTTAATGACTATATTTAATAGTTCTGTGTTTTTTCTAAGTTAACACAGCTATGAAAAGAATCACAATAGTAGCTAGCATTTATTTAGTGCTGACTCTATGCCAAGCAATCCTCCCAACAGATGAAGAAACTGAGGCAGGCAGACATTAAGTGACTTGCTCATGGTCACACAGCTGCAAAATATCTGAAGTCAGATTTGAGTTCGATTGAATCTTAACTGTAGCCTCACTTTCCTTATCTGAAGTGAGGAGATGAGACTGGGTGATTGCTAAGGTTTCTTCTAGCCCTAGGTTTATGATATTTTGATAATAAGAACTTACAGTTCTTTATAGGGGGGAAACAACTGTTAAACACTCAGCAAAAATAATTGGTTAAAATTGGAATCTACCAGATGCTTCCTCCCTACCGTGGCCTGTATTTTCAGGTAAGCTACTCTTCCCCCAGAAGAATTTCTTTTTCCCTAGGTGCAAAATTTCCTGGGACATAGACTTAGAACTGGAAGGGACCTTTAAGGCAATGAGCCCCAACATGGATCCCTTTTGTTTTATAGATGGGGAAACTGAGGCACGGGGCTTTTCTAAAAACCGAAATGCCTCTTTTCCCAAAACTAATAAGTGTCTGAATTGGGATTTGAACCCACAATGTCCCAATACCAAGGCTAGTAGTCTTCTACTATACCATGGTACCTTAGCTGCTGATTGTGGCTCTGTCTTTGGCTTCTGAAGTTCTGAGAATCATCAAATCTCAGCATCCCCAAATCAAGAGGGATCTAATCTATGCCTGACTAAGAATCCCTTCTGGAACATTCCCAAGAAATGCCCATTCATTCTTCTCTTGAAGACCTATAATAGCCCATTCCATTTTGGGGACAAGACATAATACTGAGAGGGGGCAGCTAGGTGGCTCAGTGGATAGAGAACCAGGCCTGGAGACAGGAACTCTTGTGTTCAATTGTGACCTCAGAGACTTCCTAGATGTGTGACCCTGAGCAAGTCACTTAACCCCAATTGCATAGCTCTTCCCACTCTTTTGCCTTGGAATATATAATATTGATTCAAAGATGGAAGGTAAGGAAGGGTTTAAAAAAAGAAGACAAATGTCAACAATTGTTTTACATGTAATTGAAAAAAATTTAATTAAAATAAACTACAGACTAGGTTTAGCCTGTGAAAAAAGGATAGATCAACTCACTATAGATACTGAATCCATGTCATGATGTCTTTGAACTCATCAATATGGGTTTCTAGTGAATCAAAGCAACCTCATATTCAATTAAATTCAACAAACATTTATTAAGCAACCTGCCATTCATAAGGCACTGTGACAGTCCCTGGATAAACAAAGATAAAATGAAAACAGTCTCTGTCTGCAAAGATGTTACCTTCTTGGCATGTAACCGGCTTGTATCCCAATAAGTAAATACAAAGAAACACAAAGTAATCTTAAGAGACAAAAGAACTCTAACAACCTGGAGGTTGGATATGGTGGGTCAGGAAACCAGGAGGAACCTGGGGAAGAATTAAAGGAAGTGGTTGAAGAGATGCCAAAAAAGAAGGATTGCTATTCAATTAAGCTCATTTATGAAGGGCAGCAGCCCCTTCATGAGGTTTTTACTTGGGAGTTAAAAGTATCTATGTTTGAAGAGTACGTCTGTTCCAGAAAAGTTGGTGATAAAGTAAATTTCTAAAATGGCAAGGAGCATTAGGACATAATGGAAGCACAACTGGACTTTAAGTCATGAGACCATAGATTTAGAACAAGAAGGGACCATAGAGACCATTGAATTCAACTCCTTCATTTTATAGATGAAGGACTGAGGTCCAGAGATGATAAGTGACTTACCCAAGGTCACACAGGTTATAAGAAGGAAATCTAGGTTATAAGCCCAAGTCCTCCAATTTCTTCTCACCTCCGATTCAGGACATTTTCCACTCTACCTTATTTTCTCTGAGGATCCAAGTTCAAGTTCCAGCTTTGCTACTTACTAGCATTGTGTGAAACCTGGGCAAATCAAATAATGTCTCTGCTGTTCAGTTATCCCTAAAATGAGGGATTGGAATGGATTACTTCTATGATCTTTCTACCTTAAAACCTATAATCCTAAAGTTTCTTACATTGGGGGCTTTTGAATAATTTTCATGGTCTTTTCTAATAAAATAGGGAAAATGTTATGTTGGAAAACATCTCCCAATTTGTTAACAATGTAATTGGGAAAGGAAGGAAGGAAGGAAAGAAGGGGGAAGGAAGGAAGGAAGGAAGGAAGGAAGGAAGGAAGGAAGGAAGGAAAGAAGGAAGGAAGGAAGGAAGGAAGAAAAGAAAGAAGGAAGAAAGGAAGGGAGGAAGGGAAAGGAAGGAAGAAAGAGGGAGGAAGGAAGGAAGGAAAGAAGGAAGGAAGAAAGGAAGGAAGGAAGGAAGGAAGGAAGGAAGGAAGGAAAAGAAACAGAAAAAAAGAAAATCCTATGATCCTATAACGTAAAAAGAAATAATAACTATTATTGGCAATACAAAGAGTAAAGGAGAATTCTGAGTGACTTATGGCAGAATGCTATCCACCTCCAGGGAAAGAACTGTTGGAGTCAGAATGCAGAAGAAAGCATAGGATTTTTCACTTGTTTATTTGGGTTTGTGTTTTATAAGATTGCTCACAAAAATGAACAATGTGGAAATGTTTTGCATGATAATACATGTATAACCCAGATCAAATCTCTTGCCAGCACCAGGAGGGGGAAGGGAAGGGAGGAAGAGAGATAGGTTCGATTCTATAATCTAGGAAAACTTGTGTGGAAATTTTTTATTATATGTAATTGATAAAAAATAATATCTCCCAAGAGACTGAGTTCAAAACTTACAGTGAAGAAAGGGTTAAGTAGTAGCCAGATCCCCTCCTGGCAGAGAGTTCTAGTATTAAGGCTATTTTGGAGGAACTTCGAGAGCCACCTCTGCCCTCTGTTGGTGACTTCATCCCCTATGGAGATTTTGCTAGCTTCACCTTTGCATCTTAAGAATCAGTACTCTTTGCCCATTGTTAATTGGGAGATATTTACAATGTCTAATAGAGGTAGTCTCCACTCTCACTTCTGGCCAGTAGGTGGCACTGTGTCACACATGAATGTACCAGGTCGGAAAATACTTCATTGTGTGGTCTAAGTTCTATAAAATCAGTTTCAGTCCTGATGGTTCCATTCTGAAAAATCAATACCTTGTAAGACAGCATTTTGTGGTTTACAAAGCACTTTACACAGTAACGAAGCCTATTAGGCCTGCAGGCTCACAGATGAGGAGCTGGGAACATTTTGTTGTTTTTCAGTTGTTTCAGTGGTGTCTGACTCTTCCTGACCCCATTAGGGGTTTTCTTGGCAAAGATACTGGCTTGGTTTGCCATTTCCTTTTCCAGCTCATTTTTGCAGATGACAAAACTGAGGCAAACAGGATTAAGTGACTTGCCAGGGTCACACAACTGGTAAATGGGAATACTCAAGGATATCTAGTCGAAATTATTTTATAGCTGAGGAAACTGAGGGAAGGAAAGATTCCATAACTTGCCCAAAGTCACACAAGTAGAAAAAGTCTGAGCTAGGACTTGAACTGAGGACTTTCTAGGCAGCAGGGAAATACAGAGGAAAGAACCCCAATTTTAGAATCAGAGGAGCTGAGTTTAGAATCTGCCTCTGATTCTTTCTTCTGGGCAAGTCATTTAATCTCCCTTTGACTCAGTTTCCTCAGCTATAAAATAATGGAGTTGGTCTCACCAGCCTCTGAGGATCCTTTCAGATCTAGATCTAGATTTATTCCATGGCTCTGAGGCTGGCTCTCTCACCATGATGCCAGAGTACCTCTCCCCTTGCATATGGCAGACACTTATTAAATGCTTTGGATTAAATCAGACAAACCTATCAAGTGCTCGTGCGACAGAGTTAGGCCTTTGTACCAGGCAACACAGATGTGAAACCTTGAAAACTCTGCCCAGTCCCCCAACACTCCCGTGCAGGAAGAGGAACAGCATCCTACATTTGCAAGGCATCGCAACATTTTCAGGGTGCTTTCATATCCATTATCTTATTTCATCCTTAACAAAAATCCTGTGGAGTAGGTTGGACAGGTATTATGAGTCCCATTTTACAGATAAGGAAAATGGCACAAGAAAGATCAGGTGACTTGCCAAAGACGCGTCCCAACATGAGTTCATTTAGCAAGTTCATTTGCTCCTTGGGCTGGACATTGGAGACTTAGTCTGTAAAAGGCACAGCTGGGTCTAAGAACCCTTGAGAATGAGTTCTGAGGGGTAATCCAAGGAGCAATTGAATTCTGGAATGGGGAGCTCAAAGGGACCTTAGAGATCATCTCATCCAACACCCCTACCCCCTTTTTACAGATGAAAAAAAGTAAGGCCTAAAGAGCTTGTATAATGATAAGAAGAGAATGAGAAGGGCCTTTTGAGCTTTTTCTTATCCAGGGGTTCTTAACCTGGGATCCATAGGCCTTCAGTGGGTATAGGAATAGATTTCAGAAGGTCATTGAGCTTTATTTTTACTCTAACTGAAATTTAGTATTCCCTTCAATTATGATTTAAAAGTTTTTACTTTAATTTTTTTTTCAATTATCTAGAATCATTTCCCCCCTCTCTTCCACCTTCTCCCATCTTTGGGGAAAGAAAGGAAGAATGGAGGGAAGGAAGAAGGGAAAGAAGAAAGAAAGGAGGGAAGGAGGGAGGGAAGAAGAGCAAAAAGGAGGAAGGGAGGGAAAGAGGAAAGAAGGGAAAGAGGGAAGAAAGAAAAATACAGAACTCCTATATAAAACAAACATAGTCATATAAGACATGTTCCCACATTGATCAAAATCAAAAAATGTATTGTTCTTTATTCATTAGCTCTGTATGTGGGAGTGGTGGGGAGGTGGGGAAGGAGAGAAGAGTTCTTTTTTGTCTGTCCTCTGGAATCATGATTGCTCATTCAGTTGATGATAGTTCTTAAGTTTTTCAGAATTGTTCGTTTTCACAATGTCATTTTGTAAAAATTATTCTCCTGGTTCTGCATACTTCACTTTGCATTGGTTCACACAAGTCTTCCCAAGTTTTTCTGAAAGCATCTCTTTCATCATTTGTCATGGTACAAATGTATTCCATTACATTCATGGGCCATTATTTGTTTATCCTTTCTTTCATTGATGGGAACCCCTTTAGTTTCTAGTTTTTTGTTGTTTTTTTTTTTTTTTTGCCATCACAAAAAGAACTGCTATAAATATTTTTGTACTAATGGTACCTTATCCTCTTTCTTTGATCTCTTTGGGGGTAGAGGTCTAGCAGTGGTATAACTGGGTCTAAGACCCTGTACCATTAGTAAATTTTTGCATGTAATTCCAAATTGCTTTCCAGAATATTTGGGACCATTCATAGAGCCACCAAAGAGAATCAGTTATAGGGGCAGCTGGGTAGCTCAGTGGATTGAGAGTCAGGCCTGGAGACAGGAGGTCCTAGGTTCAAAGCCTGCCTCAGACACTTCCCAGCTGTGTGACCCTGGGCAAGTCACTTGACCCCCATTGTCCACCCTTGCCACTCTTCCACCTAGGAGCCAATACACAGAAGTTAAGGGTTAAAAAAAAAGAGAGAATCAGTTATGAGTGTTTAAAAAAACATAAAACAGGGTAGCCAGTAGATAAAGAGCCAGGCCTAGAGACTGGAGGTCCTGTATTCAAATCTAACCTCAATATACTTTCCAGCTATGTGACCCTGGTCAAGTCACTAAATCCCAATGCCCAGCCCTTGTGGCTCTTTTGACTTGGAACTGTTTCTTAGTATCAATTCTAAGACAAAAGTTAAGGGCTTAAAAAAATAGCAACAACAACCACATAATATTCCGAGAAAGGGGTCCATGGGCTTCACCAGATTGCTAGGGCATACATGTCACAGGAAAGTCAAAAACCTTTGATCTAGTCATCCCTCTGATATTACAGATTAGGGAAAGGAAGCTCTGGCTGGGGAGAGGCATTTGCCCAAAGGTCAGATCAGACAGAGAAATAAGAGACTTACTTATCAGATAGTAAATAAGACACTTAGATTCTACAATACACATTTGAAGCAGGCCTTTTTTTAAGCTGGAGCTCTACTGAAGACAGGGCAAAACATAATTTCTATGCTATCTGTCTAGTTCCTTGGGGATAAGCTTGTTAAAGTATCCCCTTTCTACGTGGCTTCTCCACCCTCCTTTTCTTTGACAGGCTTCCTGGCTTCTATGTGTCCATCTTTCCTAATGTCCATCCTATGCACCCTTTCCTGCCCCATGCCACCACTTTTCCGTAAGGCTTCCCTTTCAAAAGGAGCTTAGCCCAGCACCTAGTTGGAAGGTCTAAACATCAGGGCCCCTGGGTGAAAAAGGCTGGTTTGTTTTACATGAAAAAACAAATAACACTCTGCTTATTTTTCTGAGACTTGGAGACATCTTGGTCCGTGAAGGAGGGTCAGGGACAAGTGAGTCAGGTCAGAAGAACTTTCCAATCACTTGGAAAACTCTGAGCCCAGATGAGATTACTAGCTAGGCTTCTAATCACATTAATCAGATCTCTAACTAGCCCAAGGTAATGGGGGCTTTATCATAGAGGGCTGATGTGGGAGGGGGGCCTTTGGTATCATTGTGTTCTCATTCCCAGGCCATCCCCAATAGGGTGATGGCACAAAGGCTCTCTAGTCCCAGAGGACCTTCCTCTCCAAGGGCCATAGAGGCAAAGGTCCCCTTTCCTGTCATTTCTTCTCCTCCTCCTTCCCTTACTTTCTGTTTTAGATCTTCTGTCTTAGAATTGATACCAAGAATTGGTTCCAAAGCAGAAGAGCAGTAAGGGTTTAAGTGACTGGTCCAGGGTCACCCAGCTAGGAAGTATTTGAACCCGGCACCTCCCCTCTGGAGGCCTGGCTCTCTATCCACTTAGCCACCTTGCTTCCCCTCCCAGCATTTTGTCTTGTCCCAGTGGTGCAATTCATTCCTTATCCAAATACTTCTTCCCCCTCTCACTCCCCTGAAAGGAATCTGCCTCAACTCAAGCACTCTAGCTATGGCTCTGACCCTCCTGCATATGTGATCTGGGGCCAAAGCTTGCAGGCTGGAAGGGACTTTTGGGGTCAAGTCAATTAGCATTTCTTAAGCACCTACTACGTGCCAGGTACTATGCAGAGTGCTGGCTATACAAAGAGATACCAAATCCAGCCCCTATCCTCAAGGAGCTCAGGTTCTACTGGGGGCAACAACATGCAAACAACTAAATACCAAAAAGATGTCTGCTAGATAAATTGGAGAGGATCTCAGAGGGAAGGCACCAGCATTAGGGGGAATAGGGAAAGGCTTCTTGGAGATGGTAGGGTTTTATCTAGACCTGCAGGAAGTCAGGAACCCCAGAGTTCTGGCAGAGATGAGGAAGAGGAGAATTCCAGGCATAGGATTTCATAGCTGGCCAAGATGCCTGGGATTGAGAGATGGAGAAACAGGAAAAGGAGACCAGTAAAACTGGGTCAAAGAGTGCATGGGGACTGGGGGCTGTAGGGAATTTGGTGTGAGAAGAAGGGAAAGGTAGATGGGGGCCAGAGCAGGAAGGGCTTTAAAAGTCAAATGGGGGATTTTATATTCGTTTTGGAGGTAGTAGGGAGCCATGGAAGAATATTGATTGGGGTAAGGAGAGGAGAAGGGAGGGAAATTCACATGGCCAGATCTGCGATTAAGATCACTTTGATAGCTTTGAGTGGAAGATCTGTGGGGTCAGAAAGGTCTTATTGGGGCAAGTCACTAGGTGGCTCAGTGGATTGAGAGCCAGGCCCAGAGATGGGAGGTTCTGGGTTCAAATTTGAACTCAGATACTTCCTAGCTGGGTGATCCTGGGGAAATCACTTTACCACCATTGCCTAGCCCTTACCAGTCTTCTGCCTTGGGATATAAGGGTTTAAAAAGAAGGCTATAGCCAAAGTCCAGGAGTGAAGTAATTTGTATTTGTCCCAGGGTGGTGGCAGCATCAGAAGAGAGAAGGGGGCATGTGCAAGAGATATTACAAAAGTTAGATCAGCAGGATTTAACAACAGATTGGATGGGGGGGGCAGTGACAGAAGTAGAGGATGCCACCCAAGTTTCAAGCTTTGGTGACTAGGAGGATAGTGATATCTCAATAGATCACTGAATCTAATCCTTTTACTTTATAGATGGAAATACTAGGGCCCAATGGGTTGAATAACCTGTCTAAGGTCACATTGAAAGTGACTGAGACAGGATTTGAACCCAAGACTCCTGACACCAAATTCCAGTGGACTAGGCTAACTCTGAGAAGGCTAATAATTTCTACCCACCATTTTTAAAAAAACCCTTTATCATCTGTCTTAGAATCAAAGCTGTATGTTGCTTCCAAGGCAGAAGAGTGGTAAGGAGAGGCAAAGGGGTTAAATGACTTCCCCAGGGTCACCCAGCTAAGAAGTGTCTGAAGTCACATTTGAACTCAGGATCTCCCATCTCTAGGCCTGGTTTGCAATCCACTGAGACCCCCAGCTACTCCCCTACCCATCATTTTGTGTAGACCAAATAATGGAGACAGTTGGGCAGCCTTAGGTGATAAAATGCATCCTGGAGATTGCCAACAGCCAGGAAACCACTCCTTGCAGAGACCAGAGGCTTGCTGCTAGCCTTCACTGCCAGACAGATACTTCATGTTCTTTTTGAGTCAGTCTTCAAATTCCTAGAGGGTATTTATCAGGTGATGTCATAAAAGTCCGAGCTTATGTCTCTGTCTCCTTCCCTCCCCCACTTCTCTCTCTCTCTCTCTCTCTCTCTCTCTCTCTCTCTCTCTCTCTCTCCCTATCTCTCTATATCTCTCCCTCCCTCTCTTTCTCTTTCTCTCTATCTCCCTGTATCTCTCTCTCTCTCCCTCCCTCCCTCTGCCTCTGTCTCTCTGCCTCTCTCTCTTCCTCCCTCTGTCTCTGTCTCCTCTCTGTTTCTTTGTCTCTCTGTCTCTGTCTCTCTGTCTGTCTGTCTGTCTCTCTCTGGCTCTCTCTCTAGGATTTCAGACATATATCCTTTAGGAGAGGCAGAAGGAGTGCTTGCCTCCTTGAGGAGTTTGAGAGCTGGGTTCAAATCCTACATCAGTCCCTTACTAGCTTATTTGCTCTCTCCCTCAGTTTCCTTATATGTAAAATGAGAGGGTTGGCCTGGATCCCAACCTCAAAAGTTCTTCCTAGCTCTATGATCCCACTCAGAATCTCATGCCATGACAGATCCTTGGGGAACAGGGTGGCCAAAAAGTTTCTCCTCCGGAAGGATGAATGCCAATCTCTCATGAGCTCAAACTCAGTTTCTAAATTAGGTAAAGCCCAACAGTGTTTGGCTTATAATAATAGCCAATAGCATTTCGGTTGCAGGTAGCAAAATTGACAAAACTTGACTTCGATGAACCTACCAATGGCAAAGGACTTCTTGGCATCTCTAGAGTTTTTTTTTTTTTTTTTTTAACTCTTACCTGCTTAGCACTGATGCTAAGTATTAGCTCCAAGAACAGCAAGAAGGGCTATGCAATGGGGGTTAAGTGACTTGCCCAGGGTCACACAACTAGGAAGTTTTTGAGGCCAGATTTGGTCAAGTATTTTTTAAAATCTGGGTATTCGGCATGCAAGGAACAGAGCAGGCCAGAACAGGCCAGGGAGGAAAGGCTGGGAGTTGAGGGAGCCTCAGTGACTTCCAGGAAAGACCATGGCCCAAGAGGAATGTACTTGAAAGTGGGCCGTCTACTTCCTGGCTTTATCTAACACTAACTGCCACATCTCCACCCCCTGTGAGGCTCAGAACAGCTTTAAATTGAGGGCAGTTTGTGAAGTGGGCAGCGATGGAAGGTAAACAGAACTTGGTTATTTAAAAATCCAACCACCAAGTTGCTGCTGATGGGGGTGAAGGAGTCTGGGGCTGGAGTTTGGCATTCCTAGACAATGAGAACCACAGGCTGAAACCCTGGTGAGCACCAGAAGGAGTGTTGACTCAGCTCCTGCCCTGCCGAGGTAGGTAAATTGAGTCTCTCCTCTCCCCCTCTTCTATCATGTGATATCACACAAGAGCTCTTAGAGGTAAGTGCTACAAATGTCTTTATTCCCATCTAATGGATGGGGAAACTGAGGCCAAGTGTTTATGCAAGAAGGATCACAGAGTAAGGAAGAAGCTTTATAAACTGGTTCCTTCCTACCTTTTCAGTCTTGTTACACCATCCTCCCCATAGCCCACACTTTCATGTACTTAAAAAGAATTTTTTTTTTAATACATCCTTAGAATCAAAAACTGTGTATTGGTTCCAAGGCAGAAGAGCATTAAGGGCTAGGCAATGGGATTAAGTGACTTGCCCAGCTGGGGAGTGTCTGAAGCCAGATTTGAACCCAAAACCTCCTTGTCTTTAGGCGTGACTTTCAATTTGCTGAGTCATCTAGCTGCCTTTTCATATCCTTTAAAAAAACAAAGCCTCACCTTCCATCTTAGAATCGATACTAAATATCAGTTCCAAGGAAGGAGAGAGGTAAGGGCTAGGCAGTGGGGATTAAGTGACTTACCCAGGGTCACACAGCTAAGAAGTATCTGAGGTCAGATTTGAACCCAGGACTTCCAGGCTCTCTATCCACTGACTTACCTAGTTGGCCCCCACCCCATGCACTCTTGGATCCAGTTACATTGGCTTCCTTCTTGTTCCTTTGTCTTCCAATTCCAGCTATGAAATTCCATGCCTGGAATGCTCTCCTACTTCATCTCTGCCCTCTGGCATCCCTGACTCCTTTCATGTCCTCGATAAAATCCTACTTCCTCTTCAAGAAGCCTTTCCCTAACCTCCTTAATGCTAGTGCCTTCCCTTTGGGATTATCTCTCATTTAGGATAAAATTCAAACTCTGTTTGGATTTAAAGCTCTTTATAATCTGGGTCCAATTTTCAATAGATTTATTGGGTAGCCATTAGACACAGTCCCAGCAATACCACCTATTTTGTGGCCTTCATTTTTTTTAACCTTTACCTTTTGTCTTTGCATCAGTTCTGAGACAAAAGAATAGCAAGGGGTAGGCAATTGGGGTCAAGTGACTTGCCCAGGGTCATACAACTAGGAAATGTTTGAGTCCTGATTTGAACTCAGGTCCTCCAGGCTCCAGGCTCCATCCACTGTGCTACCTAGCTGTCTGTTTTGTGACTTTATTTCTGCCACCTCTGTGTCTTACCACAATCTGTCTCTTCACTCCTGGAATACTCCTCCCTTCTTACCTCCACCTCTCAGAAATTCCAGTTCTCTACAAAGCTCAGCTCAAGGGCCAAAGTTCCTCCTACTCAGGAGTACCTGAGCTGAGCTGCTGCTACCAGCTCTCTAGAGAAAATGAGTAAATTTTTGGTGTGAGCATTTATTTATACCTTGGAAATGAGCAAGATTCAGTTTATCATTTTGGTGATTGTCTAGACATAAGAGAGTGTGGGGGAAATTCTAGTAAACTTAACTATGTGTGATGTGCATTTTTTTTTTTGGAGAGCCAGTTGTTAAATATTTACTAACAGATTCCTGCTTCCACCCACACCTAACTTTGTATCTTTGCATATACTGTCCCCATCTGTGCATATTTTCCTGAGGAGAATGTAAGCTTTTTGAGGTCTCATTATATTTATGTTTGTCCTGATATACAGACTTGTTTAGTTGAATAGAAGGGTGGGAGCTGGGTTTTAATCCTGTTCCTCCTAGTCACTATTGAAAACATACAATGAAATCAAGTGGAATGGAAAGGGGAATTGAAATCAGTTTCCCTGCTCTGTCCCTTGAATGTTGGATGTGGAAACTCAAAAAGCCTTGAGTTCAAAACCTGCTTCAGACACTTCTTGGGCTGGTCACTTAACCTCAGTGTCCTCACCTTTATAATAGGGCAATAATTATTATTCTTTCTGTCTTAGTAACAACTCTAAGATGAACTGGAGAGGAGCTAGGCAAATGGGATTAGGGTCACAGAGATAGGAAGTATTTGAGGCCTGATTTGAACCTGGGTCTTCCTGACTCCAGGCCTGGAGCCACCTAGCTGTCCCCAGGCTAATAATTTCATTTCCATTCCCAGGAGAATAGCATAAGATAAAATGTATTGCAAATCTCGAAGTAATCTATGAATGAATGGGAAGGCATGCATTGAGTGCATACTGTATGCACAGAATTGTGCAAAGGCTTGGGGCTACTGACACGAACAATGAAGACAGTGGGTGACTTCTAGGAACTTGCATTCTAATAGGGGAAGATAATTCAGAGAGGGGAGCTAGGGTTGGAAAGAGAAGAGGCTGCAGATCCAATAATAATAGCAGCATTTGTAAAATTCTTTCAGCTTTGTAAAGTAACTTCATAAATAATATATCATCGGGTTCTCACTACAATCCTTCAAGGTAGGGGCTAATTATGATCCCTATTTTACAGATGAGGAAATGGAGGCAGAAAGATTAAGTGACTTTTCCAGAGTCACACAACCCAGAAGTGTCAAAGGTGAGATTTGAACTCCGGTCTTCTTGGCTCAAAGGGCAGCTAGGTGGTACAGTGGATAGAGATGTCAGTCTGGGAATAAGAAAGACCAGAGTTCAAATATGACCTCAGATACTTAGTAGCTGTGTGACCCTAGGATAGTCATTTAACCCTGTGGGCCTTAGTTTCCTCATCTATAAAATGAACTGGAGAAGGACATGGTCAACCATTCTAGGATCTTTGTCAAGAAACTCCAAATGGGACCACAAAGAGTCAGACATGGCTGAAATGACTGAACACCTTTTTGGTTTATGGTCCATTGTCTGAGCCACTGAGCCACCTAGTTGCCAAAGCTACCTAGGTTGGAGATGGCCAGGCGATATTCTTGGGAGCAATTATTATTTACCTTTGTAACCTTAGAAAAATTCACTCTGCCACTCAGTTTCCTCCTCTGTAAAAAGAAGCGACTGGTCTGCCTTCCAGTTCTAGATATATGATCCTTAAACTAAATGCCTTATGAACTCCTCCCTGGGTTCCACAGTGAACTGAGTAATGACTTGGAGTCAGGAAGCCCTGAATTCAAATCCTCTCAGACACTTCCTAGTTGTGTGAATCTGGGAAAGCCACTTCACTCTTGTCTGTCTCAATTTCATCTGTAAAACGGGACTAGTAATAATACTTATATCAGGGAGCAGCTGGGTAGCTCAGTGGATTGAGAGTCAGGCCTAGAGACAGGAGGTCCTAGGTTCAAAGCTGGCCCCAGACACTTCCCAGCTGTGTGACCCTGGGCAAGTCACTTGACCCCCATTGCCTACCCTTACCAATCTTCCACCTATAAGTCAATACACAGAAGTTAAGGGTTTAAAATAAAAAAAAATACTTATATCATAGAGTTGCTCTGAAGATCAGATAATACATGTAAACAGTTTCCCACACTTGGTTGTTATTGTTCAGTTGTGTCTGGCTCTTCTTGACTTTATATATATACATATATATATGTGTATATATATACATATATATATAAATTATTATGCTGTATTACATTATGTTACATTACGTTATATTACATTATATTATATTATATTACATTACATTATATTATACTACATTACATTACATTACATTACATTACATTACATTACATTACATTATATTATATGTACTAGAGTGGTTTGCCATTTTCTTCTCTTGTTGATTAAGGCAGAGGTTACATGACTTGCCCAAGGTCACACAGCTAGTAAGTGTCTGAGGCCTTTTTAACTCCAGACTCAGTGCTCTATCCATTGAACCACCTAGCTGCTCCTCTCAAATCTTTAAGGCTACCAAAATGCAGGCTCTAATGATCTGTTCAAGGCTTCTACCATCCATGATTGCAAAAGATCCTTAAGTTTTTAGTGGGGAGGGCAGCAGTGAAGAGAAATGAAGTCAGGGAAAATGAAAGCCAAGGGGGACTGTGTTGTTGAGCCCAATGCCCTTCTTGATTCTAGGCTGCTCTTAAGAGATTTTAAATTGCTGAGAAGCTGGAGCCCATGTTCTGATGGTTATTACAGGGGAGGTAGGTGAGGGAAAGACCCCTTGGAAGAAATGGGGCTTAGCTTTGGGTTTGGAAGGGGCATTAACATGTCGTCTGAGTTCCTCACACAGATAAGGATAGCAAGGCTCCAAGAGGGAAGTGACTTGCCACAGATAATCAGTGGCCCATCTGGGATTTGAACTTTGGTCCCCTGGCTCTCCAGATCAGAGCTCCTGCCATCCTTCCAAAGAATCCTACTTGTATAATAAGCTTCCAGACTGTGGAAAGACCCTTCCCCAGGGGCAAATGCTAATGTCTACACATTTTGGGTTGATAAGAAAGTCTGAGAAATATTCCATATGACCGGAAGGCTTTTGTTTCATTGCCAGCTCTTTAAAACTAGGAAATCATCAGCTTGAGAGATGGAAGAGACTTTGGAAACCAACTACTCCAATAGTCTCCTTTAATAGATGAGGGAAAATGGGGCCAAGAAAAAAGATGACTTGCTCAAGGTCATACAGCTAGAACGTAGCAGAAGCAGAATTTAGATCCAGGTCTTAATCTAAATCCTGTGTTCTTTCCATTAAATTCAACATTATCAATTATAGGTACTGCTAGTTGGCTCAGTGGATAGAGTGTAAGGCCTGGAGACAGGAGGTCTTGGGTTAAAATATCGGATACTTCCTAGAAGTGTGACCCTGGACAAGTCACTTAACCCTAGGTGCCTATTCCTTATCAATTCTAAGACGGAGAAGGTAAAGGTTTAAACAAACAAAAACCATTATCAGTTATACTCCTAGATCTCTCTTCCTTAAAATTGTAGAACCTTGAAACTCCCCCACCCCAACCACCCACCCCAGGGATGACTGCTTCTCATGTCTTTTCTGTACAGAACACTCTCCCTTGTAAGAAAGAAGCCCAGCCCTGATGTGCGCTGGACAAAGTATGCTCTACATTCTTCTGGTGCGGTGCCCCCACTCTCAACCAGGCTCTGCCTTTTTCAGAATTTCTGCATTTTTGTTTTTGGTTTTGACCCAATTTGGGATGTAGGTGTGATGTAGGAAATTTTCCTTGCCATGTAGAGGTCTACGATAAACTTATTAAGTACCTACTATGTGCCAAGCACTGCTAAAGGCCAGGGATGAAAAGAAAAGCATAAGACAATCCCTGATCTCTAGGAGGGAGACAAAAAAAAAAAAAAAATGTACAAACAAGCTGTAGATGAGCCGGACTGGGGAGAATCAACCGAAGGAAGGCACTAGAATGAAGGGGCATTGGGAAAGGCTCCCTGTAGAAGATGGGATTTTAGCAGGGACTTGAAGGATAGTTTAATAAATGTTTAACTTGCATTGCCAGAGCTAAAATGGACTTTTGCGGGGTTTATAACGCTTTGTCGCGAGAGCACTGACTAAATTGGGGAATCTGCCTTAGATTTCGGGGTCTGCAAACCTGTCATTTGGGTGATCTTGAGGGACCCACTTTCCCACACTGTAAAATGAAGAGGTCGGCATGACCTCTGCAAATCCCTTCTAGTTTCCAATCTCATCTACACACGGAGAAACTGAGTCCTTGGCTCAAAGTTTCCAACTCTCTCGCCTTCACCAGGAACTTCACTTTAAATAAATAAATAAATAACACACGAGGATGGTTCCCTCGTCTAGGGAAGGCGCGACCTCCTGGAACAGAGGGGCTTAGCGATTCATCCTTTCCCCCCTGCCCTCCAACCTGCCTGAGAAGGGAAATGAAATAATGCATTATTTGGAGACCCAGCTGCCCTGGGCTCTCCCAGAAGGAGAAGAAAACCGGGATAGGCCTGACTCGTCGAAGTTTCAGCTGCCCCTCACCCCTATCCCACGCTTCTCTCCAGTAGTTGCTTCTGCTGCCGCTGCCGCTTTTGCTGTGGCAGTTGCTATTGCTGCTGCTGCCGCCGCCGCGGGGGCGGGGACGAAGGCAGGAGGAAGGGGCGGAGGGAGGCGCCGCGGGGGGCGGTGCCCAGCCCCAGCTGAGCGCTCTCGGGCACGTGACCGCGCGGGGCTCGGCTCTCGGCTGCTCTCGCGCCCCCTCCGAGGAGCCCCGGGGAGCGGAGTGTCTTGCGCCCCCAGCCCCAGCCTCAGCGCCAGCGGGCTCGGCCCGGGCAGCAGCAGAAACTGCAGCGGCTGCGAGAGCAACCTTGACAGCACCAGCAGCGGCGGCGTCTCGCGCTCTTCCGCCCGGCGCACTCCGGGGCGCCCCGGGGAGAGCCCGCGGGAGAAGGAGGGGAGCCGCGTCCCCTCGGAGGAGCCCACTGAGCCAGCACATTTGCATCGCTGTATTTCTAGGGCCAGGGCGGAGGGCGGGCTGCAAACACACACCCCCAGGCTCCGGCGGGGCAGACAGACGCGGCGGCTGCCTGCGGCTGCGGGATCTCCGCGGACTCTGCCTCGCTCTCTGCATCTGGAGCAGCGCCCCCGCTTCATGCCCAGGGTCCCCTCGGCCGGCGGGCGGGCGGGAGGGACAAGGAGCCGCCGGCCCGGCCCCCACGGACTGCTGCAGCCTCGGGAGTCCGAGCGCGGGGGCGGCCGCCAACTGGCGGCGCGGAGCTCTGGAGCGGTAGGTGGACCCCCCGCGGGCCTGGGAAGGGCGGGGGAGGGGGGACGGGCGGCAGCGGCACCCCGGCTCTCGGAGCCTCCCCGCGCCTCCCGAGGTCTCCGCCTGGTGGCTGTTGCTTTTGCGGCCGCCCCAGGGCTGCTCTAGGGGTGCCGCGGGGG
>NC_058132.1:44111796-44193748 GCF_016433145.1 Gracilinanus agilis
CCCTCGGCCGGCGGGCGGGCGGGAGGGACAAGGAGCCGCCGGCCCGGCCCCCACGGACTGCTGCAGCCTCGGGAGTCCGAGCGCGGGGGCGGCCGCCAACTGGCGGCGCGGAGCTCTGGAGCGGTAGGTGGACCCCCCGCGGGCCTGGGAAGGGCGGGGGAGGGGGGACGGGCGGCAGCGGCACCCCGGCTCTCGGAGCCTCCCCGCGCCTCCCGAGGTCTCCGCCTGGTGGCTGTTGCTTTTGCGGCCGCCCCAGGGCTGCTCTAGGGGTGCCGCGGGGGGCGTCCGCCCCCGGGGAACCCCGACCTCCGGACCCCAGCAGTCGGGGCTGGGAGTCGCGTACTCAGCCACTGACCCCTCCGGAATTCCCTAAAGCCCGGAGGGACCGCGCTCCCTACTGGGGCAGTGTTGGCTTCTCTCTCCTCTGCCTTACTCCCGTTTTCGCCTTCCCTTGCTCTCCCCCTGGCCCTTTCGCTTTCTCTCCTTCCCTTTCTGTCCCTCCTTTACTTTCTCTAGCTCACTTCATTTTCTTTCTCCTTCCCTTCACCCTCTTTTCTCCGTCTCTTCTTTCCCTTCTTTTTCTTATTTCCTTTGTCTCTTTCTCTTCCCTTCTTCCCCTCTTCGTCCTGAGGGAGAGGGGTGGGGAGGTGATGTGCTCTCCCTCCTTTCGTTTCTCTCCGTTCTCTCTTTCCTTCCCTTTCGGTCTCTTTCTCGCCTTTCCCTCTTCCTCTTGGCTGCACCTCCTGAGGGAGAGGGGTGGGGAGGTGATGTCGGTCGTTCTCGTGTTCATTTTCTCTCTCTCTCCCGCTCTGTGTCCCTCTGCCTCCCTCCTTCTCCCCCCTCCCTTTCCCTTTCCCTTCTTTCCCTCTTCCTCTTGGCTGTACCTTCTAAGAGAGAAGGGTGGGGAGGTGATGTGTTCAGGGTGACTGAGATTTCTAAGTACTTTACCTCCTCCGGTTCCTCTGCCCTTATAGAAACTTTGGGGGTCGGGCAACCACCTCTGAAAAAGTTTCTCCGGGAATACTTAGTTTCGCTCCCCCCCCCCCCCCCCAGCATTGGCCAATGCCCAAATTCAGCAACCCGGACTAGCCTAGAATCCTTTCTCTGCTGGTGGGGCGGGGAGGCGGCGGCGGGTGTGTGTGTGGAACGTACATCCCTTCTATGTTGGGGGCAGAGCTGGCCCACCTTCCCCTTCCAGCTGTCTGTGGGACTCCTTCTCTGTTCAATTTAGCCTTGGGAAACCCAAACTTCCTAAATGAGTCTGTTTCCCTCCCCCCAAACAGCTTTAAGGTGGGGGGGGGGCCCTAAGACTTGGAAGACAACCAGCCCCAACCTTTTTTTTTTTTTTTTTGTAAAAAGCATGAACAGATTTTTAGCCAAACCTCCAAACCTGCAACCACACTGCTGGCTTCTTTGCAGGACCTCAGCAGCTCCCATACAAGTTTGGGGCAGGAGAGAGTGACAGAATTCCAGGGAGAGGAAGAGATAGAGAGGCTGGAGCAGAGAAAGCTTAGTTAGGACAGAGCTGGGCTGCAGGAGAGCTGCAAAGCCTGCTTGGCCTCAGGACTGGAGAATTCAGATTTTCCTCCAGCTCACTAAGGAAGTGAAGTGTGTGTATATGTTGCAGCCCGTAGTAACAACTGCTTGGGAGACACCCTATGCTGCCAGTTACAGAAAGCTGCTGGAGTCTTGGCGTGCTCACGCTTCTCCAGCTCCAATTGAGAAGTCAAAAAATTGCAGGGAGGAGGAGATGCTCTGGGTTTCCACAAGGAGGGAGCCTCACAGCCTTCTCCCTCCCTCTTCTCTTCTTCCACTCTCTCCCCCTCCCCCTTTCTCTCCTTTCTCCAAATTAAATATATAGTTTTCAGTTGAGTTGGCATTTGCTGCTTCCTGAGTGAGTAATTTTAATTAAACCCTCCAGCGTCAGTGACTGGTCATGAGTTGAGTTTTAACAGGTGTTCATTGTAAAAGCCCCATCCTTCAGGATGACTAAAGTTTGATGGTCAGAAAAAAAAAAAGACTTAATTTTAACATTAAAAAGTATGATGGGGAGAGAGTCTGGAGGGAGAGAAGGGTAGAAAGGTGGCCAGGGGGTCACTCAGTAATCAGTCATTTATTTAATTTCCTGATAAAGCCCAAGATACTGTCCTTATTACTGAGAACCCAAAGAGTCTCTTCCTTTGAGGGCTGTACTATTGCCTGGCTTCAAAGAAGTAAAAAGAAAAAAATAAAATAAAACTACATAGGATCCATTTCACTTGGGTGCCCCCTTCCATACTTTGGGAAAAGCTCAGGGAGTTTACTACTGAATTTGCCATTTTGATCTCTGGAGGGCTAACTATATTATCCTGGGCAAGTCTCATCTGTGCCCCAATTTACTCATCTGTAAAATAGAGTGGACTCCTTGACTCTGAGATAACTTATGATATAGGCCAGTGTTGGGGAAGGTTTTTGAGTTTGAGTGGCTAGGGGGTAAATTCAAACTGTGAGCCCCCACACTACTTGAGAAGCTCCCTGAGTGCCAATACTTCACCAACACTGATATAGGCTGATTCATAGGTCCCAAGGTTGGAGCTGGCCATAGAACTAGATTTGAATGGGAACTCAGAAGCCATATAATACAACTTCCTCATTTTGTACAGAAGGAAAATGAGACCCAGAGAGGACTGCTTTGCCCAAGGTTATATAAATAGCAAGCTGGCAGATCTGGGGGTTTGAACTCTTTCTATGGTACCAAATTACTCCTCTCCCCTGTGCTGTGTATGGTATAGAAACTTCAGCACTAAGCCATAAATACATTCTAATATTCTTTTTGCCTTGATCTTGTCCCTGGCATATAAGAGCTTACTAAATACTTGATTTTTGATTTATTTTAGCTTCTTATAACCACAGATAGGGTGGTGGCTTCCTTCTCCTGGGCTTGAGTGGGGCAGAATCATCCCCTCCCTCCCCTGACCTTCTCCCTGTTTATAATCCATCATTCTAGAATCAGCCTGTGGTGCCAGGCAAAAGGACCTTGGGAAGGGAGAGATTAGTTCTTGCTTTATCAGTTGTGAGACCTTGCCCAAGTGATTTACCTCTCTAGACTTCATTCTCCCCACCTACAAAGCAAAGTGGTTGGATGGAGGATTTCTAAAACCCCTCTCAGTTTTCCTAGTCATTCTGTGAACTCTGCCTTGAGTAATGTTTGCCTCCTTGAAGTTGGGTGATTCTAAATGGGTCACTGTCAGCTCTGAGCTGGCATGGGATGGCCTTTCAGAAGAAGGGCAGCATCTTTCAGCAGATTTTTAGTGCCCACCCATCCAACATAATCCTCCCCTGTGAAATGAGTACAGATGCTGAATATCTGTTACCGAACTTTGGGGAGTGATCCAACTCATTAAGAAACTTCCCAGATACCCAAGACTGGCCCCCAAGGAGAGGGCCTTCCCACTTGCTGGTCCATTTTGCTTTCATTCTGAAGTATCTGTGAGCTCAGACTCAGAAATGGACTGGAATCCATCCCCAGACCATTCTTTTAAAACTTAACTTTATACTCTGTTCACAAGTATGGTTGGGGAATTGCTCCGGAATTCTCAATGAGAAATGTTGCAGGCAGCACCTTTAAAGAGGGAGGAGGGCTTGGGGGAGGGAGAGGGAAGATTACACACACACACACACATTCTTATTTATTTATTTATTTTTTTGGGGTGAACTGGAACAATTACAACTTGTGGCTCTGAACTTGGAAGGGACAAATACTGGTGTACTGCCCAAGTGTTCCTCCTGAAAGATTGTATCTATGTAGATGGAGTTTTCCCTTAGTCCAGCTGTATTTTAAATGTGCTAGGAAATCTTGCTGTTTAAAAGAAACCTTCCATAAAGTGAATGACACTTTTCTTTCTCCCTTCCAAAAGCACGCAGTCTGAAAATATGTAAATCATTCTGGGTGGGTTGTTTCTTTGATTTGAGAGTTTTCCTGACCAGAGCAGCTGGGGTGCTGAGCCTGAGATTTGAATAGCCCAGATCCACTGAAATAGAATTCTTGGATGCCCATGTACTAGATTTGCTTAAAGCAGGGCGTACGCATTGTGACATTTCAGAATTTATCTGTCTCCTCCTTCTTGTCCCCCATGCCACTGGATTAGCTGTTAGCTCTGTTTCTTTGATATAGTTTTTGGAGGTGAGTAGACTAAGATGATCTATCTATATTAGGTGTATTATACTCTGAGCCCTTGTTTACTCTTTTTTAAAGTGTGGGGCTAATATCTTTGGGGTGAGATTGCTTTTTATTAATTCCCCCTTTTCTCCTTGTTATAGCTGGCTTTCAAAGGTTGTATTGTGTGTGTATATATGTGTATTGTCTCATCTACAGCCCTGTGATATAGAAACCCTGATATCCTCTTTTATAGATGGAGAAACTCCAAACTCAAAGATATCTTATGAGTCTGGGTGAACCACACAGGCTTATAGAATCAGAAGAAACTTGGGTTTGTGTCTCACCTCTGAAACTCACAAACTTTCTGGTTATGAATGAGTCACTTAACAGTCCCAGAATTTTATTTTCTTCATATGCCAAAAGGAAAAAATACTTTTGTAGTACCTATTTCCCAGAGTCAAAGACAGAGGAGGCAGATGGGAATTCAGGATTTGGAGTTAAGATTTCAGATGCTGATTGCACTTTATAGTGAGCTTGGGTGAATCGCCTCAGTTTCCTCTTTATCTGTGACCTGGAAGAGATTGGACTATTTGACATGGTCTAACTCTAATCTGTGATACTATTGTGAAATAAAGTAATATATGAAAAGAGCTACAGAAATTTTCAGGTAGCCTTTTTGGAGCCAAAAGGAAAGAAGATTATTCTAGCTCCTAGTTGTAATGTTCTCCTTCCTCATCTCAGCTTCCTTCAAGTGCCAGCTAAAACCCTGCCTTCTCCAGGAAGCCTTTCCCAATTTCCCTTAATCCTTAGAACCTTCCTTCCCAATATTATCGTTAGCCCCACTCCCCGGGTCTCTTTTTTACACACAGTCATTTGCAGTTTGTTGTCTCCTGTTAGATTGTGAGCTTGCTAGCAGGGACTGTCTTTTGCTTCTCTTTGAGACGCGTGCCACTTAACACAGTTCTTAATCGATACAAGTTGGCTGATATCACCTCACCTCACTAAGTTACAAAACGTATATTGCACACTGCTAAAATTGTTAGGTTTGTTGCTTAAAAAAAAAAACAAACAACAAACCCTTCTGTCTTAGAACCAATACTGAGTATCAATTCCAAGGCAAAAGAGTGGAAAGTGCTAGGCAATTGAGGTTAAGTGACTTGCCCAGGATCACACAGCTAAGAAGTGTCTGAGGTCACATTAGAATCCAGGACCTTCCAATTCTAAACCTGGCTCTCTATCCATTGAGCCACCTAACTGCCTTTTATTGCCATAATTTTTTAAAAAATGGACCTGGTAACCCAAATTAAAAAACCTTGTACTGATCATTTGTTCCTGCTTCCCAGACACTGGAATGACCCCCCTCTGACATTATCTCCTAGTAAGATTTGTTCCTTGCCTAATTCATGGGTGTTAGGTTTTGCAATAGCCTGTGGTGTCAGGAAAACATGGAAACTGTGATTTTTATTTGTTTTCTAACCAAAAGCACTGGACCAAGGGTGACTAGAAGAAAGATCCCTTTGCGTGTGCCCATGTAAAGCTGTACTAGGCCAGATTTGGAGATGGAAGAAAACATCTGTAACATCATCTATCATCGAAGGGACATGTCTCCAAAGACAGAGGAAGGGTTGGGGAATTCACTCCAACAAATGAATTCCTTGTTTTTCGGCACATAGTTTTCCTTGTGCCAGGAACTATCGATGCAAAGACAATATAGGAAATAGCCCTTATCCTCAGAAAGCTTCCATTCTATTGGGGGCGATTTATGCACAGATAAATAAACACAAAATGACTTGGGTAGGGGCAACTGGGTAGCACAGTGGATGGAGTGACAAACCTGGAATTGGGATTCAATTCTGACCTCAGATACTTATTAGCTGTGTGACCCTGGACAAGTCACTTAACCCCATTTCCTAGCCTTTGTCCATTTCCATCTTTGAATTGAAACTAAGGTAAGGATTATTTTTTAAAAAATGTAGAAATCAATCTGTACCCTAGACCACCACCTCTTTGTGAGGCAATGCTTTTCAAACTATGGACTATCCCAAGCGTCCTCCAAGCTGTTCTTATAACCTGATACCTAATATAGATCACATTAGACTAAGAATAGTTTCCTGGAATGAAGAAATAGTTATAATGGCCCTTATTAGTGTTTTTCAGCCACACAATTATACTGCTCCCCTTATATGAGTTGCTGACACCTTGCCACCCTTCCCTTGCCCCTCTCCCAAAGGTAATTGGATCCTTCTCTAACTTCTGTCCCAGGGATTCTAAGCCTGGGGATGGGGTCGGAGTGTGTGTCTATGAACTTGTGTGTATATAAATGTATACATCTATATATTTTATTTAAATAGATATATACAATTTGACATATCAGAATCATGCCAAAAATGAATGACATAGGTTTGCAAAGAAAACCAATTATATTAAATAAAATAAAACGAATTGTATTGATAATTGAGAACTATATTTCAGTGGAATGTATTTCATTTTATTCGTGATTCCAAGAAGGAATCTAAGGACTTTCCCAGACTTGGAAGGACTTGCCCTGGCACAGAAAAAGTTCAGAGTCCCTGCCCTCCGTTGTTGTTCCATTGATCGTGGCCCTGGGTTCTTAAAGGCTGTGCCTGCTACAAATTGGTCTATCTCCATGCCAGGGCTAGGGGAAGTTAAGGCTGGAGATTCAAGTACCAAGAATGAAACATCAGGCTTGATGATGTGGGATGAGTAAGGCAACAGTAGCTGGCATTTATAGTGTAATAATAATAATAATAGACAGCTAGATGGTGCAATGAATAGAACACTGGGCTTGGAATTGGGAAGACTCATCTTCATGAGTTCAAATGTAGCTTCAGCTTCAGACACTAGCCATGTGACCCTGGGCAAGTCATTTAACCCTGTTGGCCACAGTTTCCTCATCTGCAAAATGAGCTAGAGAAGGAAATAGCAAAACCATTTTAGTATCTGTCAAGAAAACACCAAAGGAGGTTACAAAGAATCAGGAATGACTGAACAGTAACAAATTAATGACAATAATAATAAAAGCATATTTTTACATATTGCTTTTAGTTTTGCAATGTAGTATCTGAGAAGGCAGTACTTACTGCCTTGGGGCCTGGGAGGATGGAAAGGAAGAAGGGGAATGGGCATTTATTTAATACCTACTGTGTGCCACGCGCATCCTGTGAAACAATTTACAATTTACAATTATTAGCTAATTGATCCTCATAGCAACTCTGGGAGGTAGATGCTATTATCTCCATTCTGGAGATGAGGAAACGGAGATTTTTAATAATATTTACCTATAATTATAATTATATTATGTACTATATAGTTATATATTACTATAGTCATTATAGTTATTACATAATTGTAACAAATGATATTGACTAATAAATAAAAACATAAATAAATAACATAAAACAATGTATTATCCAGAGTCACAGCAGTTTATATGTATCAGAGGCAGGATTGGATTCCAAGATATCCTGGGCTCTAAGTCCCAGACTCTGGATTAGAAGACCCTCCCCCTCCCACCTTGTTTCTCAAAGGGCAGAAAAGGGAAGGGTTAAAATAGGAGCTGGACCCTTTTTTTTGTCCCTATTGTTGATCTTGTTTTCGTAAGGATAAACCAAACCTTTGAATGTTCAGAACTGGCCAGCTGTGATGAGGCCTAAAGCCCCTCCGTGCCTTGGGCTTTTCATTTTTCGCAATGACTGGAGAGCTTGGGCAGGGTGAGAGAGGAGCTCATTAGTGGCAAGGGTTCTGACCTTAATCAGCCCCATTGTTGGAGTCCCTCTTCCACCCCCCTCTGCCCAAGAGAAGTAGCAACTGGCCCAGGAATGACTGAATTCATGAAGTAGTTAATAAACACCTACCGTATGCTAGGTACCCCGGCAGGCACTGGGGATACAAAGACACAAGTGGGTACAGCCCTTTATATCCTCTGTCACGTTCCCCCACCCTAGTTCAGGCCCCTTACCACCTCACACCTCCATTATTGCAATAGTCTGCTTGGTGGGTCTCCCTGCCTACTTCTGCTTTTTCCCACTCAGCTGCAAATCAGCCCTCCTAAAGTACATGTCATCTGTCTCTTCAGTAAAACCCCCAGTGGCTCCCTATCACCTCCAGGATCAAATATAAAAAATATCTGTATGGCATTCAGAGCCCTCCCTTTCCCAGCTTCTTATACTTTACGGTTTTACTTAACATAGATTTTTTATTTCAAAGTAAGTTCATTTGGTGTCAGGCTTTCTGATCAAGCCAGAGACAGTGGGATGCAGGCTTTGGAAATCAGAGGGCCGGAGGAAGCATCCCAGCTCTATTACCTACACAATCTCGAGCTGGTCAGCTAAGCCTCTTTGGCCTCAGGTCCTTCAACTGTAAGGAGGACAAAGCAAAAGAAAACTTCTTAGGAGAGGTCATAGTAAAATAAGCAAATATAAAATAGTCAGTTTCCCTAGTGACTTTTAAAAAACTTACACTTATGGCCCAATTGGGATTGCATTCTCCCTCTTCGGATTCCTTTTTATTATACTTCTCTACCTAGGGCCCCAGTAGAAGGTAAGCTTCTTGAAGACAGGAAAGCTTTGCTTTTTAAAAATTGTCTTTATATGCATATAGTGGATACTTAGTAATAAACACATTTGAATTTTTTTTTGGATTCATCATTCTCTCCTTAAAATATGCAAGAGTGGGGGCAGCTAGGTGGCTCAGTGGGTTGAGAGTCAGGCCCAAAGATGGGAGGTCCTAGGTTCAAATCTGGCCTCAGACACTTCCCAGCCTTGTGACCCTGGGCAAGTCACTTGACCCCCATTGCCTAGCCCTTACCACTCTTCTGCTTTGGAGCCAATACACAGTATTGACTCCAAGACGTAAGGTGAGGGTTTACAAAAAATATGCAGGAGATTTTGGAGGGGAGAAAAGGCAGAAAATTCTGAGATGAGAAGTGTGTGTGTGAGAAAGGTAGAAGTTCTCTGTCCAACAAAACAATTCCACTTCGGACCGCAGCCTCTGTGCAGAAACCATGGTCCTCCCCTCCATTCAACACTCAGATCAAGAATGATCTTTATAAAGCCTTTCCTGATTACCCTATTTTTTAGTATGCATTTCTTGCCATATCAATGAATATTTATTTTGTACCCGTATCCCCACAATGCCTAGCATGGTGCCTAGCACTTAGTAGGTGCACTTAACAAATGCTCAGGAATTAATTGGATGGTAAATTCCAGAAGGATTTCTTAGGAAGCAGAAAGCTTAAATTGGGCCTATCATTGTCCAAATGTGTTAAATTGATAGTCTTGTTTGATGAATAGTATTAATCCTAGTTATAGGTTCAGAACTGAAAAGAACCTCAGAAGTTATCTGATAGTTCAACCCTTCATTTTACAGATAGGGAAACCGAGGCCAAGAGAGGTGAAATAACTTGTCCAAAGAACAGAGCCGGATCATAAGTGACTGAGCTAGGATTTGAACCCAAGGTTTCTGCCTCTAAATGGAGCATTCTTTCCTGTCTCTAGCTCTGCCCTTCTTTATAATGATACTGAGTTCTCAGTGCTTCCTTTCCAATGCAGGCCTACTGTTTACCCTGGGGGCTGTTGTCCTCTCTAATTAGCTGGCAGAGGAGGTGAAACTATTCAGGAGGGAGCCAGTGTTGGAAGGGTCTGTGGAGTCTGACTGATGCCAGAGTTGGAGAAACCTGGGTATTCCAGGCTTTGAAGGAACAATTCATTCATGTGGTGGGTCTGTAATCCAAAGTTTCCTGAGATGAGGCCATCAGCTGGAATCAGAGAGGATCATACTTGGGAGACCTTAGAAATCATCTGGACCTGGAAGCCAGGGCTTTTCTGACTCCACTTACTAATAGGCCACACTGTCTTGGAATCTAAAAAGAAGGATTCTGGTTTTTGAGAGATAGCACCTATGGGGGCTTGGCTCTGGCACATTAACTTTGAAGTCAGAGAACCTAGTTTCAGATCCTGCCCCCTTACTACCTGTTGTGTGACTTGGCAGTCTTACCTGTCTGGGCTGTCTCCTCATCTGTGAAGAGAAGAGTGGTCTACAGTAGTGGGCTCAGATGGCAGACAGGCTGCCAGTTGGTACAAAGTGTTCCCTGTGAACTGCATTATGAATTAGTTTAAAACGTTAATTTACCCATGTTCTATTGTATTTTTATTTATTATTAAATATTTCCCAGTTATATTTTAACGTAGTTCAGATTGTACTTGGGAACATCGTGGGCCATGTACTGATGACTCTAAGATGCTTTCTAGCATCCTTAGGGCAAGCCAATTAACTTCTGCCTCAGTTTCCTCCACAGTAAAATGGGGATAACCTTAGTATTTACCTTTCAGGGTTGTTGTGAACATTAAATGAGATATTGTAAAGTGCCTAGCACAGTGACAGGCACAGAATAGGTTCTTAATAAATGTTAGTTTCCTGCCTTTCTCCCTCCCTCTGTCCCTCTCCCTCCCTTCCCTCCCTCCTTCCTTTCCTTCCTTCCTTCCTTCCTTCCTTCCTTCCTTCCTTCCTCTCTTTTTCCCTTTCCTGAATCTGATTCTATAGTCTGCTGCTGATTTTGTCTGAATTTGGGCAAATCCCTTAATTACAGGATCAGAGTTTTTTTTCCCCCTGAGTTGAAAGGGACCTTTGAGGCAAATAGGCCAACTTCATTTAAAGGTTGAAGAAATGAGGGACCCCTGGGAGTCTGTGACATCATAATTATTGTAATAATAATAGTAGACATTTACCTGACACTCTCAGGTTTGAAAAATGCCCAGACTGGCAGGGCCTAACAGGTAGAATTTTGTTTGCTGCAGTTTCTTGAGCAAAGACAGATTCTCCAAGACTACCAAATGGAATATTTCAAGGTACTTTAGAACCCTTTGTGAGAGATCTTGAAAATGCTATTTTAATTAGGCAGGATCGTTAGTCATGTCTGTAAATAAGGCAGACCTTGGATACCATTGCCTGGGTGACTGTGGGCAGGTCACATAACTCTTACGCTCTCTGTGTGGCCAGAGATGCCAGCCCTCACTGATGAAAGGAGGCTTTTTCCTCCATCCCAGCCAGTTTCCCTATGCCAGTAAAACCCCAGGTTTTGACCTTTCCTCCCTTCCTTTCTTCCCCCCAAAGATTTAAAATGTATAGAAGGCCACTGTCTCTTCCAGAGTTCAGCCAATAGGAGGTGAGAGTGATGACAGGGAAATTCAGATACAGGCTCTTCTATAGAGGGAGCTGATAAAAGGTCTTGCCTAGAGTCTGGAATGAATTCCTCTCCCTGGGAAAGGGGAAGCCATTGGGTGCTTACAATTCTCCCATCTTAACTTCCTAGTTCTGCTGAAAAGGCCAGTGTATGACCATGGCCTTGATAAGGGGAGTGTTATCTTCTCTGAAGAAATGGAAGGCTCCATGCCTGTCTGCTTCCACCCCCTCCTGGCTATAGATCTGTGGACAAAAGTCTCAGTAACCTGAGGATGGATGGAAGGATGGATGGATGGAAGGAAGGAAGAAGGATGGAGGTGGGGGCAGGCCTCCTGGGTGGGCTGCCTGTGATAAGTGAGCCCTGGGGCCTTTGTAAGACTCTTTGGAATCAGACACTGAATTGAATGTGGGTGAGATTGCAGGATGTCCATCCTGTGTGCTCCTTTTATTCTCCGGCCCTGTCAATGAGGCCGGTTCTAAGCTGGGCTTCGGAGAGATAGGATTGGGTTTCTTAAAGGCTACCTTTGAAAGCCTCTGGTGATAATTACTTATTCATTATTGGCTGCTGTTAACCTTATCAAGGGTCAGCAGCTGGATGGCTGGGCAGATAACGGTCTTTCCCTCCTAATGGATCCACACTGTTCCCCTGCCTTCTGTCCTTAGCCTTTCCCCTTGGCTTTCTCTCTTGCTATAAATAATTTGCCTTGCAGGTGGCTGGCCTGGGCACCCAGCGGGCAGCCGGCTCAATACTGCTGCTAATAAGTGGTATGGGTGAGCTATCTCTTGCCCGAATGTCTGTCTTTTCTATCCTTTTGTTAAATTTGCCAGGAAAAGAGTTACAAGAGCCACTTAAGCTTTTATTTCCCTCCTGGCGGCCTTCAATGAACGAATGAATAAATGAATCAAATAGCAAAGAGTATTGTCTCATTCTGATAATAGCTGGGTTTTCAAAGTGGGTTTTCAGTAGTTATCTCCTTTGAAACTTACTACCACCTTGTGAGCTATTTGCTCTGGCTTATCAACCCATTTTTCAGAGTAGGAAACAGAGTCCAAGAACGGTTTAATGACTTGGGATCAGAAGTGGAAAGCTGGAATGTCATGTAGTCTGTAGACATGAAGTGATTCCAGCAGAAACTCTAGAGCAGTCTTTTCAGGCTTATGACTTGGTTTGCAAGACAAAATAGACACGTTGAGCAATAATTCCAAACAGTGTTAAGTGACGCAAAACTTATTCAAATAGTGATGAAATTAAATATAAAATAGGATATAGGCTACCTAGAATAAAATGTGAAAATATTTCAGAGGTTCAGTTCAGGAAACAGGGCTTGATCTGTGCCTTTGAAGAACACGTAACATTTAGAGAGACTTGAAGATAAATTGTTTTGGCATTCAAAGCCCTTCATAACTGTATCCCCTCTTACATTTCAGTCTACTTATACTTTCCTTCCCTCGCCCCGATCTGGCATGTGCTATCTGTCCAGTGCCAAGGACCTCCTTGCTGTTTCTACCTCCAGGCACTTTCCCAACTACACCTCGCTGTCCCCCAGGTTGGAATTGACCCCCTCCTCATCTCCACCTCCTGGTTTCCTTGACTTTCTTCAAGGTCCAGCTAAAATCCCTCTTTCTATAGGCAGCCTTCCCTCTGAGATGGCCCCAGATTTGTTACATCTCTATTATTCTCCCATACATATTCTCTCTCTCTCCTGCCTTTTGTGTATGTATAAATATGAATAAATACTCTATTTCAAAGTATCTTCTCTGCAGATAGTCTCCTAAATATCAATAAATACTACCTACTCAATGTAGTATATATGGAATATAAATATGTATGCGGGTGTTCATAAGTTGTTTCTATCATAGTGAGCTCCTTGAGAGCAGAGGCTGCCCTTTTTTGTACTCCCAGCACTTGGCACAATACGTGGCACATAGTAGGTGCTTGATCAAAGCTTGTCGGCCTCAGGATGGGAATGATCTGGGCTAAGATGCTGAGGCTTTCTTTATTGGAGCAAGAGATTTGTAGAATCAGATCTGAATTTGGAAGAGGCCATGACCATCCAGTTTTTTTAAAACCCTCACCTTCTGTCTTGGTATCAATACTATATATTGGTTCTAAAGTAAAATGGTTAGGCAATGGGGGTTAAGTGACTTGCCCAGGATCACACAGCTCAGAATTGTGGGAATTCAGATTTGAACCCAGGACCTCCCATCTTTAGGACTGACTCTCAATCCCACTGAGCCACCTAGCTGCCCCCTAATATCCTTAGTTGTTGTTATTATGATGATGATGATGATGTTGTTGTTGTTTTAAACCCTTAACTTCTGTGTATTGGCTCCTAGGTGGAAGAGTGGTAAGGGTGGGCAATGGGGGTCAAGTGACTTGCCCAGGGTCACACAGCTGGGAAGTGTCTGAGGCCAGATTTGAACCGAGGACCTCCTGTCTCTAGGCCTGACTCTCAATCCACTGAGCTACCCAGATGCCCCCTATCCTTACTGATTATGGATGAGGGAACTAAGGCTAGAGAACAGAATTGACTTATCCAAAGTTACTCAGCTTGTAAGCGGTAGAGGGGAGATTTGAACTTAGGCCAAGTGACTGACTCCAAGTCTGGAGCGCTGTCCAATTAGTCCACCATATTCCCTTCATTTTTCTGTTTTTAAATGCCTTCAATCTATTTCTATTCATACTAGCATAATGTCCCTGCTGCAGCCTGGGGCCTTAGGCTGAACCCTGTGAGTTTTGGGGTTGTGTTTCTTTAGAATCCCTTTATAAAGGAGTGGATTCTCTGGCCGCTGGGTTATTAGACACCCCCCCTTCAACGCCCCACCTTGATTTGATGGGACTAGCACGAACACAATTAGGAGAACAGCAGTAGCCCCTCGCCCATCAAGGCCTAGAGACTGGCTGCCCCATAATGAGCTGCTTGCTCTCCTCCTGGGCTGCCCCTTCCTCTCTCCCAGTAGCTTAAGGCCTTTAACTGATGGGCCCTGAAAAGGGGAAGATGTCTTTGTCTGCCCTGGTGTGCTCAGACAATGGCTCCCCGCTAATGTTCCATCAGTGGCGTGATTTAATTGCCTTGACCAGAGCGAAGGGACAAGAGCCCCATTAGTTCTGCACTCTGCCCTTGAATGGTTGGTGCCTGGCATTCCAGGAGCAAGACTTAACATGCCTGGGAGCAGGGAGAGGAAGGGAGGCTAGAGGAGGAGGAGGAGGAGGAGGAGGAGGAGGGAGCTGCCTGGAGAATGAGGATTTCTGCTAAGTGAGGACAGCCCTCTGATGCATTAGGCTCAAGAGTTTCAGAGCTGGAAGAGGGGGACCTCGGAAGCCAGTTAAGCCAACTCTGCTTCATTTGATACTGGAGAAGAGGAAAACCCATCAAGGTTTTAGTGACTTGCCCCAAAGGCACCACAGCTAAGAGACTAAGTCACTTTAGATGGCTAGGCTTGGAGTCAAGAAGAAACTAGTTCGAGTCTGGCCTCAGATATTTCCTCTGGCCTTAGACAAGTCACTTAACCCCACTTGCCTCAGTTTCCCCATTTTTATTTTTTTTTTTAGACCCTTAACTTCGGTGTATTGTCTCATAGGTGGAAGAGTGGTAAGGGTGGGCAATGGGGGTCAAGTGACTTGCCCAGGGTCACACAGCTGGGAAGTGTCTGAGGCCAGGTTTGAACCTAGGACCTCCCGTCTCTAGGCCTGACTCTCACTCCACTGAGCTACCCAGCTGCCCCCAGTTTCCCCATTTTTAAATGAAGAGGAGTTGAACTCCATAACCTCTGTGGTTCCTCCCAGCTCTAGCTCCTATGATCATTTTTTCTTTGTGTCTTCTATCTATAGTGCTTAGCAGGTAGTAAGTAAAAATGCTCATTGGTTTTCCCCATAATTGTGTTGAGTCATTAGCTTAAAAAAAGTTATTGGGGCAGCTAGGTGGATGGGGCTCAGTCCTGGAATCAGGAAGACCTGAGAACAGATTTGGCTTTAGACATTTATTAGTTTTGTGACTCTGGGCAAGTCACTTAATGTCTATCTGCCTCAGTTTCCTTATCTGTAAAATGAGGATCATAATAGCATCTATCTCCCAGGATTGTTGTAGGGTTAAATGAGAGAATATTTGTAAGGGCCTGGCACATAGTAGGTTCAGGATCAAAGTTAGCTATTATTAGTTACTGACCATGTAGAGGATGCCCAGAATGGTTGGACAGACACAGGTGGCATGATGTCAAAAGGGCCCTGACCCATGGAGTCAGGAAGGCCTGAGTTCAAGTCCCACCTTCACCCATCACTTATTAACTCTGATCTTGGGCAAGTCAGGACACAGTTTTGAGCCTGGATGGCCTGATTTGGGTAGGGGATGTGATATCTACATTGCTTGTTTCCCAGGACTGTGGGTGGGTGAGTGCCTTACAAAGGGAAAACTACTATATAAAGTGCTGTTGTTATTCCTTATTAGGATTGAGATTTTTATTACTATTGGGAACTCCCTGGTATGGAAATTCCCTCTAGAGATAAAAATCCATCCCTAACTTTCCTATAACAAGGCCTTAAGAGGCACAGACTACGTTAGACTAACAGTATAATTGCCCCTACTTTAGAGCTTTCTGTTTGGACCTCTTGAGTAACCCCCCCCCCCCCCAAAAAAAAAGTCAGAAAAACAGAAAAAGCCCACCTTCTCCATTTATTAGTAATCAGCTATTGGTGGAGCAGCTAGGTGGCACCAAAATGCATAGAGCCTTGGGCCTGGAGTCAGGAGGACCTGAGTTCAACTCCAGCCTCAGACACTTACTAGCTAGGTAACCCTGGACAAGTCACTTAACCCTGTTGGCCTCAGTGTCCTCATTTGTAAAATGAGCTGGAGAAGGAAATGGCAAACCAGTCCAGCATCTTTGCCAAGAAAACCCCAAATGGGGTCACGAAGAATCAGACACAATTGAACACTAGTAACAGTATTAGGGTATTTATCCCTTCTTTTCAAATGAGATGAGAGAGTTTCAAGTGACTTTCTCAGGTTAAGACACACTGTCAGAGGTAAGATTTGAACCCAGGGATTCTGTCTCTAAGCTTCAGGACTCTATCCATAGGTCATAGGGCAGGATTACTTTCTAGGCAACTCATCCTTTCACCTGGAAAGATGGTTGGAGTGGCCTAAATGGGTGATCCTGCTCCTCCTCCATGTATTTCCTTATGTATAAATTATATACACGTACAACTGTGATGATAATGATGTGTATTTTGAGCTCACACACAAAAACAGACACTTAAAAAGGATGAGACTTTGAAAGATGAAATACCATTTGATCATCCTAGAGGCAATAAAAGAGCCACTCATTGAGCACGGAAGTTTCAAGTTCCATGGTTTGGAGGGAGACAGACTCAAGGCAGGGAGACTCATTCTGAGACCATTGCAGTAGTCCAGGTTTGAGGGGATGGATGGGGGCCTGAGAGAGGATTGTGATTGAGAGATGGACAGAAGAACTACAGAGACAGAAATGAGGAAGACGTGGTCATTGTTAAGTTTGCAGGGTGAGGGAGAGAAAGGAGTGACACTGAGCTTTCACTGAGGTTTCCAGGCAGGACGACTAGAAGGATGGGACAGTGATAGCAAAGTCTGTGAAACGCTTTGAGGTAGGGGGAATTAAAGGATGATTTTTCATTCAAGGGGCCCAAATAGAAAGCTCTAGTCCTGGGGTAATAATATTTTTATTATAAATAACTATTTTTTCAAATATAAATAAACTTATTTTTATCTCATGTTTAAATGTCTTTCTGTGTAAGGTTTTTTTATTTTATTTTATTTTATTTTTTATTTTAAACCCTTAACTTCTGTGTATTGACTAATAGGTGGAAGAGTGGTAAGGGTAGGTAATGGGGGTCAAGTGACTTGCCCAGGGTCACACAGCTGGGAAATGTCTGAGGCCGGATTTGAACCCAGGACCTCCCGTCTCTAGTCCTGACTCATAATCCACTGAACTACCCAGCTGCCCCTCATCTGTGTAAGTTTTATAAGAGATCTGTAATAATTCTCACATGTATATAATTTAACTCAAATAGATCCAAGCCATACATGCCTGTTCATTTTGTGAAAACCTACTTTGTCCCTCCCAAAACAAAAAGGATCTGAGTGTGTGTGGAATTTTCTGTGGGTGTCCCAGATACATGGTTAGGTTATGACTGTCCTGAGAGGCCCATCTAGCTCAGACCAAGGGAAGTCTAGAAGGATAGAGAGCAAGTGTGTTTGTATTGGGGACAAGCCCCAAGACTGGTTCTGTTGGGATATGGAGCCATCCCACCACCCTCTGACTGGTTCATCAGTCATCCCACCCCCCCACCTCTTTTTTTTTTAAACCCTTGTACTTTGTATTGTCTCATAGGTGGAAGATTGGTAAGGGTGGGCAATGGGGGTCAAGTGACTTGCCCAGGGTCACACAGCTGGGAAGTGGCTGAGGCCAGATTTGAACCTAGGACCTCCTGTCTCTAGGCCTGATTCTCAATCCACTGAGGTACCCAGCTGCCCCTCCCCCACCTCTTTTAAGACCACTGTCTGATTTAGTTGGCTGATGTGGTTGGCTTGGCCTGGGTGGGGTTGGGGTTTCTTGCTGCCCTTGCTAAAATTGCCCAAATCTCTCAGGGGGAAGAGTGGGGATGCCCAACATGTGGATTATGTGCAACAAAGTCCCCTCTGGGACTCACTAACTTTTAGCATCACTGCAGTCTTCTTCCTCACTGGGAAGGGTAGGTGATGGGATTTCCTTTCAGCTTGCCTGGGTTCGGTGGGAAATTGCCTATTTTTAGCCATGTCCTGTACTGTTTCTTGCTAAACTCAGTCACAGTCCAGGAGGCAAAGAATGTGGTGGGTGGTAGTGGTATGTCTCTGTGTGTGCCTTGTTTAAAAAAAAATCATAATTTTAGTTTTACACATTTCTTCAGAAACCTTGATGTATTTCTGAGAAGGAACGGGCTGGCAAGCATCTAAAGCAAACTGGGACTCCTGGGTCCTGACCATTAACCCCGCTGTAGATAGGGGCGTTTGGAGGCATTTCTCCTGGGGTTTTGCTGGAGGGACTTCACAGGAGGAGGGGTTTGGTTCCTCTGCCCCTCCTCCCCTAATCTGGCTTTTTTTCCCATCATATTCTTCCCTGAACCATCCTCTATAACAAAAGAATGAGTAAGATGGAGGAGAGAGGGAAGAAGAGGCAGTTCTCTGGAATGAACTGACTTGTTTTAACCTCTTCCAAAACAGAAGAGCAGCAAGGACTAGGCAGTGCTGCCCAGCGAGTGGCTTCCTCCGAGTTACGTAAAATCATCATAGAAAGACTGTCATTGTTTCTGTGTTTATGCCTCATTTTGGTCAGGCACTTATAAAATAATAATTAAAAAAAACAAACAACCTCATAAATTTGGTAAGTTGATTAGGTAAGAGGAAGACAGATGTTCTCTGGTGTAGACGGGGCAGGCTGGGCAGGTCCCATGACTGTCTTGATCTCAGTATCCTGGGTGGGTGACCTGTGGTATTCTCACAGGCTTTGGACAAATTGGATGTCTCCTCACTTCCTGGCCAGGGGAAAGGGGGTAGTTGATACCGGCATCCGGTGGGAAAGATGAATTTGCCCTCTGGTACTAAGTCATGCTAGAAAATTCACAAGCCAGATAAAATAACTGTGATTATAAATATTTTTTCCCTGAAAAGTCATTGGTTTCCTCTCATTAAGCTGATGACTAATCCTTTGCATCCAGTGGCTTTTGTATGATGTCTCATGGAATTATAACTTGAAAGTCTTGGTTAACTCATTCCTCTCATTCCTATCCTTCCCTCCCTCCCCTTCCTTTTTCTTTTTAAAAGGCAAAGGATGATAGCAGACCCCTCCACCCCCACATATTTTTGGCAGTGAGAAGGGAGATGTTTTTGAATTTCATGGAGATTTCTTTAGAATCATAGATTTAAAACTGGAGAGTTAGTCAATAAAAATGTAGTTAAGCATCTACTATGTGCCAGGCTCTGTGCTGAGATCTGAGGATACAAATGTGAGAAAAAGAAAGGCAGGACTTTAGCGGCTAGTTAGCCTCACCCTCATCTTCACAGATGAGAACTAAGTCTCCAGAGAGATTAAGTGACTTGCCCAAGGATCACACTAGAGCCAGGATTTGAACCCAAATTCCCTTGTCTTCAAATCTAGTATCTTTCCACCATTGTACATTTCCTTCTATTTTATCTCACCAGGCAGGTGAGGCTAAGATGCCTCTACTAATCTTGGAGATGGCTTTCATTTTATCCTGCCTATATCTTTTTTTGTAAATAGCTACACATTAGATGGTAAGCTCCTCGAGGGCAGAGTCTGTTTTGGCTTCCTTTGTCTGTCTTCCCAGTGTTTGCCTGCTTGTCTTGGTAGTTTCCCATGCAGTTGCAAAGATATTCTGTGATGAAATTTATTCAAAAGCTTCAGCCCCGGGGACAACTGTGTGGCTCGGTGGATTAGGAACCAGGTCTTGAGGCAGGAGATCCTGGGTTCAAATGGGGTCTCAGATCCTTCCTAGCTGTGTGACCCTGGGCAAGTCACTTAACCCCTATTGTCTAGGCACCACTTTTCTGCCTTAGATGGAAGGTAAGGGTTTTAAATAATAAGTAAATAAAAGCTTCAGCACAGATGAAATGGACTTGGTAGCTGTGGTATTAAGACCAAGAGCTATTGCCCAGAATTCAGGTAGTCAGAGCCTAGGAACTGACAGCTGTCCAAAGAGTATTATGTTTCATTGTAAGATTTAAGGCTAGGGGGTGCAGCTGGGTACCTCAGTGGATTGAGAGTCAGGCCTAGAGATGGGAGGTCCTAGGTTCAAATCTGGCCTCAGACACTTCCCAGCTCTGTGACCCTGGGCAAGTCACTTGACCCCCATTGCCCACCCTTACCACTCTTCCACCTACGAGCCAATGCACAGAAGTTAAGGGTTAAAAAAAAATTTTTTTTTTAAGGCTAGAAAGGGACCTTAGAGAGCATCTTGCCTACCTCTTCTTTTCACGGAGAGGAGAGAAATCCCTTCACCAAGGCCCCCCAGAGTTTGTACTTGGAAAGGCGGGATTTGAATTCTGATTGTTAACTCCCAAATCTAACCTTTGGCTTATCCTGGGAGGAGGGTTGGGGACCACTTGAAAATGCTAGGAGATCCACTTGACATTTCTCATCGGATCTGCTTTGTGTTGTGGGGGAGCTGCCCTGGGCCGGTTCTAGTCCCTCTCAAAATAGTTTAAGGACTTGGAGGAGCCTTGGAGGGGCCCTTACCCGGCTCTGCCCCTAGTCTATGCTGGAATTCCCCTTTGCTGCCGGGCTGGGTCGGGTTGTGGCTGCTCTCTCTCTCTCTCTCTCTCTCTATGCCTGGGCAGAGACTCTCTGCTTTCTCAGTGTCCAGAGGGAAAAATATCCCAAGTATGTTGCCGACTTGAGTTCCTCTCCAAAAGGAAAGGGGGGCGGGGGGTAGATGAGGACAGGGGAGGCTGGAGAACTTCCCCCTTCCTATGATGATAACTTTCTGTCTCGGAAATCAGAAATCCTTAAAGTGAAAACGAAACCCTCTGTGGGTGTCTCTTTGGGGGATGACAGGCCAGGTACAGAGAAGATTGGGGGAATATTTTTTTTCCCAGTGGGCTCTGTTTTCTTTGCTTGTTTCTCCCCTCGTTTTCTGAAAAAAGACTGCAGTGTAGAAAGTACTTTCCAGTTGGCCCTTTTGGCCAACCCCCTCACTTGACAGAGGAGGGAAACTGAGGTTTTCTTATCTAGTCTTCTCATTTGATAGAGGAAGGAACTTTAAGAGGGAGAGACTTCACACCCCCCGCCCCAGTCTGACCTTTAACAAAAGTGAAACTGAGACCTACGTAGAGGGGGGAGGCTTGTTCCCCAGTTCCCACCCTTTACAGAGGAGGGGAATCAGGCCTTGCAGAGGAATGAGAGGCTTCTCATTGAACCTCTCTGTCCTTTTACAGAGGGAAGGGTGGCGAGCTGCCAGGGGAAGTACTTGTCCCCCAGCCCCTATGCATTCTTAGGAGGAGAGAAGCTGAAGCTCCCCGGGATTTAGGGGATGGCTTGCTGAACGTTACATAAATAGGAAATCACAACTGGGATGCTAAACCCAGGGCTTTTCCATTCTCGATTCCACGCTCCTTCTATGACTTGCTGACTCATCCTTGGGAACTGATGGCTTTTTAGTCAGCTTCCTCTACCACCACCACCCCTTTTGGCCTTCTCCCTACATATACAGGCACCCCCTGCCCTTCCCCCCAAAATTCTATGTGGCTCTTTGTCGCCCAGGCCAGAATGGGCCCCCCTCTCCATTTGTGGGATCTTTGTTGGACCAATCACCTTGCTGAATCCTTTAAGAACAGGCATGGGAAAGGAGGGGGTGAGTCAGCCAGGGAGGGGAGCAAAGGGGAGATAGAGGAGTTTTCCCCTGCTTCCCCGTTCCTGATGGAGGAAGGACCCTCAGCTATGCCCCCACTTGGGGGGAGATGTGAAGCCATTCTAAACAGCGCCAGGTCTGGGCTGCTGCTCTCCTCACGTGCCCAGTCCAGCACCTGGAACCTGGAGGGATGCCCCCCCCAGGGGTGCCTCTTGGGCATCCAACCCCAGCCCACTTGGCTGTGTCACCTTTTCCTCTTCAAGTCTGTGACTGAGGTGGGAAAGAAGGAGGAGGAGGATATTCCAGTAGCTAAATTCAGAATTTTCTCATTCAGTCCATCCCACAGATACTTAAGCACCTCCTCCTTGCCAGATACTGGACATACAAAGATAGAAGCCACCTTCCTTGCTTTAAGAAGATGATGTTCCACTGGTGGTGTGGCCGGGGAGGGATTGGACTTAGAGTTTGGGGAATCTGGGTTCAAATCTGGCCCTGCCAGGTTTCTTTTACTTCAAAAGGTCCTTCTGCTCTTTTCTTTCCTCCCTTCCTATTATTACCAACTTGTCTGTGAAGATTCTGGGCCTTCCCCCCCCCCCCCCCCCACATCCCAGATGTTTACAAAATCCTTGAAATTATTTGTTCTTTATCACATCCTGAGAGAGGGGTCCCCACTTATCATTCTCTCTTTTTTTCCAAATACACATGTGAGACTTCATCTATATAACCACCAGGCTCCTTCTGAGAGTCAGCTCAGATATCAATAGAAGGCAGAACTTGGAGACAGGAAAGCCTGGACCCAGATCTTAACCCAAAAGCCAAAGCCAACTGGCAGCTTTGAAACCGTAGGTAAATCTTTTTGAGCTTCAGATTCCCCATCTGTAAGATGGGACAATAATAGGGGGCAGCTAAGTGGCTCAGTGAATTAAGACCCAGGCCTAGAGATGGGAGATCCTGGGTTCCCAGCTGTGTGACCCTGTCCAAGTCACTTAACCTTCATTATCTATCCCTTATTGCTCTTCTGCCCTGGAACTAACACAGTGCTGATACTAAGACAGGAGGTAAAGATTTAAAAAAAAAAAAAAAAAAAAAAAAAGTTGTACTCAGCATTCTTTCCTACATGGGGATTTTCCCGACTTGGCTCCTCTAGTTGATAACAACCCTTTTCTCTCAAAATGATTGTTCTTTAACATTTAAATATAATTTATATATGATTTATATGTTAGAGTATATTAGAAAAGCGACCATACTGGAGTTCTGGTTAGAGAGCTGGCTTTAGATCCTGGAAGACCTTGATTCAAATTCTGCTTCTCCCTGGCTATTTAACACTCAGAAAATCATTTAAGCTCTTATAAAATAATAGCATGCCACAGAGAAGGTAGCAAGCTACATTGTTAGAGAGATTTTCCTCATTGGGGAGTTCCTTCTAATAACTAGCAGGTCCAGCCTCTTCCCTAAGACAATAATAGTTATTGTTATATTTTTCCATGAATCTCAGAGTCTGGTAGGGCCTTTTTCTCCCAAAGGCCCCATCCCATAGTCCGGCTGGCTACCTGGGGTTGGTAGCTAGTGAGCTAAGAGAGCTAGAGTGCTACTTGGATACTGTGGCCTTGGCACGGGGTGGGGGCGATCAGAACTCCTGCCAGGTGTCTTCTGGCACCTCTGGGTTCTCTTTGGGCTTAGGGTGAGGGCAACAGTTTTATGCAGAGCTGTCTGAGAGCAAGGACTGTCTTTTGCCTTTCTTTGCATCCCAAGCACTTCCTTAACCCAGTCCCTGGCATAGAAAAGATGTTTAATAAATATTTATTGACTGACTACTAGAAAAAACCCCAGGGGCAGCTGGGTGGTACAGTGGATAGCGTGCCAGGCCTGGAGTCAGGAGGACCCGGACTCAAATTTGGCTTCAGACACTACCTCTTTGTGTGATCCTGTTTACCTAGCCCTTACTGCTCTTCTGTCTTAAAATTGATGCTAAGACAGAAGAAGGTAAGCGTTTAAGGGAAAAAAAAAAAAGAAAAAGAAAATGCTTGACTGCCCGTAGGACCAGAGGATCCACTTCTTATACAGAGGATAGGCAGTAACCAACCCTCTGACCCCCTCTTCCCCCCATGACATCCTCAGGGGCAGGGCTGGGAAGAAAAGGTGGGTTTCCTCACTTTCCCAGGCTCCTTGTCTGGCCATTTGCTCCCTTTTGGCCAGTGGTTCGCTCCACCCACTTGCCCTGGGTGGTGATGACTGCAACTGGACCACTCTGTTCTTTCTCTCAGCTCTAGCAGGGAATTGAAAGCTGGGACCTCATCTGACCTCAGAGGCCTCAGGGTTCCTGTCCAAGCAGCTCCTCATCCCAGCTGGCCTTGCCTGCCGTCCTGGGGACTCATCAGGTGCTGGATTTCAGTCCAGAGCAAGGCAGGCAGAGGCCCCAACTTTTCCGAAGGCTCTTGAAAATGACCCAGCCATGTTCCATTCCCCTAACCTCCTGGGGCTGGGGCTTGCGTTATATTGGCACTTTTTTTTTCTTCCCCTGAAGAATTAAGAAGGAACATGTAGTGTGGCAAGAGCTGTCTACTGGAATGGGGAAGAGTCCTGGACTGGAATTTTGGTTCTGACATTCACTGGCTACATGGTTTGGGGTAAATCATTTTCATCTCTCTGTGGTCCTCAGTCTTTCCATCTATTGGATGGGGAAGAACAGCATACATACTCCCTATTTTGTGGAGTTGTTGTGGGGAAGCATTTAAGTAGGATTGTAGATTGAGATCTGGAAGACCAGATGACAAGAAGTTACCTAATCCAACCTTTTCTCCACTCCCCCCATTTTTCAGGTGGGGAAACTGAGGTTAAAGGGCTTATCTAGGGTCACATAGCTAGAAAATGTCTCAGTCAGGATTTGAACCTGATTCCCAAGTCTAGCACTATCCAATTTATCATGCTGCCTTTCACAATTTAAAAAACAAACACCTTACCTTTTGTCTTAGGGTTGGTATTAATTATCAGTTCCAAGGCAGAAGAGCTGTAAGGGCTAGGCAATGGGGGTCAAGTGACTTGTCCAGGGTCACCCAGCTAGGAAGTATCTGAGGCCAGAACTGAACCCAGGACCTCCCATCTATCTCTAGGCCTGGCGTTCTATCCACTATGCAACCTAGCTGCCCCTTCCATAAAATACACGTTAAACTCCTACTATATACCAGTTAGTGGAAACAAAAATGGAAGCATTCCCTACCCTTTAAGAGCTTGCATTACCAGGATGAGAAGGGCTCCCAGATCAAGTGAATATAGGGTAATACAAAGTCATTTCAGGACAGAGAATGCTAACCACTGGGAAGACTCAGGAGGGACCTTGCTTAGGAGTTAGCCACTGAGCTGGAAGTCTGGGGAGGAAGTACTTTCCAGACATGGGTGCAGAAAGGCACAGGGAGAGATCCCTTAGAGTGAGAAATGTGTGCATTATTTATGTTCTTCTACATCGGTTGGCATTACCATTTTGCAGGGTTTATTCTTTCTGGTTAGAGTCATAAGTGCCCTTGGGATATAATCCCAGCATGCCTCATCCAGACCCAAGGAGACAATGGAATCTCTTGCTATTGGGGACATTGTTTGGGGGGGGATCATCTTTTTTTGGGTACATTTCTGGGAATTACCCAAAGTTACTGGAACAGTACATCCCGGCCACAGCCATCATCAAGGGGGATTCATCACTGACCATTCACACGGCATGACAGGAAACCAGACTGGGCAGATGGTGACCACATGCTCTGCCAATGAGATTGGGTGTGCCAGGACTAGCCAGGTGTCCGGCAGAGGAGACAACGGGGTTCACTTCCCTCTTTCTCGGCAGGTTAGGGGAAATGCGGGGCTTGTTCTGGGAAGCTCGCCTTCCTGGATTGATGACACTTCCTTGTGGGGTCCCTGGGACAACATGGAATGAGTGGCCTAGGATTAAAATGGGAAATGGAGTTTGGGGCCATGGAAATCATTTCTCCTGTGGAATGGAAAAGGTTCTGGTTTAGGGACTTGGGATGATCTGGGCTGGAAAGCCAACTTAACAGTATAACCTTAGGGAAGCCCAGCTCTGAGTTCTAGGAGAATCCTTATTTGTGGACCTGGAATTCCCACTCTGTAAATTGAGAGGGTTCAGATTTGGCTGTCTCTAAAGTTTTATCTCTCTCACAGTCCTGTGATCCTTCCGGGTCTTTGCAATCCTCTATAAAGTGAGAGGGATTGGGTTTCTTTATTGGTGTCTCTTCCAACTGTAACATTCTGAAGGAAGACATTTGATTAATGGATTTCCCCCTCTCGCCCATTTTCTAGAGTGTCCCCTATTCTGCCAGGGGTCTAATGGGAGGAGGGGGGACACACAGATTTTACGGTTTTTCTCCCACCACCTTTCTCTTGCTCTTCCTTTCTTCTTCCTCTTCCCCACTTCTCCTCTTTTAATTACACATTCCCATTTCTCCTCACTTTGCCTTTGAACCAGCCAGACGTGGAATGCCCTCCCTTCATACCTTGGCTTCATAGAGTCAGTCTCCAGCACCTCTGTCTTTCGTATGAGGGCTCCCCTGCCTCAATTGCTACTGGTGGACGCTTGATGTTCGCTGACTAGTGGCTTCCCTCCCAGACTATTTTGTACTTACCTGCTTTGTCTATATCTGTATTTATTCACTTTATTTTCTGTTGAGTCAGGTCAGCAACAGGCATTTTATGCACTGAAGGGCAGTACTGGGCAGGGGGTGGGGAAGATCAAGAAAGAAGACAAAAAGAGACAGCCCCTGCTCTTAAGGAACTCACAGTCAAATGGGAGAGACAGCATGCAAACCTATTTCTGTGCACAGAGATAGATAGTTAGATGATAGATAGATAGATCGATAGATCGATCGATTGATAGATGGATAGATAGATGGATAGATAGATAGATTGATAGAGATGGGTGGCTGGACAGACAGTCACAGAAAGACAGTGAGACAGATGGGTGGATAGATAGATGGGTGAGTAGATAATATGGATGGATAGATGGACAAATTGATGAATGAAGGGGTGGATGGATGGATGGATATATGGATAGACAAATGGATGAATAGATGGATAGAAGGATGAACAGACAGACAGATGGATGGATGGGAAATTGAAGATAATTTCAGAGGGCAGATACAAATATTAAGGAAGACTGAGAAAGACTTAATGCAGAAGGTGAACCAGGGAAGCTAGGAGGCAGAGGGGAAGAGGGAGAGCATTTCAGGCATGAGTAGGGAGATGGACTGTTTTTTGCAAGAAATCACAAATGCAAGGGGGCAGCTGGGTGTCTGAGTGCATAGAGAGCCAGACCCAGAGATGGGAGATCCTGGGTTCAAATTTGGCCTCAGACACTTCCTAGCTGTGTGACCCTGGACAAATCACTTGACCCCCATTGCCCAGCCCTTACCACTCTTCTGCCTTAGAACCAATACACAGTATTGATTCCAAGATGGAAGGTAAGAGTTTTTATTTCAAAAAAGAGAGGAAAAACATCACAAAGGCAGCTGGTATTTGGGGCGTTGTGAAGTATGTAGAAGGGAGAGTATGGTATAAGAAGTCTAGAATAGCAGGAAGGGCCAGGTCATAAAGGCCTTTATAAAAGCCAGACTGTGGAGATTGTATTTGACCCTGGGGCTAATAAGGAGTCACCAGATTGATATAGTTGGAACTTTGACAGCCTAGTGGAGAATGGACTGGAATGCAGGAAGACTTGAGGCAGGCTGACCCATCAGCAGGTCTGTTGGCAGTAATTCAGGCATAAGGTCATGTAGACCCACCCCAGAGAATGTCCAGCAGTGTTAGAGAAGAGAAGGGAGTATATAGGATAGATACCTTAAAGGGCACTAGCTTAGACTTGGGGGGAGGAGTGGGGAGAGTGAGGAGTTAAGGATGAGGCCCAGGTTATGGACCTGGGAGGATGGCGGTAGCCTTGGCAGGGACGTTGCCATCATTTCATAGAAAGCCATTTTTTCCTCTGGTCCCTCAGTTCTTTCATTCCCCCAGAAAGTGATGGGGTTGGACTCAATGATTCAGTTCAACAATCACTATCATGCACCCCTTAGGTGCCCCCAGAGAGAAAAGCCAAACAGTCTCTGCCCCCAAGGAGCTTACGATCTATTGGGGCAGGGACAACAGCATAGATGTAAGCAAAATATGCTTTTGAGGTGAGATGGGGCCGGTGCTGGATTTGGATCTTGCCTCTGTCACTTACTATCCTGTGACCTTGGGCAAAGACCTAGGTTCAAATCCTGATTCTGATGCTTAATATATGTGTGACCTTGAGCAAGTCAGTGACCTGCTTGAGCCTCAGTTTCCTTCCTCATCTGTAACATAAAGTAAGTAGACTAGCTGACCTCTGAGGGCCCTTCCAGTTTTCTAGATTTATGGTTACTTGAGGTGATAGAATGTAAGCTTCTTGAGGACAGGCTATTTCACTTTTGTCTTTGCTTTTCCAGCACCTAGTACAGTGCTCGATGATTGAACAGGATCAGGAAAGCCCCCTTTTCCAGCTCTGCATCCTACAAGCTGAATAAATGAGGAGGTCTGAGGGCAAAGTGCCCCCTCTGACTTCAAACCAAGTCCCAATTTAATCCAACCCAGAGTCTTCATTGTCTCTGCCTTCCTCCCTAGGCTTGTAGTCGCTGGGCACTGCAGAGACCTGGGGGATGGGGAGGAGGGAGGACTTGGAGCTCACAGCCTCTGCAGTGGCTGCTGCTGTCTCCAATTGATTTTTATAGGATTCAGAAATGCGGGCTTTGCTGAGTGCAGAGCGTGGTGCGGCTGCTATTTGTCAGGGAGGAAGTGTCCGAGGACTGTCTGGGGTGGGGCGGAGAGGGATGTCTGGGAGACTGGGCCTCTCCCTCCTGCCCCCCCTGGTGCTGGCCTTTCAAGTGTCCAGCTCTAGGGCCAGACCCTCCGAACAATTGCCTTTGGAAGGGTCCTCTGGGATGGGGAGTTGGTGCTGGGGTGGAGCAGTATGGATGGTGCGAGGCAGCCCTTGGGAAATGTCCATCAGCCTTTTTCCCCCTTTCCCATCCTCTTCCTTGCCCCCCCCCCCTCCTCTCTCCCCCTCTCTTTTCTCTCCTCTGCCTTTCCTCCCTTCCCTCCCCCTCTCATCGCTTTCTCTCTCCTCTCCCCCTCTTTATCTCTTTTTCTCTCTTCATCTCTTTCCCCCATCCCCCCAACATATGCTGGGCTAATAGGTTGGTCTTCCTTTTGCACACAACTGGCCTTCTTTGTCTTTGGTGGGAAAGCTGATTCTTATTTCCTGACTCCCTCCTCAAAGTAAAGTCAGGAATTGGCATCCTTCCCTCTCACCTTTTTTTGGGCTGAGATTCCAAATGTTCTTTTGTTTCTAGACAAGTGGCCAGGCCCTGAAACTTGTAGGAGAGCCAAAGCCTTCTGCAGACTAACCTAGAGCATGAAGGAGACAGAAAGGATGCTGGGTTTGGAGCCATGGGACTGGGATGTGAATCTTGCCTGTCACTTACTGGCCTACATGACCTTCTTTCTCTGTAAAATGAATGGTTGGACTGACTGGATGGCCTTTGAGGTTCCTTCCAGCTCTAGCTCTAGCCTCCAGGGCCCTTTAAGGCGTATTGTAGCTATAAACCAATGATTGAGATGATTTCTGGGATCTTTTCTCATCCAGGTTTCTAGTGAGCAGGAGACTCCAAATTTTGTACTTTAGCCCCAAACTTCCCAGAATCTCCCAAATGTCTGTGCCGGATGCATTCTCCTACTTCACCTCCACCGCCTAGTTTCCATCTGATTCCAGCTAAAATCTTGACTTCTATAGGAAGCCTTTCTCATTCTGAATTCCTCAGGTTTTCTCTTCCATGTATCTGGGTATACATAATTGTTGACCTGTTTATCTCCCTTATTAGAATAGAAGCTTCCTAGGGCAGGGACTCTTCTTGCCTTTCTTTGTCCTTTCCTTTTGCCATTCCTATACCACAGTGCCTAGTAGGAATTACTATACGTAATTAATATTTAATAATATAATTACTAAATGCTTCTTGACCAATTGGTTGGATTTTAGAGCAAAGTGCCTTCTCTCTGGTCCCACCTGCCTCTTTTACTAGGCTCATCTTTTGGAACAAAGCAGGTGGTTTTCCCTCCCCTTGATGGAGTTTGGTAGTGATTGGCCCGCCCATCCCATCTTGGGAAGGAACTTCAGAGATTATCTAGTATAATTTTTACCTGCCTACCACACCCAAACAAATGAACAGTCCTCCAGCTTCTGCTTGAAAACTGCCAGTGTTGGGCAGTTACCTTCTCTATGCCCCTACCTACCTCAGTACATTAATCTGAAATCTATCTCTAAAGGGCTTTTGTCAGAGCTGCTTCTGATTCTGTCTACTGGGGCCAAGCCCAATTCCTATTAACCACACCTATCCCTATTCCTCAAAGGAACAAGCTCTAGCTCTTAGGCTCAGAATTAACTAGGGTACTATGCCTGGAAATGTCTACCCCAAAGTGATACAATTAATGTTAAAGGTAGGACTTGAACATAGATCTTTCTGACTCCAAGACCAGCCCTCTATCCTCCATGTTGCTTCTCTTGATCAGGGAAGATTGATTTGCTTCAAAATTGCACTCAGTCTTATACCTTGTTGCCTATTCATTGAACCCTAACCTCCATTTGCTCAGAGAGGATGGGGAAAGACAGAGAACAAGCATTTATTAAGCACCCACAATGTGTCAGGCATTGTGCCAGGTGCTGAGGCAAAAATGAAATTGCCCCTGCCTTCAAGGAAGAAAATAATTCCTTAAAAATCAGAATTGGTCAGGTGGAAGACAATCAAGAAATAATAAAACAAAGTCAAGGATAAAAAAAAAATTGAAGAAAACATAATGTCTCATAGGGAAAAAACTGATTTGGAAAATAGATCGAGGGGGAAGTAATTTAAGAATCATTGCTTTACCTGAAAGCCATGATCAAGAAAAGATCCTAAACATCCTATTTCAAGAAATTGTAAAGGAAATAGATATCTTAGAAACAAGGCAAAGTAGAAATCAACAGAATCTACTGATCACCTCCTGAAAGAAATCTGAAACAAAAACTTCCAGGAGTTTTATAGTCAAATTCTAGTGCTTTCAGATAAAAAAATACTGAAAACAACCAGAAAGAAATGGTTCAAATACCAAGGAGGCACAGCACAGTCAGGATCACATAAGATCTAGTAGCTACCATGATAAAGGAGCAGAGGGTTTGGGATATGATTTTCTGGAAGGGAAAGGAGTTAGACTTTCAAGCATTCCTAATGGAAAGACTGTAGCCGAATGCAAAATTTGGCATCAAAAATCTAGTAGGAAGCAGAGCTGGGTATTGGAACCCAGTTCTGTAAATTCTACCCTTTTTCACAATAAAATGCTACCTGCCCCCCCTAATTTACTGCTCTGTTGATAAGTGCATCAGGGTGGGAAATAACCCAGCTCTGCTCCCAAGTAGGTTCCCCAACTCTTTGCCATCCTGATGTTGGAAGACTCCTCATCTGTCTCCATAAAACAATGATGGGGTTTAAATCGCCTTAATGGGTGGCTTCAGAACTCTTTCCTCATTGGGAACTTCTCATTTATATCACTGATGTTTTTGAGGCCACAACCTCAACATGTTTAGCTTTACTGGGGTTCTTTTTTCCAAATTAAAAATGTTGGCATGACTATGGGTGTGCTTCCATTTTTAACTTGGGGCTCTGGAAAACCAACAGAAACTCAGCAGCTGAAGCAACATTAGATCAACGATCTTTACTCTCTGCTTCTCTCCACTACCCTTTTCTAGGATTCCTCCTCCCCTTTGTCTAAAACAGCAATAACAATAATAATAATAAGCACTTAAGTTTTATAAAGCACTTTACAAATATCTAATTTGATTCTTACAACAATCTTGCTCTTGTTATCTCATTTTACAGTTGAGGAAACTGAGCCTAAGAGACTGACTTTCCCAGAATCACTCAGGTAGTTAAGTATTTGAGGCAGGATTTTCACACAGGTCTTCCCAACTCTGGGTGTCTCTTACCTGGCCCTTTCTGCCTTCCCTCCCCCTTCCAATTCCTATATCTTCAATCCCTAGTGTTGCAGTGGAAGGAATATTTGGAATCAGAGTTTGAATCTCGTCTCTGCCACTTAAATGTCCTTAGCCTCAGTTTTCATAAATGTAAAAGAGATGGGGGTTAGGGGATGGGTTAGAACCTGATAGTTTCTAAGGTCCAGCTTCTAGATTTAGAGATGAAATGGGCCTTAGACCACTTATTCCAACCCCATCCTGATACAGATGAGGAAACAGATCCATAGAGGGGAAGAGGACTTGCCCAGGATCATACACTTATTAAGTGGAATTTTTGAACCCTGCTTTTCTGCCTCTAGATTCAGTTTTATGATGTATGCTTCCTCTGCAAAAACCCAAAACAGAAACCTAGAGGGGAACTCAGTGTCTGGAATGCAGACTGAGAAAAGCAACCATCTAATTACAGCTACCAGAATATATCCACCTTACCCTTCCCCCCTCCCTCCCCTCAAACAAAAAGAAAGCAAACCAAAAAAAGACCATCCATCCCCCTCATGGTATTTTAGTCTGCAGAGGCGTCCTAGCTAGTAGTAGATGGTGTGAGCACCTGGATTCTTCAAGGTTTTTTTGATTCCATTTTTGACTGTCATACCCCATGTTCTATTATTGCTGAATTTTGGGGCAAGGGAGCAGGAAGCTTCAGCCTTGGGTACAGAGGGGAATTCTGAATTTCCAAGAGGGCACAGGGTAGGCACTGAACAAGTGTTGGCATTGATGGTTGTTAGAATCAGGAGGAACTGATCAGAAGTTCCCTTCCTTTAGTGACAGATTTTGAGATATATGGATGCTCTTGCGCCTAGATTTACATTTGGCCCCCAACCTTTTTTTCCTTTGGCCTTGATCTCTTTTAAATCCTAAAGGCACTAAAAAAAAAGGGAGCTTTTCAGTCTGGCCAGAGCCAAGGGACTTTTGATTGATAGCACTAGGATTTAAACATGGCAGAGGAAGCAATGAGAGTCTTAGCAGAGGCAGCTTAAGGTAGAAATATTTAACAAAATATATAATAATACAATATAAATTCGATAGTGTTTCATTTTAAAACTAAGTCAGTGGGGCAGCTGGGTAGCTCAGTGGATTGAGAGCCAGGCCTAGAGACAGGAGGTCCTAGGTTCAAATCTGGCCTCAGACACTTCCCAGCTGTGTGACCCTGGGCAAGTCACTTGACCCCCATTGCCTACCCTTACCACTCTTCCACCAAGGAGTCAATACACAGAAGTTAAGGGTTTAAAATAAAAAAAACAAAAACAAAAACAAACTAAGTCAGTATATGTCCTGCAAGGATCCTTATGTATGGATAAATAGTTTCCACTTCTATTTGAGTTTGACATCACTGGTCTAGAGGGTATCACCATTTCACTATTTATAGGGAAGCATTATTTGTTTGGATTTTCTATAACTATGTTATTAGTACTAAAAATAGTTGATCCAGAATTAGTTGGCCAATAGTCCATAAGAATTAGTATTCAGAAGATAAAGTTATTGGTCTTGGAGTCAATAAGAACTGGGTTTGAATACTGCCTTTGACACTTAGCTAGATAATCTTGGAGCAGTCACTTATAAGTTTGCCTCTTTCGTAGATATGGGAGAATAGTAGCCATTTATTTATAATATTCATTTTTGCAGTTTTCCATACCCAGAGGCCTCACCCCCTGCCTCCACCTTGGCAAAGCAGGGAGAAGCATCTCATATTTCTTCTTTGGGGCTAACTTTTGGCTGTGATTTTATAACTTTTGGTTTGGGTATTTTTTTTGGGCTGTTTTTCTTTAGCTTCCTGTGTCTACTTCACTTTGCATCAGTTCACATTTTGTTTTCTCATGCTGCTCTATTTTCTTATCATCATCTTCTCTTACCATTCAGTAATATTCCAATTGCTTTTGTGAACCATAACTGCATTTAGCCATTCCTTGAATCTGCTTTGTTTCATATTGTTTGCTGCTATAAATATAGTCAATCCTCATCATTCTGGTGTTTAACTTTTAACATTTCAAGCATAGGGGCATCTAGGTGGCTTAGCGGATAGAGAGAGAGAGAGAGAGAGAGAGAGAGCACCAGGCTTGGAGTTGGAAGGACCTGGTTTCAAATCTGACCTCAAATGCTTTCTAGCTGTTGACCCTAGGCAAGTCACTTAACCCTGATTGCCTAATCCATACCACTCTTCTGCCTTAGAATTGATCAATTTTTAGACAGAAGGTAAGGATTCAAAAAATTAAGTGTGATTTTATTAATCATCAATTTTATTCTTGATTGACAATGGTGCACATTTGTGGCCACTCACTGTAGAGAAGAAAAAGAGAAGTGTGATGTACATAAGTTTCTGGAACAGCAAGTATCCTACTAAGTGCTTCACGGGTCTTGTTCGCCCTACATGGCAAAGATCTTCTTGTGCATTCATTGCCTATTTGTTCTGTTTGCCTTTAAAACTCAAATTTTGTATTGCAATTATGCCCACAAAGTACAGTGCTAGTCCTTTGGGCTCTGAGCCCAAGCTTACAAGGTCAATGATGTGACTCAGTGAAAAAAATAAAGGTGTTAGATAAACCTAGGGCCAGGATGTCAGCCATGAGTTTGGTGTTAATGAATCAACGATTCATTATATCCACAAAAAGGAGAAAAGTATGTGTGGTTCTGTAGATTTCATTCATTAAACATTGTCTAAAATCAATGTTTTTAATTTATTTAATGAAAGTTAGGGCAAAAGTTCACAGAATTCCAGGGCATTACTGGCAAAAAAATGTTTTGCATGTTACCAATTTTATTTTGTGTACTGCATTTTATGGATTATTTTATAGCTACTGTGTAGGAAGAGTGGATATTATCAAAATTAATATTTTGTTGTAGAGTCATATGAAGAAAAGCAATCTAGTGAAAGATTACAGCTTTTGGTGATCAGGGGAACCTAACCCTCTATTTTCCAAAGATTCATTGTATCAACATTTCCATTTTTTACCTTCGCACTGTTTTCTAGGAACATTACCCTTGTGAAAGTAGAGAATTGACTATATTTTGGTGTATATGGGCTCCTTAAAGAAAACATTGACTTCTTGTGGTATGTGTCAAGTAGTGGTATCTTGGCACTAGTTGGTAGAGGGATTTTCCTCTGTGAGTGCTCTCTAGACTGATGTAATCATGGAGAGAGAGTGTGTCACAGTGGTAGGACTGGAAGGGCAAAGGTCCTCTAGTACAAACACCTCACTTTAAAATAGAGGAGGAAACTGAATAAGCTGATTTTCCCATGGCCACACAGTCAATAAAGAGATGTCAGTTTTGAACTTAGCTCTGCCTTTCTCTACAGCTAGTTTTGTTCCCATTATAAAAGCCATTTCTTCTCCCTAGACTATTGGGTAAGAAGGGAGCTTTTTCAGCCCTGGTGAAGCCAAGAGATGGGTCTACGCTTTCCCATCTCATTAGGGATTGCTTCTCCAGATGCAGAATGGACCTTGGTGACCTTCTGTGGGGAGGGCACCCACTGGGGCACTCCTGAAGAGCAGCAGGTGCTTGGTTAGAGAGAACTGAGTTTCTCGGAACGTTTCTGACTCATCATCTATTTGCTCCCTACCTCTGTCTCTCTCAATAACAACCTCCTTCCTTGGGTTGTCAAGACCCAGAAAAGAAGAAGTCTCTAGCCTTGGGTTGTCTGACTGCCAGGACATTTGACCTTTTTCCCCTGACCCGTCCAGTGGTCAGACAGGTTCCTCCCCTGCTTTCCTCCTCTCTCTCGCTAACTTTAGATGACTGAGTGGAAGTGACCCTAATCCTGGGCTCTTACAGCCAAGCAGGGAAGTTTAAGTGTTGGCTCTAGCTGCTCCTCCCTTCCTCTCCCCCTCCTCCCCCTAGCACAGGCTGTCATTACCACCTGCCTAGACTATTACAGGAACTTCCTAAGAGCCCATCCCTCGTCTGCTCTCTCTCTAACCTTGCCTTTTTTTCCCCTTTTGTCAGAATTATCTGTCTGACACATCCACCTGCTCTAAAACTTTCCAGCAATGGTATTAATAGCTAGCATTTATATAGCATTTTGGAGATTTTATCCTATTTGGGCCTTGTAATTCCTCTGGGAAAGTAGTAGTTGTTATTATCCCGATTTCATAGATAAGGAAACTGAGGCACAGAGATCGAGTGACTTGTTCAGTGTCACATATCTAGTGTCTGAGGCAAGATTTGAACCTAGGCCTACCTGACTCCAGTTCTGTATCACTTTTTTCATTGTTACCCAGATGAGGAGGTGGAGATGTGAAGTGGAATAGGCCTGGAGCTGTGGCTAGAACTGGATGGAGAGTGCTGAAAGCTACGGAGGAGAGTTTGGGAATCAATAAATAATAATAGTAATAAATAATAAATGGAAGGACCAGATGAATGAGGTGGCATGGCATAGAATCTTGGAACTAGAGTCAGAAACAGGTGTGCATCCTGCCACAATGCCTTCCCTTTGCTAATTATTTTCTATGTACCCCATATAAATAGTTTGCTTTGTATATATTTGTCTGCATATTGCCCCCCAACCTTCATTAGATTGTAAGCTCCTTAAGAGTAGGGACTATCTTTTGCTTCCTTTTGAAAGAGTCTGGCACAAAATAGGCACTTAATAAATGTTTACTGAATTGAATGTGACCCTGGGCAAAAGTCATTTAACTTTTGGAGGGTTCGGTTTCCTCCTGTATACTCATAGCACCTCCCTTCCTTTATGGATCTTTTGAAGTACTATATAAGGGCTAACAGCGATGGCAACAATGATGATATTCTAGGTCCTGTGCTAAGTGCTGAGGAATCAGAGAAAGGCAAAAGTTGGTTCCTGCCCTCCAGGAGCTTATGATCTGAGAAAGGCAGACTTTGGTTTAATGGAAAGGAATACTTTCTAATAATGAGAGCTGACTCAACAGGGAATGGGCTGCCTTGGCAAATGGTAGAGTCCTCCCTTGCCCTGCCCATGGGGATTCTTTCTTGTTCAAGATGAAGTTTAATGAACCCACAAGCATTTATCCAGTGCTTACTGTGTGCCACACACTCGGTGTTGGCATTCGAAGACAAGGAGATGCTCTTTGCCCTCAAGGAACTTATACCTTCTATTGGAGGAGCCAAGTAAAATATGTAAAGAGGAGAGGGACAAGATGGTTAATGGTATAGCATTTCACTGGGACCCCAAAGGGTAGGTAAAATTTAATCTGGTGGAGATGGCAGGGGAGGGTATTCCAGACATAAGGAACAGCCCAAGAAAAAGAATATTTTGTTTTGTTTTAGGAGATCTTAAGCAATTTGAATAGAAAATAGAATCTAGCCATCAGCTCCCTGCTGGCTGCCCCTTTGTTCAACATACATATCTTCTGGACAGATTTAGTTCTATGGATGAACGTTAACAGGGAGAGGGGAGGATTGAGAGAAGCTCAGACTTAGTCCCTCCCATCAACAAAGCATTGTCTTACTGTTGGGTGGCCTTTTCGCCTTGACTTTGCAAAAAGCTGGCCCCGATGATCTGGTTCCTCTGGTCGACCTGCTTCTCCCTTCCTCAGAAGCCTAAGAGACCCTGAATTACAGCAGCCCAGCTCTTCCATTCTGGGAGGCTACGAGAGCTAGTTACTTCCTACTCTCTGAGCTTCATGGCTTCAGTGGAAGAGCCAGGTAGTGTGACCTGGAGTTGGGGTAGGGGAGATTCTTAGAAGTCTTTCTGGAGAGGGGTCTTATTAATATCCTCTGTTACGATGATGGCTTTCCTTCTTGGTAGACGGGATCAGAAATCAAGGGCTAGAAAGCACCTCGAAGGTCAGTCAGGCCAACCCCTCCTTTCATTTTATAGTTGAGGAAATTGAAGCCTAGAGAATTTGAGGGCCCCAGGTTATACAGGTACATAAATCCTAGTGTGGCACGAGACTCCGAAGTTAGATGAATTGCCCGAGGTCATATAATGTATTGGAAGTTGGATTTGAACCCAGATTTCTACCACTCTCAAAATCTAATACTCACCATTTTGCTATACTGTCCCTAACTCTGTTGCTCTCCTTCCCTTCTCCCTCTCTTTCCCTCAGCCTTCTCATTGAAAGCATAGTTGAGTCCAAATGGGCAATAGAGGAGGCTGATTAAGAAGGGAGATGGATGGGAAAGCTCTCTTGTTCACCATTCAGAAATTGATGCTGAGGCTGGGGGAAGGGAGTTCTGACTAGCTGGTCTCTGGGTCTCCCAGGATGGCAGAAAGGGGTCCCTGGGCAGGAAGGAAGGCATAGGAAAGCACAGCTGAGTGTATGTGGTGAGATGTCAGTGTCCAACAACCCTGCCCGCTCAGATGGAGTGGTTGCAACATCATCTTCTGCTTTCCCAGAAGGAAAATTGCTGAAAGGTAAAGACTTCCTTGAGTAATGTTGAAATAACTTCCTAACTCACCCCCACATAACCAACCATTGTCCCCACAGGCAAAAGCCTCTCTTGTCTACTTCTAATTCTTTCCTTTTCCCTCCTTCTCCCTTGGCTCTGACCGTAGACTTGAGCATGGAGGGACTTTCCTTCATTTAAAAGTTTAGTCTGGTTTGGTTTAATTTGAAAGACCTATTGGCACCCAATCAAAATACAAAAATCCCCTTGATCTATAATTGTGTCTAGTGGATCAGGGGCAGTTAGATGTTAGATGTCTTTCTTGGGGGTAAAAGGGAGTGGGGAAGGGGTTCTTGTCTTTTCCCACACTTGGTGGAGAGTCAGGGTTTGATTGGGGGGTGGGGAGCGGAAAGGTGAGAAAAGAGCTTGTGCAGACAGCAGTCAGGAAATATGGGATCTTTTCTCTGCTATATCCCATCCTTCTTCCAAAAAGGGCCCACATTGTTCAGTAAGAAATGAATATTGACAACCATAGGTCTAAAACTGGAAGAGAACTCAGAGGCTGTCTAGTCTAATTATCTCATTTTATAGATGAGAAAGCAGTGCCAAATTGGGAATCTGCCCAAGGATTTAATCCCAGGTACTTCCAACTAACCAGCCAGTGTTCTTTCTAAGAGAAGCACAGGAAGATGTATATGAACGGATACAGAGATACAGAGTGAAATAAATAAAACTAAGAGAACACTATCCAGCCACTCACCCAGTGTTGGTGAAAACATAACTAAAAGGAAATGGAACTCCTAAAAACTGAAAAAAATTCATGAAGGTCCCAGAGACCAGATAATGAAACCTACTTCCCCTATCCCCATTCACAGCCGAGAGGCAGGGGTCTTTGGAGAAATATTGTCTTTGTATTGGATATTCTTGCTTAATTGTTTTTCTTTGGAACAAGGAGAGAGTTCACTTTTAGGTGGTGAAATGAAAGGCATAAGTGACTTTTTTTTAAAAAAGGACCTACACACAGTCTATATGCCACTAAGGAAGCTTTCACTAGGAATCATGCAGGGGCAGATGGATTGCCCTGATATAGCCATACTTTATTTACCAAAGGCTTTATTTACCAAACATCTGTCTGGAATGAGGGGCATAGTTCCTGCTAATGGCATAAAACAAACCTAGGTGACCCATAGAAGGATCTGACCAGTTTTCCTGGTATGCAGATGGACAGAATTAACCACAGACTTCAAGCCTAGCTGTGTGACCATCTGGACTTCCTTCCAACTTCTCTCTCCTATGGTTTCAGGCATCAAAGGGATGCTAATAAATTATCACTCCCTTCCCACTTAGCTATGTAAAGCCCTTGACTTGGTTCAAGCCCTGGCTGTGCCAACTCCTCAGTTATTTGACTCTCTTTTCTTGGCCTCTTGTACTTAAGCCCCTGTCCTTTATGGATAGAACACCCCTGCCGTGAAATGAGCCCACCTTTAAAATGAGGAAAAAACAGTTGAGCCCCAAGCAATCAAACTGTGGATGCCATCTAACAATGTAGCATGTACCTGCTGCCCCTGTATTCCCTCATGCCCACCCCTCTAAGGAAAAGAGAGGTGCCATTTTTTTTAAACCCTTAACTTCTGTGTATTGACTTATAGGTGGAAGAGTGGTAAGGGTAGGCAATGGGGGTCAAGTGACTTACCCAGGGTCACACAGCTGGGAAGTGTCTGAGGCCGGATTTGAACCTAAGACCTCCCATCTCTAGGCCTGGCTCTCAATCCACTGAGCTACCCAGCTGCCTGAGAGGTGCCATTTTTATAGAGAAGGGCTTGGAGCCTGTGATTTCCAAGGGTCTTTCCTGCTCTGACATTCTAGGCTTCTCTTCTTAATTCCAAATTTAGGAGCTTGCCTTGGTGGATTTCCTAGATCGTCAGTGCTTCTGGGAAATCTCTTTTGCCATGTGCAGACAGGACTGTCCTTGGGATGCAGATGAACTTTTAGATAAAAATCCTGTATCTGAGAAAGTAGCTTAGTGCTCTGGAAAGAGCACTGGCCTTGGATTTATTCATGCAACATTGTGTGTTTGCATTGTGCCAAGTGCTGGGGGATGCAAAGACCCGTCCCCCACCCCTGAACAACAACAACAACAACAACAATTCCCAAGCCTCAAGTTCTCCCCTCAAGGAGCTTACATCTTGCTGAGAGTCAGAAGGCCTGATGGATGATGCTGTCCTGTCACCAATCCCCTCACCCACCTCATTGGTGCTCACTGAGCTGTGCCGGACTTGATTCTTGAAACCGGGTGACTGACCAGATCACTTTCTCTCTCTGAACAGACCATTGATGGAATTTTTCTTGAAAAGTGTAGCAGAAGCCAGGGACATTATCTGGTGCACATGGTGAACATGCTTCCCTTGGAGTCTCATGTTTAAGTCTGAGAATCAGAGCATGGCCGAAGGCTTAGAAAGCTCTGGGCTTGGTGAGAAGAGCCTAGGAGGTAGAGAAAATACATTTTTGTTGGTTGAAACCGATACAAATCAATAAAAATGGCCTCAGACACTTCCTCGCTGGGTGACCCTGGACAAGTTACTTGACTCCAGTTGCCTAGCCCGGACTGCTCTTCTGCCTTGGAACTCATTCTCAGTATCCATTCCAAGGTGGTTGGTTTTTCTTTTTTGAATCCCATTTAAAATCATTTTTTAAATAGTATTACTTTGGAGATGAACTGTGGGCCATGTGAGAAGGGAAGTTGGGGCTGACCTGTGATTTCATCATTACAGAGAACTGCCAAAGAGGAAATCCCCTTCATCAGTGCCCACCAGCATCTGCTTTGCATCTCAGCCGTAGATGCAAAGGGCACTGAGGGGCGCAGAGAGAAGGTGACTCATTCAAGGTCACCCAGCCAGAATGTGTCAGAGGCAAGACTTGAACCTAAATGAACTGATGTTTCTAAGTTGCTCCAAAGTTTGGGAGGAAGGCTTTAGTCATATTGTCTTTGGAATCTCCCAACCACTCTGCTTGTTATGATTCCCATTTTACAGCTAGAGAAATTGAAGTTCTCAGAGGTACTTTATTCACGGCATAAAGGGAGTGGGATTCAAACCTGACTCTTTCTGACTTACTGTGCCTTTGGAGTTGATGGATCTGGATTCAAATCTTGTCTGGGTTGCTTACTCCTTGTATGACCTTGTACAAGTCATTGTAACTCTGCCTCAGTTTCCCCTTCTGGATATTGAAAGCAGTTAAAATCCCTACTATCTCTAGATCTATAGTGTCAGATAGGTCTAAATCTGCTTGCCTCTCTGACTTTAGGGCTAGCACGATTTGTTGTTATAATTGTACTGTCTGCCATGCTTGATTTCTCCTGGTAGTTAGTACTTCTTCCTTCCTCTAATTAGCAGTGTGTGTGTGTGTGTGTGTGTGTGTGTGTGTGTGTGTGTGTGTGTGTTTTCACATACTTTTAGTCCCCCTTCTCTTAAAGTCACAGAATATATCAGGAAACATTATGCTCTCGGTGTTCCAGGCACTTGACTCTGCCTTAGAGATGCTAAGATAGGAATGAAGCAGTGTCTGCCCTCTAGGAATTGGCATTCTATTGGGGGAAACCGATTGTACACTGTTAGGAGTATGCAATATCCATAATCATAATCATGGCTAACATTGGCACTAGGGGCTTTATGGTTTGCACGGAACCTTAGATCCCTCATCTCCTTTGGCCATCCTGGGAAGTAGGTGCAGTTCTTATCATCCCCATTTTACAGATTTGGAAACACGGGGAAGATTTAGTTAAGGGATCTGTTCTGGGTCACTAGTATCTGAAGCTAGATGAAAACTTGGGTCTTTTCTCACACTGGGGTTAGCAGCCTTTAAAAAAAAAAAACAACTTACCTTCTGTCTTAGTATCAGTTCTAAGATGAATTAGCAAGGGCTAGGCAGTTGGGGTTAAGTGACTTGCCTAGGATCACACAGCTAGGAATTGTCTGAGAAAGATTAGAACCTGGGTCCTCTGGCTTGGCACTCTATCTACTATGCTACCCAGCTGCCCCTCCAGTAATCTTTTGGTGATGCATCCTAACTCCCACCCCTCCTCCCATCCCAGTGGGGAATTTCCTTTAACCACTTCAGATCTATACCTTTTCTATAATCAAGGGTCTCCTAATGGTGTCCTGGGCACTAATAAGTTAAGTGATTCTCCTAGGGCCATACATGGTGTGCAATGGAGTCACTTCTCCCTATCCTCCCTCTCTTCTTCCCCCTGTTATGTACAGGTACATAATAAATGCTCGTTAAATGAGATTATTAAATGAGATATTGTTGTTTTGCATTTTAAGTGATCTCCGAACTTTTTAAGCCCACTCACCTTTCTCATTGTCTTCCTCTTTTGTGTGCATTAATTTTAAAACTGGGTGACAGCTAGGTAGTGCCTAGAGAGGGGAGGTTCTGGGTTCAAATGTGGCCTCAGACACTTCCTAGCTATAATCCCCATTGCCTAGCCCTTCCTGCTCTTCTGCCTTGGAACCAATACACAGTATTGATTCTAAGATGGAAGGTGAGGGTTTTAAAAAGGAAGAGGGACAGGTAGCACAGTGGCTAGATTGCTAGACCTGGAGTCAAGAGGAGCTGGGTTCAAATCTAGCCTCACATATTTCTTAATTGTGATATTGGGCAAATCATCTAACATTTACCTAGCCTCTGCCCTTCTGTCTTTGAGTTTTAACTAGAAAGTAAGGGTCTTCTTTGTCTCCTCTCTTACTTACCTGTTCAGTTCCCTTCTGGGTCACCAAATCCTCCCCAGATTTGGTGGGTGCCTGGCTGTAAAAGGGTTAAAAAGGCTTTGCATTGGGGATTCTAAAGCCTCTTCCCCCTTTCTCCTAAAGCCAGAAGAAATGTAATCGTGCCACCATGTAAATAGAAATCCATTAGATGTCCATTTATAGGCAATCTCCTTGTTCCTGTCCGGAAACCAGAGGTTGGTGACTGCCGCATCCATTCCCCTCCCATTAGCTCCCAGTTAGGCTGCATCCAATGAGTCAGCAGCAAAGACTCACCTGTGGAGCCTCTACCCCAGCCTGGGGAATTCATAGACAAAGCCAGAACAGTCCTTGCTCTCTGGGGGGGAAGGAGAGGGAAGAGAATATTAAGCACCTACTGTGGTGCCAGATACTATGCAAAATGCTTTTTACAAATACGATCTCATTTAATCCTTAACAGCAGCCCTGGTAGTAGGTGCTGTTATTATCCCCATTTTACAGGTGAGGGAACTGAGGCATAGAGTTAAGTGATTTGCTTAGGAAGTGTCGGAAGGCAGATCTGAACTCAGGTCTTCCTAACTACACTCCCAGTCCTCTATTCAACAGAGTGACATGATCAGACCTGTTTTAGGTCTATCACTTTGGCAAGGAAAGATTAGGTTGGGGAGAAACAGAGGCAGGGAGTCCAGGCTGCAGAATCCAAGTGAGGAGGGGGACAAAACCTTAACTCATGTGGGAGCTGTGAGTGGAGAAGCAGAGTCTACTAACAGATTCTCCCCAATAAGCCTTGTATTTTCTCATTTGGGTTGATGGCATTCCCTTCACCTGAATGTCATATCTCCTCAACCTTTGCCTTTTGTGATTGTTCAGTCGTTTCAGTGGTGCTGACTCTGTTGCCCCTTTGGTTTTCTGTTGTGTTTTTTTTTTTTTTTTGTTTTGTTTTTGTTTTTAGCAAAGAAACTAGAATGTTTTACCCCTTCTTTCTCCTGCTCATTTTACAGATGAAGAAACTGAGATAAAATGGTGTGAAATGACTTGACCAGGGTCACATAGCTAGTAAATGTCTGAGGCTGGATTTGAACTCAGGTCTTCTGACTCCAGGTCTGGCACTCTGCCCAGTGTGCCACCCAGCTGCCTCTTACACAGACCAACGAAAACACAACTCTACATACATAAACCCCTAAAAGACATGAAGCATCTCATGATTCTACACACACACTTGTATAATACTTCGTACCTCCCATATAGTACTTTTATACAAACAACCTCATATCTATAGGAAATCAGTGGAGGAAACTCCTCCCCTTCCCATTTTATAGAGTATAAGCCCCTCGACAGCAGGATTGGTCCACTCACTGTCTTTTGTCTTCATAGTTCTGTCCTCTCCCATATAGTCATCTTTTCCCCATCTCTACCTCCTCCCCCCTTACAAGAAAAACAGTTAAACAAAGTCTTTATTAACAATTAAATCTGACCGTGTACACGGCATTCCTTTCCCATAGCCCACCACTGTTCTCCAGGGCAGAGGGAAGTGTGTTTCATCATATCTTCCCATGCATCATCAGAATCAGGCCGCCTGACTTTCGGGAGTGTTTCCATGACCACTCTTGGAGCCCCGGAGCAGTCTCCTCCTGGTTCTTCCCTCTTTGCTCGGTTCCACTTTGTGTCTCCCCCGTTTCTCCGGATTCTTCGTAGACTTTATTTCCAAAGGCCCAATAGCTAGATTCCGTTGTGTCCCAGGAGGTTGAGGACTAAACAAGATATTGGTACAGCACTTTGCAAACCTTCATATAATGATATAAATGATAGCTGCTACTACTGTTGTTATTACACCACCGCCTCGTCAGGGGACCCCCCCTGCCGCTTTCTTTCCATTTATCATTAGGATTTTTTTCTACTACCAAAAGAGTTGCTCTGAGCATTTCAGTCTAGGTGGGAACTTTCAGTCTTTTCATCCTGTAGGATTAAGTGCCCAGCGGTGGGATTATGGGTCAGCGGATAGGAACAGCTTGTCAACTTTTCTTCTGCCATCACAGATTTATCCCATTGTCCATTGCTTTTATCTCTCACCATAGCTAACTCGAAGGAGGCATTTGACCACTAGTGGTTATGTGGAAAATTGGTGGGGCAGCAGTGACAAAAACTAGCCAGTCATATAAGGGTTCTTTATATATATGGCAACACATATATGTTGAAGGGTACCGTGTGTGTGTGTGTGTGTGTGTGTGTGTGTGTGTGTGTGTATGGGGAGAGAGAGAGAGAGAGGGAGGGGAAAGAGGGGGGGAGGGAGAAGGAAGGGAGGGAGAAAGAATTGAGAGAGAGAGACACAGAGACGGAGGGAGGAGGAAAGGAGACACATAAACAGAGGGGGAGAGAGAGAGAATATAGTATACTTATTAATACTAACTATATTAGTTATACTCTTCTCCCTTCATCCCAAGGATATGTATTTCTCTTTCCAAACAAGATGGCAGAAAGAGGCTAAACTTGCTTACATTATGCCTTGACCTGACAGGTTCTTAAACTCTTACCTTCTGACCTAGTAAAAGACAAAAGAGCACCAAGGGCCAGGCAATTGGGTGTAAGTGATTTACCCAGGATCACACAGCTAGGAAGTGTCTGAGGCCAGATTTGAACTGGGTCCACTGGATTCCAGGCCTTGACACTATTCACTCTCCTACCTAGCTGTGCTTTCCTGATAGGCTTTTAATAAATAGATGAGAAAGAGTAATGGGTTTAGTGTCAGGGGACCTAGGTTCAAATTCAGATTGAGCCACTTGTAAACCTTTGTGGTCATGGTTAAGTTACTCCCCTCCTGAGACTTCCTGACCTTGCGTGTAAAAGGATGAGGTTAGACAGAATGACCTTGAAGACTCATCTGTCTTTAAATCCCTAACCTTGGGTTTGGGAGAGATCACAGGGGGAGGCTGTGGATGGGCCTGTTTGGATTTTCCTGGTCTGGGTCCCCCTGCTAGTGATGCAGTGGCCCAGACCTTCTTTGCCTTATTCTAATGTCCTTCAAAGGATAGGGGAAGGAGGTGCTGTTGGATGTCAGCTGAAAAAAATGATTCATCTACTAAGTGATCGATTTCTTCAGCTGTTTGGCCAAGGCTCTTTGATGATAATGAGTGGATTAGTTAAAGGAAGGGGGACCCCAGTTTGCGTGTCAATTGAAGAAAACCTCAGAGAACCCCTGAGAATTAGAGATGGTTAGTGTCAGGGAGGAGGCTGGAGGGAGGTGACTAGAAGGGATTTGAATCAATGCAACTCTGAGTTCAGAATAAAAGTTTCTCCATTTGAAGGGCACCCACACCCCTGGCCCCAGTCCACTTATGTGCATGTGTGCGTGTGCGTGTGCGTGTGCGTGTGCGTGTGCGTGTGTAGTGGGTGTTGGAGGAAAAAAGGGAATTATTGTGGATGCTGTGCCTGGGCTTGGAGTCACAGAGTAGATTGAATAGCTGATAAGGACAGCTGCCATTTATAGGGCACCTACTCTATGTCAGGCACTATGGTAAATGCTTAACAAGTTATAGTCTCACTCTGTCCTCACAACAACCCTGGGAGATAAGGGCTATTATGATGTCCATTTTACAGATGAGGAAACTGAGGTAAACAGGTTGTAACAACCTGGGAGGTAGGTGCTGTGATTATCCCTACTTTACAGAAAAAGAAAGTGAGGCAGACAGCGATTAAGTGACTTGCTCAGGGTCACACAGCTTAGTAAATGTCTTAAGTCCAACTCCTGCACCCCGTGCACGATGGCATCCTTTTTTGTTCTTCAGTTGTTTCAGTCACGTCTGACTCTTCATGACCCCATTTGAGGTTTTCTTGGCAAAGACACTGAAGTGGTTTGCCATTTCCATCTTCAGCTCATTTTACAAATGAGGAAACTGGGGCCAACAGGGTTAAGTGACTCACCCAGGGTCACATAGATAGAAAGTGTGGGAGGCCAGATTTGAACTTGGGTCTTTATGACTCCACCTACCTGCCCCTACTTAGCTTGATAAATGTTTATTGACTGACTAAAATACTACTGTTAATGCCAGGGCGAAGACCTAAGGGTATGAAGTGTTAAATATGCCATCAGAAGCAGTTGACACCATTGATTTAGTGGTTTTGCTGAGCTGACTTTTTTCTTTTGTTTTTAAATCTTTATGATGGGTGACAGTAATGTTTGGGAAATAGTGTATCTGTAATCAAAGTACTGATCCTGCATAGTGACAGAAAAACTAAAGCTTTCAATGAAAATCAGACTCAAAAAAAGGAAATATTTTATGTTGGGTGGGGAGGAGGAGTGAGGCAGAGGCTCTTCAAGGCTCAGAGGCTTCCTAAAGGTTTCTTTTAACTCTGCCCCTTTGGGGCCTCCTCCACCCCTGGGCCTCCTTGTCCCACTAGTCCAAGGAATGACTCAGCCTGCTGACAATAACACGGGTGTGGGTTCCCACCAAATTCCTCTTAATAAAAAGTGAGGTCCAGGGGGGGAGGGTGCAGGATGCTATCTCCCTCCCAAGTCCCAGGCCTGGGGATGGATGCCTCGCCTCTGCCTTTGTGGCATCAGGACCAAGAGGCCACATTGGGACTTCCTGCTCCATGACTGAGGGTTGGTTTGTGGGGTTTCCCCCCATCCCTTCTGTTTCCTTGTCCTTTACCCCTTGCCAGAGATCTGTGGCATCCACATCTTGCCCATTCATCCTCCCGCTGCTTGCCCTTCTCTTATCTCAAGCCTCCATTCTTTTTATTTGTTTAAAAAGAAAAAACAACAAAACTAAAACTTCCTGGGACCTCTCGGCCAGAGAGAACCCTTATTTTCAAGAGAGAAGAGGGAGGGAAAAGCTGTTCCCTTTGGCTTAACTTGGAGGAAATGAGGCAGCTCCTGCCTGGGTCCCCTTCTACCTTCTGAGTCTTTTATTCTTCCCCTCTTCAGCCTGCTGTTTCTTTGTCAGGGAGGGAGTGGACTTTCGGCTCCTGTAGGATTTCTTGGGGGACAGTGACTCATGGCTGAGCACAGCATGGGAAATTCAGGAGGGCAATTTCTAGGGGGATCCCCTCAAGGAAGTGATCTGGAACCCCCTGCCTGAGAAAGAGGTATCCCTCCATTCATTTCTCTCTCTTGCTTTCCTTTCTCTGGATGGGGAGATGTGAGTGTTTCTCTTTTTCTGCCTTTCATCCCCTTGGGTCTTGCTTAGGTAGAGGTAGGGAGGAGAGAGGAGAAAGGTTAAGGAGGTGGAACTTGAGACTCTTCTGCTAAATGACAAACTTCTGTAAATAAAATGGATTAATCGAGGTAAGAAGAAATAAGGTGCACAGCTCTGGCCTCCAGTAGCAGAGGGCTGGAGAAACTTGCCCAAGAATAAATGAACAAACAACCAAATAAATAAGTACCTGAACAAATAATTGATGATGGGTGACCCAGAAGATAGGCCAGCTACCTTCCTGAGGAAGGATGACTAGCCCATGTTTAACCTCTTCATTCCCAGGACACATGTTTCATTGATCAACACCCCTTTTGTAAAAAAGTATTTAAGGTGGGAGGAGCAGCTGGGTGGCTCAGTGGATAGAGAGCCTGACCTGGAGTCAGGAGGGTCCTAGGTTCAAATCTGACCTCAGACACTTCCTAGCTGTGTGACCCTGGGCAAGTCACTTGATCCCCATTGCCCACCCTTACCACTCTTCTGCCTTGGAGCCAATACACAGTATTCCAAGACAGGTGAGGGTTTAAATTAAAAACAAACAAACAAAAAAAAAACAACCACCTTCCCTTCTGTCTTAGACTCAATACATACTCTGTATTGGGTCCAAGACAGAAGAGCAGCAATGGGGCTTAAGTGACTTGCCCAGGGTCTTATAGCTAGGAATTGTCTGATGCCAATTTGAACTCAGGACCTCCCGTCTCTGGGCCTGGCTCTTCATCCACTGAGACACCCAGCTGCCCCAACCCCTTTTTATTTTTAAGGATTTTGGTTGGGGAGAGTTGCTGCTGATTGTACATCCAGATATAGAATAGAAGGAGAGACTTCTTGCTCCTATCTCTCCCCACTTTTGTTTCCTGGGATCCCAGCTTTTTAAAATGAAACTTGATGCACCACGCTGATGGGCTTTGGGGCTGGAGGAGCCTGGGTGGAATGGTGATTCATTCACAAGTGACTCCCTTCACTGGGCAGAGGAGGCTCCATTTATTTATTTATTTATTCATTTAAGTTTTAAGCCCTTAACTTCTGTGTATTGACTTATAGGTGGAAGAGTGGTAAGGGTAGGCAATGGGGGTCAAGTGACTTGCCCAGGGTCACACAGCTGGGAAGTGTCTGAGGCCAGATTTGAACCTAGGACCTCCTGTCTCTAGGGCTGGCTCTCAATCCACTGAGCTACCCAGCTGCTCCCCGAGGAGGCTCCATTTTTCTCTGGCTAAGCAGGTCGAGCCCAGGGCTCTCCCTGGGTGTCAGGAGACCGTGTTTGGGCATCCTTCTGTGTGACAGAAGCTGGTGTCCTGGAGGGATGAGCATGTGGCATGTCTCCTGGTGGGGACTAGAGAGGGACTGAAGAATCAGTCTGTTGACATTTGGTCTTTGTACAAGGTTATTGTCATTTCAGTTGTGTCTGACACTTCCTGACCCCATTTGGGGTTCTCTTGGCAGAGATACTGAAGTGGTTTGCCATTTCCTTCTCCAGCTCATTTGACAGATGAGGAAACTGAGGCAAATAGGGTTAAGTGACTTGACCAGAGTCACACAGCTAGTAAGTATCTGCGTCTGGATTTGAACTCAAGAAGAGTCTTCCTGACTCCAGACCTCGTGCTCTCTCTACCATCTGTGGGAGAACTAATTAATACAGGTTGGAATATTAATCCATTAGAGTGTGAAGCTCCTTGAGAAAATTCCTTGAGAGTCATTTGACTCTCCCCAGCTACTTAGCAGTGTCTCACATGTAATCGTCGCTTAATAAATGGTCATTGCCTGGTTGACTACCACAGCATACTGTTCTTCAGCTCCATTTTCTTTCTTTCCTCCTTGGCATTGAGTCATTCTGTAGTTTATCGGGCTTGGCACCAGAAGGGGAGGGAGGTCCTCTGCTCTGGGTTCTCTCCCCTGGCAGCTAGCCAGGCTGGTCATCCCAAAAGTGTTTCATAACTGAAGTGTGTTAATGAGTTTCCTTATACTAATTTGCCCCAGGCTGACCTTCCAGTCCTTTCACAAAGATGTGAAAGTGTGTGTGTGGGGAGTCTCTGCCCCATTCTGCAGGTGCCCAGCAAACCAGGACTCCACTTGAGCCTTTGAAAAGCTGGTGGTTCAGGAAGTGAAAAGGCTGCGCATCCTGGCTGAGCCAGCAAGCCTTGGTGGGGTGCCCCCACAGGTGTCCATTCCTGTAAAAGAGGGAACATTTCTACTTGGCTATTGATTCCGAGGCTAACAAACTTTATTATAAAGTCAATACTCCACTGTGTGTTTGCTCTGGCTTCTTTTGGAGATTTGGAGTTTTATTTTGATGGGGTTGGCATGTGGTTCCCTAAATCCTCGGGGGACGGGGTGGCACCGAGATGGTGGCAAGGGTGGCATTTATAAAACTGGTAGCTCCTAGCAGGACGTCGGTTCTGCCACCTCGCTGTTGTCCCAAGGCTTTATTATTTTTTTTTTTAATGAAAATTACCTTGTAATTGTTCCCAGCAGTTAAGAGATGGCCGCACTCAGAGCTGGGGCAGCGCTAGGGCTCTCGTGTCTCTTGTTTGTTTTTTTCTGTGTTCTCCAAGCAAGTGGTTACTAAGGCCATTTTCGCCTCGGTGACTGCTGGGTGCTTCAGGCAGACAGGCCAGGGAGAATCCAAGGATGTCGGAGGCCCTTTCTGGGAACAACAAGGTTCCAGTTCCCTTCCTGAGAAACTGAATTTCTTTGAGAAAAGCCCCTTTTCTCTCCAGTTCCAGACCCTTGTTCCCCAAACCTTGCTACTAGCCTGCCATCTTTTTTTTTTTTTTAAACTTTTTTCCTTTTAAATATAAACAAAAAAGGCCCAAACAATAAATCAGCCAGTCATCATTCATTAAGCCCTACTGTGTGCAAGGGACTAACTAAGCAAATACTTGTTTGGGATATCACAGACAAGATTTGCACGCAGGTCCTCTAACTCCAATTGAAGTACCCTCTCCACTGAGCCACATTCCGTCCTCTCAGGGATTAGCAGTGAGATTAGCACTGTCTCAGAGTTCATCTAGTCACCTCCCCATTTTGTAGATGACAAAATTGAGTCACGGAGAGAGGAAGAGATTTGCCCAGGAACACAGAGAAGGTTAGCCCTGACATACTTCAAATGATCTGTGACCACAGGAGGGACTTCATAAGGCAACCAGACCAACTTGTAACTGAACAGGGATTGACATCTTCAGGAGAAGTTTATTGTTGTTGTTTTTTAAACCCTTAATTTCTGTGTATTGGCTCCTAGGTGGAAGACTGGTAAGGGTAAGCAATGGGGGTCAAGTGACTTGCCCAGGGTCACACATCTGGGAAGTGTCTGAGGCCGGATTTGAATCTAGGACCTCTCATCTCTAGGCCTGACTCTCAATCCACTGAGCTACCCAGCTGCCCCTCTTCAGGAGAAGTTTAAAAGGATAGCCAGGTAGAACAGTGGATAGAGTGCCAGGTCTGGAGTTCTGAGGACCTGGATTCAGACACTATTTACTGTGTGACCCTGGACAAGTCACTTAATACCTGTTGCCTAGCCTTGCTTCTCTTCTGTCTTAGAATTGATACTAAGTAGGTTAAAAAAAAAAAAAAGACAAGTTTAAAGCTGATATGTGTCTGAGAGGCAGAGAATGACTGGCAGGAAGGAATAGAGGAAGTTATGATGAAGAGGTAAACAAGTTTGAAGTTGAATTCCGTAGGTAGGGAATGGGGACTCACTGAAGGTTTTTGAGCAGGGTAGTGACAAGGTCAGAAATATTACTGAAGAAAGATGCCAAGGGACAAACTACTACTTCTCATTCCTCCTCAGCTGATGAGGACTTGACGGAGATAGATGGTTGGATGGACAGGTGGATGGGACGGGTAGATGGATAGGTGGATGGATGGCAAAGAAAGTAGATGAAGTGCTAGACGTAGAGTCTGAAAGTTGTTCAGTCTTTTCAGTCCTGTCTGACTCTTCCTCACCCCATTTAGGGTTTTCTCGGCAAAGATATCAGCATAATTTGCCTTTTCCTCTCTCCAGATCATTTAACATATGAGGAAACTGAGGCAAACAGGATGAAGTGACTTATCCAGGGTCACACAGCTAGTAAGTGTCTGAGCTCAGATTTGGACATGGGTTTTCCTGACTCCAGGCCAGCATTCCATCTACTTTCCCACTTAGGAGCTCAGAGTCAAAAAGACCAAAATTCATATCCTGCTCCAGCACTTAGCTGTGTGATTCTGGGTAAATCCCTTCTCTTCTGTCTGCCTTCGTTTCTTCATCTTTAAAATGGGGATAGTAACACCCGCTTCGTAGTGTTGTTGTATAGATCAAAAGAGATAATATTTATAAAGTACTTTGTGAACCTTCAATTGGACCATGAATGTCAACTGTTAGTATTGTTATTCCGAAACATTTGTTAATGCTTACTATGTGCCAGGCACCGTGCTAATTACTAGGAATGCAAACACAGACCAGCCAAAATGTCTTTACTTTTCTGGTCACCAAACTCATGCTTTTTTTTGGTCTAAAATAAGCAGAACAGTCCATAGCTCTAGTGTTCTCAAATCATTTGACATATACTAGCTTATTTGGTGTCCGGTAAGCAACCCTGGGAGAGAGGTGCCATTATTGTCCCCATTTTACAGATGAGGAAACTGAGATTTTTGGAGGATGAAGCAAGTGAATAGAGCTGGACTCAAGAAGACTAGTGTTTAAGGGTGTAAATGCAGACACTGTGAGACTTTGGGCAAGTCACTTAACTTCTTTGTCTCAGTTTCTTCCATTGTAAAAAGGGAATAATAACACTTACCTTCCAGGGTTGTTGTGAGGATCAAATCAGATAATATATGTACAAAGCTTAGCACAGTGTAACATAACAGTGTAACATAAGTTAACACATAGTAGGCATTGTATACATTTTTATTTGTTTTCCTCGTCAAAACCCAGGAGGTCAGAATGTGTTTGGGGGGGTATAAAGTACAGGAAAGGCCCAACTTGTGAAGGGTTTTAAATACAAGGAAACTGATGGGTCTTGCCCAAGATTACCCAACTAATAAACATCAGAGTTGAGATCTGACAGCAAGTCCACTGTTTCCTAAGGATAGAGTCTTAGAAATGGGGTCTAAGGTCCAAGATTCAAATCCTCAATCTACCTCCTAATAACCAAGGGATCTAGAACAAGCGTCTTTACCACATCTCCAGGCTTCAGTTTCTTCATTTGTGAAATGAAGATTTTGGACTAAGTATTGGGTCCTTCCAACTCTCTATGGACCTATTGCTTAACTTTTGGAAAACCTAAGCCTCAAATCCAATATGCTATATTCATTACTTTTAATGATAGTTATTTATCATGAATAATCATCTCTTCTTTCCCCTGATAGGAAACTTTTCCAGAGGAGCCCTTTTTGTTGTTATTGTTACTATAGGGTTGAGACTATATTTGTAAAGCACAGATCCTGGCACATAGTGGGTACTTAATAACTTAATGATTTTTTTCCCCTTCCTTCCTTCCTTCCTTCCTTCCTTCCTTCCTTCCTTCCTTCCTTCCTTCCCTGCCTCCCTCCTTTTTTCTTTCCTTCTTCCTTCCCTCCCTCCCTCCCTCCCTTTCTTCCTTCCTCCCTTCCTCCCTCTAGCCCCATTACTCCTCGAAGGTTGGGTTGGGTTGGATGGGGCCAGAGGAGAGGGAAGGCCTGGCCTTGTGGAGTACACACATCTCTCTCATAGGAACCTTCCACCCTACCCAGCTGCTGCTCCCATTAAACCTCAGTGATTCATTGTTAGCGCTTGGAGGGGAAAGGGTTTTCCTTGCTTGTTTTGTTGGCAGATCTCACTGCCCCAGCAGAAAAGCGATTTTTGCTATGGGAACGGAAACTGGGGGCAGCATCAGGAATATTCGGTGTACTCCGTGAGTCGGAGAAAGTGGGGGTGTGAGTCGGTGCCGTCCTCCAACATGTGGGTCCACGTTTGTTGGTGTCATTCGAGAGGTCCCCAGAAATGAAATCCATCCTTGGTGCCGCTCACAAGAATGTGAAAGAGGAGGAGGGGGAACCTGTTGAGAACTTTCCACCGAGCTGTATCTTTGTAGTCTGAGAGCAATCTAGGACCCGGGGCCAAGGAAGAATGAAGGGAGCCATGGATTTAAATGGTCTATGCTGCCTTTTTTTTTTTTTTTTTCCCCTTTTTGACTGCAAAGGTAAACATTTTGCTGTTTTTAATTTTATGGAAAGTTAAACTTGTGGAGGAAATACCTTTCTAAATGTGGCCCGTGTGATGTCACAGGCCAGCTATGCGGAGGCGTGTGCTGGGTGGATGGAGATGGCTAGCTCTGATTTGTATCCGTGACCAGCATGACCCAGCTTGGCCCGATTTGAGTGCCTGTACCACCGGATACAAGGGCGCCAGCATCAGAGGTAGCATCTTTCCTTGGGCCATGGCGTACCTGGATTTTTGTTTCTAGATGCTTCTTGTACCCCGTCCCATCTTGCAGTGGGTCACTCAGTGGGTAAACTCTTAACTTTCCTCCCTAGTGGCTTGTACTTTTCACCTTCCACTTTGGAACTTGTCCACATGAGCCCAATTCCTATTTGGACACAGATTGGTCTAGAGACAGACCTCACATTCTCTCCTCATTCGGAGACTCTTAGGAGTTTCTTTCCTGGGACGAGAATCTAGATGCTCGGCTCTGGCCGAGGTGACCCCCTTCATGGTGGAGTGGACTCAGCCTTAGAAGAGGCACTAATGGTTCTTCTGGTTGGAGGGCCTTGTTTCAAATCCTACTTCTCATGCTTACAGCTTGTGTGACCAGGGGCAAGTCATTAGCTCCCCTCATTTGTAAAATGGACCAGATGACCTTTAAGGACCTTTCCTCTGCTGAACCACTTATCTCCCCCAGACTTCTGTTTTTTCATTTTTAAAGACTAATCTTTAGGGATATTTCTAGCCCTAAATATGTGGTCTTAAATCATTTAACCCCCTGGGCCTCAGTTTCCTCACCTATAAAATGGGAAGGAAGTAGATTAGATGACCTTTGAGGTCTTCAGATCCCATGTGGAGCCTTATGATAGATGCACCCAGCACACGCCTCCTTCTCTCCCATCTCCGATCCCAGAAAGTCCATCTCCAAATTGCTGTCTGATGGGACCCACTGGTGATACAGACACATGGTCTTCTCTACCACCAGCCTTGCCATAGAGAGAAAGATCCACGAGAGCAGGGACTGATTGTTTCATTCCTCTATCGTATCCCCAGCAAGGTGGGCACTTAATAAATATTTCTGGCATTTATTACGTGCTTACTGTATGCCAGACAGACAAGGATACCAAGAGGTGGTTGTTATAACTGAGCCACGATCCCCTTCAGCATTTCAGAGAAGGAACTAAAAAGGGGCAGCTGGGGGGCTCAATGGATGGAGAACCAGGTCTCAAAATGGGAAGTCCTGGGTTCAAATCTGGCCTAGACACTTCCTAGAAGGGTGACCCTGGGCAAGTCACTTAACCCCCATTGGCTAGCCCTGACTGCTCTTCTGCCTTAGAACCAGTACATAGTATTGCTTCTAAAGATGGAAGATAAAGGTTTGGTTTGTTTTTTTAATGAACTAAAAATCCCATCTTCTCCAGGAAGCTGTTCCCAGCCCTCCTAGTTCCAGTGCCTTCCCTCTGTTAATTATTCCCTGTTTTCTGTGTATAGCCAGTTTATATTTGTCATCTCCTCCATTAGACTGTAAACTCCTTGAGAACAGGGATTGTCCCTTGCTTTTCTCTGAATCTCCTTGCTAATCCCTCCCTCTTAGCCCTGTGAAGTAGTGCCCATTCCCCCTTCTGGGGTTTTCTTGGCCCATGTACCAGAGTGATTTGTCATTTCCTTCTCAGGCTCATTTTATAGATGAGAAAACTGAGGCCAGTAGGGTTAAGTGACTTACCCAGGGTCACACAGCTAGTAAGTGTCTGAGCCCACATTTGAAGAGAAATCATCCTGATTATATAAGCCTGTTGCTCTGTCCATTGCATAACATAGAATGGGTAGGATTCCAAAGGCTATCCAGTCTATTGAAATGCACTGAGCAAGCTTTTTAAAAGGAGCTCCCTGAGGCCCAGCTTGAGCACGCTGGGCCTTTTTTCCAGCCTGTCAGGTTTTCAGAGGAGAACACAGGACTAGAGAAATGAAATGATTTGCCCCCAGTCTGCACAATGGCTGGCCGGGATGGAAATCTCCATCTCCTGCCATCCATTCCCCACCCCACGAGGGGCTCCTGGGCGCTGAGATCTCCAAGCGAGGGGGAGGGGGCTCTTTCAAAGAATACAATATTTTTAATTGCTTTTCCGGGGAAAGCGGGAATCCTGGCATTGTTGGGCTGGGGGCCGGTGGGGGAAGCTTGAAGTTTGGGCATTTCTGGGGCCCACCCCGATGGCCCCTAATCTCCTCCCATGGTGATGGGAAAGAGCGAGCCCAGCAGGTGACGGCTGGGGAGTCCTGAATAGCTTTTCTGTGTGCCTTTGTGTCCCCACAAGCGAGGCACAGGCGGCGGCTCACTCTGCCAGGCACAGGCGAGGTGCGATGGCCCCAGTTGTCGGGGTGGCAACTTCTGGGTGTTTCTAGAGAAGTCAGATTAGTCGTTGGGGCACCGAGGGGAGGAGAAGGGACTTGCCTGTGGTCACACCGGCGGCCAGATTGTGACTGTGTTGTGATTTTCCTAGAAAATTGTTGGGTGTTTTTGTTTAGTGATATTTTGTCAAATTGTGCAAGAACCCGGCGTATCTCCTCATAATGGGTTCTATTTCTACCCACTTCTGCTTGGGGGCCATGCGTCATAGGCCTTGGACAAAGAGGACCACTCTTAGTTTACAAAGGGGGAAATTGAGGCTTAGGGAAATCCTAGGTCCTAGATCTTGGACAAAGAGGACCATTCTCTTATTTTACAAAGGGGGAAATTGAGACTTGGGGACATCATAAGTCTTGATCTGAAAAGGACACGAGAGGCTTTCTAGTCCATTATTTTACAAAGGAGGAAACTATGGTTTAGGGATGTCAGGGGCTTTGCCCATGGTAGTAAATGTGAGAGGCAGGATTTGAACCCATGTTCTGTGACTCCAAAGCCAGTACTCTTTGTACCATAGAGGATTCATTAAGGCAAGAAGTCAAGGTGTTCACATTTGCTTCTGTCCTCCCTAGCTGCCCTCTGGAAAGGAGAGCCCTGCCATTTGGAATAACTTTGGAATGTTGGTTTTTTTATTTTTTGGTTGAGAACTGGAGAATTGAGAAAGCGCGGTGTATGTCTCTGCTAATCCTGTCTCAGTTCCACAAGGATGGCATTCATGGATCCATGAAGGATTCATTGTCCCACCAGCTCTTGCCATCTCCCTGATCTCTGGTCCTTGCTGTTGGACTTGGGGCTTATTTCTTCCCCCGGCCCTTGGCCAGGGGATGGATGGCAAGAGATAGACCCCAGAGAAATTAAAGAGATCATTTAACACAGCATACAGGTTTTCCTGACCAGCCAAACCCACGGCTCCGGACTTTTTCTCCTTTTTCCCTTTCCTCCCAAAGTATGGCTTTAGATAACATTACTTAGGCTCCAGAAGGCTCTTCAGTTACCACATGGGAATGCCATTGACTGAGTACCTGGGTTGTAACCCTGCCTTTAAGGACGAGGGGGACGCCTGCCAGCTGCCTGCAGTTCTGCTCCCATCCCTCGGCCATCCCTACGCCCTCTGGATCTGGACTTGGGAAGGAAGGTTGCTCGGTTGGCTTAGGCTGTGGGCAGTTGTCCTGTTCCGACATGTGACACCCCCCTCCTTTCTCCCCCCAGCACCATGAAATTGAGACAAACAGCCCTTGAGCATTCTTGGAAATCGAGGGCTCTGCTTGTACTCGGCTCTCAGGCTTGCAAGGGTTGCCCTGAAATCGGAGAGTTCTTGTAGTTCTTGGGCAGGCTGGGTTTACTCTTCAGCAAAGAAGGGTCCTTTCTTGGGTGACACTTTGGCCCTGCTCGTAACCTCCTCTCCTTGTGCCCATTAAAGGGGGAGAGCCATTAGGGATAACTGGTGTGGCTTCTAAAGTCTATTTAAGCCCACTTCATGCTAGAGAATGTGTAAATGCTGAATATTTGCCACTATGGGCATTTTTTTTAAATTAAACCCTTACCTTCTGCCTTAGAATTAATATTAAGTATCAGTTTCAAAGCATAAGAGGAGCAGTAAGGTAGTTAAGTGACTTACCCAGGGTCACACAACTAGGCAGTGTCTGGGGTCAGATTTGAACCCAGGACCTCCTGTCTCTGTCCATTGAGTCATGTAAGCTGCCCTGATGGGCATCTTTTTATGCCCGAGTGTAGCTAGCAATGTTTGGAAGTCAGAAACCCTGAGTTCAGATCCTGCCTCTTTTATTTCATAGTTACATATTGTTCACCAGTTTGCTTTCCCACCCGTGGCCTCAGTTTCCCTTTCCAGGTCTTAAATCCACTACCTCGTGACCATATTTTAAGCCAGAGCTTAGATGTAAGAGCTGATCCTCTTGGTATAGTATACAGAGTGTGGAGCTTAGACTCTGGAACCTGGGTTCTAATTCCAACTCAGATACTTCCCTAGCTGGATGATTCTAGCCAAACCTCTTAATCTGTCTTAGCCTTAGTTTTCTCACCTATAAATAGAGGATAATATCACATACCTCACAGGGTTGTCATTCTGATTAGATAAACGGATAGACCATGGGATCTGGAGTCAGGAAGACCTGAGTATCAGTCCAGCCTGACCACGGACCAAGAAGCCTGCCTCAGTTCCCTCATCTGGAAAGTGGACACAACAGTCCTTATTTCCCTCTTGTTGTGAGGATCAAAAGAGATGATGTGTACAGCCTTTGGCAAACTTTAAAGTGCTACATAAATGCTAGCTACTATTGTTGTTGTTATTCAAAGCTATTGCTATTATCAGTGGTCAGAAAAATTGGTCCAAGAGTGGGAACATCTTGAGTTCAAATCCAAATTCTGGCACATCCTAGCTATATGACCCCAGGCATTTTTCTCAGGCTAAGTTGCAGAGAAGGAAGGCGTTCTTCTCCTTTCAGAGGAGTTTCCTTCCCTGGGAGTCACTTAACAAAAATGAAGTCATAGGTCTATGCAGTTACAGAATTATAACTTATACAGTTCTTAGATATTCAAATGGATGGACTGGCCAGGTTTGGCCCCTGGTCTGAGTAGATCATCAGTGTCTTTTCTTTTGGGCATAAACTGCGCCACATAGTCTGAGGGTCCCTCCAGCTCTGAGATCCTCAGATTCTTTGATCCCCATCCCAGAATTGCTTTTGATGTTGCCTCAAAGAGCTGGCTGGGCCCTACTCTCTTCTCCACCTTGGCCTCCACCACAAGGGCGACCACCCTTCTTTTGTGCCTCTGAGTCCTTTTTATGGTTGAAGACATTTAGCTACTTCTTCCCCTGTTCCCTTTGATGCCAGATGATCCTAGATTTAGAACTCTGGGGCCATGTCATGGTCACACGACCCAACAGATGGAGAACCTGAGGTAGACCAAGTTGTTAAATTGACTTGCCCAGGGTCACACAGCTAGGAAGGGTCTGAGGCTGGATTTGAACTTGGGTCTTTGATGACTCCAGACACAGCTCTCTACCCATTCTACTGCCTAGCTGACAAAGTAATTTATGGGGAGCATCAACCACCACCAGAGGCAGCAGATGGGGAGAAAAGAATGAGGCAAGGCCAGGTCTCCTATATAGATAGATGCTGGCCTTGAAGATTAGCTAAGGTGCAGAGAGGAGAGTCTAGGAGAGGAATAGCCACCATACTCAGATTTACCTTAGAGTCACTTTTCTGTGGGACCCAAGAAATAGCGCCCATCTTCCTTCCCCATTCAGCATTCAGGTACTATGTTGGCAGAGGCGAGAGGGAGTGCTTTTTTAGGCCTGGGAAGGATCTTGTCCTTGGAGATGATGGGGTCCTGCCCCCTTCCCTGATAGCTGAGCTATCCTGGTCTCCAGTGATAGGGAATGACCTGCTTATGGTCACATAGTCCTTAGGTTGCAGAGAAGGGCACAAACCCCAGACCTGATGACTCTAGATACAGAGACTGCCCTTTCCTACTGCACCAGAGAATATCCATTTAAGTCTTCATGATTCAATAAAATGATTTTGTTGCCTCCTGTCTGGCCAGCAGTGTTTTCTTTGTCTTTTTAAAGAGGCTCTGCTTTTTCACTTGGTGTCCTTCCAGTGGCCGCTGCTGGTAGACTATGGACTCCTCTCTTCCCCTTTCTCTCTCCTCCCCCCACTCCTTCTCTCTGTCTCTCTGTCTCCTTTCTCTCTTTCTGTCTCTCCGTCTCTCTGTCTTTCTGTCTATCTCTCTGTCTCTTTTTCTCTGTCTCTCTCTTCTCTCTCTCTGTTGCTCTCTGTCTCTGTCTCTCTCTGTTTCTCTCTTCTCGTCCACTAAGGGCTCTATAGATTGAGTTCTGTTTAATCCTAAAATCCATTTGTCTCCTCCCTTCAGTCTGACAGTGTGTGTGTATGTATATATCCCCTCTGTGGGGGTTACTTGTCAGTTAGCAAAACTCTGATGAGGAAAGCCAAGTATTTAAAGAAGTGGAGGGTGCTGGAGCCTCACCGAAGTCTGGGCTCAGTGGCGCTTGTGGGGACAGATGGGAGTCACCAGTAGTTTAGCCTTTGGGCCACTTCCAGAGATCAAGTGGGAATTAGAAATGAGGAAGGCTTTTATGGGTCAGAGGCCCAAGATTGCATCGGGAGAGAGGAGCCAAACCAGGCCTTGGCCATCCGTTAATCAATGAGCATTTGGTTTTAAGGGCCAGCTATGCGCCAGGCCTTGGGCATGCAAGTTCAGAGAGTGAAGCCATTTCTGCTCTCATGCAGGTTGCATTCTAATGGGGGGAGTCAGCAAGCACATCTAAAAATATGTACGGCATAAATTGAAAGTGAAGAAATACAATTGTGCTGTTTTCAGTCATGTCCGACTCTCTGTGGCCCCATCTGGGATTGTCTTGGCAAAACTACTGGAGAGTGATCTGCTGTTTCTTTCTCCAGCTCATTTGACAGATGAGGAAACTGAGGTAAACAAGGTTAAGTGACTTGCTCAGGAATCACACAGCTGAGGTCAAAGAGGGGACCTACCATCATTTTAATAAGAGGAAAACTAATATGAAGAAATTCAGTGATTTTTATAGGCAGTAGAAGGTGCCCACAGGGGTCTTTGGGACCAAAGCTATCATTTTTTTAAACCCTTACATTCCATCTTGGAATCAATACTGTATATTGGTTCAAGGCAGAAGAGTGGTAAGGGTGGGCAATGAGGGTTAAGTGACTTGCCCAGGGTCATACAGCTGGGAAGTGTCTGATGTCAGATTTGAACCCAGGACCTCCTGTCTCTAGGCCTGGCTCTCAATCCACTGAGCCACCCAGCCGCCCCTAAAAGTTATCATTTTATGAGTAAGAAAACCAGAGCGTCATAGAATTGAGATTATCAAGTTAAAAGGTCCTCAGCATTCGCTCCCTACTCAGTGTTTGGCCCAATGCCTGGCACATAGTAGGCATGTTACATGTTGACCGATTGACCATCCTTCCAACTTCGAAGAACTGGGCTTCCTCGAGGAAAGGACCATCTGGCAGCCGGGACAGAATGACGTACCCGCGACCTTGACAGCGGGTACATCCAGTAACTTTTCTTTTTTCACTTTTAATTTTTCATATCGAAATGAATCGAGGCCTGATTTCCCAGGGGGCACCGGCTTTAACTGATGCTGTGGTTTTCTGAGTGAAGCTGATGAGTCATTTGGGGCTGTCTGGAGGTGGAAGGCAGGTGTTTATGTCCTTTAAGGTCAAAGGGGCCGGCGTGGTGGCTGTCCGCGCTTTTGCTGCTCCACCCCACCTCCCCCAATGGGACAGACTTTCTGAACTCTTTCAACAGATGCTTAGTGGAACGGACCTGAACTTCTTCCCTTAAGGGTCATTCTGATGATTCACGGGCAGCAAGCATTCCCAAGGAGCTGGCCTTGCAAAGGAGGGAGGCTTCATCTCTCCTTGGCATTCGTTCATTTGAGCGCCCATGCATCTCTCGGGTACCAGGGACCCAAGATAAAAGACAAAGGGGAAGAAAAACTCCCTTGCCCTTAATTAAGGAGCTTCTGTGATACCTAGGCCGTGGAGGGAGATAAGAAAACAACCTACCTCACAGTGATCGGGAATGATGTTTTGTAAAAATGGGGTTCCGTCTGGCTCTCGAGCCCCCAAAGAGCCTCAGGTCTGGAGAATGGGGATCCTGGGTTCAAATGTGGTCTCAGGTACTTCCTACCTGCATGATCCTGGGCAAGTCGCTTAATCCCCATTTCCTGACCCTTAAAACTGTACTAAAATGGATACTTTGTAGGATTCTAAGATACATACAGGGTTTTTTTTTGTTGTTTTTAATTCTTCTAGTAACTATTTCCAGATAATTGGTTTCCTTTTGAAATCTGACACATTTTGCTTCATGCATTTAATCATTCGATTCTGACAAGGGCTCCGTAAGGCTTTACCAGATTGCCCCAGGAGGTCCAGGACACAGCAGAGGTGAAGGTAAAGGTCCCTGCTCTAGAGACCTGTCTTTGTTCCTTCTCCTCCCGTAACCCACAGGTTCCTTGGGAGCAAGCAGGGGCTGGCCAGCTCCCTGCCTCCCTCATGGTCCAGAGCAGGGGAGACCTGCAGGAATCAGAGAATGTTACCTGCTGTGCAGCATCAGCCACCTTGGGGTGAGGGAGGAGGGAGGAGCCCCGAGGTAGGGGCTGAAAGGGAAGGGGGGAGATGTTATTTGATCTTCAGGTGAAAGGAGGTTTTATAAATAGGTCACCTTGTTCCACATCTTGAATTTTATCCTCTCCCAGCCTTTGTGGGGCAAACAATAGCCCAACTGTTCTAGGGTCATTGCAAGTCACTGGGAGGGGAGCTGGCTTGCCAGACTGGATGGTCCATCCCCTGCCTCCAAGCACCCCTGGGTGTGGGGGGCACCTCCCCTTTGGGGCACCTCCTTCCCTCACCCTCAGTTATTTGCCAGTAGTCACTTGGGAACCTGGAGGTGGGGAGGGACATGGCAGAGTGCCTGTCTATTTTTAATTACTTCAACCCAAGGATAAGTGGACTTTTTGTTTGGGTTTGGGTTTTTGCTGGTTTTTGTTTTGTGCGCTCTGGAAATAGAGGTCCCTGAAGGTCACAGGCCTACACAGTGGAATGAATACTGCCTTTGGAGTCAGAATGACCTGGATTTAAATCTCACTTTCAGACCTTTCCTTGCTGGGTAACCTCTGAACCTCAGTCCCCTCTTCTACAAAGCCAGAGGGTTGGACTCAAAAGCCCCTTATAGCTTTAAATCCGTGATCCTATAAGTCTCCAAACATCATTGGGCCTCAGTTTACTTTTCTGTAAAATGAAGATTGAACAGGGTGGCCTTCTGGTTCTAAGTCTATTGACCTGGTGAAGCTCAGTGGGATAAGCATTTAAGCAAGGATTAGAAAATGAGGAGTATCTATTACAAAAAAATGAATAATATGGAAATAGGTTTTGAGTGGATAATACATGTATAACCAGTGGAATGGCTTGTTATCTCTGGGAGAGGGGAGGAAGACAAGAAGAATCATGAAGCCATGGGGGCAAAATTAAAAAATAAAATAAAAGAGGGCCCTATATTTAAAAAGAAAAGAAAGAAAATGAGGAGTATAATAGAGTGGACAAAGGAAGGGCCACGGAGTTCAAATCCCGACCCACACAATACACTTCCAGGCTGGGCAAGTCCTTTCACCAACCTATGAGCCTCAGCAACTCCACAGGATTTAGCAGCTAAGTTGGAGGTGGTTGCTGGGGATAAAATGGCAGCAGGGGATGCTTAAATGCTCTCATTCCCTCCACATATGGATCTAGTCATTGGCTAAATCCTCCACCACGTCATCTCTTTCCTCACCCTCTTAGCTCAGGTCTTCCTTGCCTCTGCTCAGATTATGACGCTTGCCTCCTCCCTGGCCTCCCTCCCTCCCTCTAGCCTCAAGATTCCACTTTCTTCTTCTAGCTTTCCCATCTCTTTGCCTCCCTCCCCAGCCATCAGTCCCCTCTCCCTCTATCTATCTTATTTGGTGTGCCTATAGAATGGGAGCTCTCCGAGGGCAGGGATGGATCTTTGTGCCTTCAGAGCCTGGCCCAGAAAAAGTGTTTAATAAATGTTTGTGGATTAATTGTTTGAATGAAGGTTTGCATTTTAAAAGTAGCTGCCTTAAAGTTTGCCAAATGCTTTATTTTATTAATTTATGATGTCAAATGAATGGAAAAGCATTTAAGGACTCCTGGTGTATGAAGCATCTTTAATCATCATCATAGCTAATATTTATATGAATATAATTTATATTAATATATTAATATTTATATAGCTAATATGTATATAATATTTATATGCCATCTTACTATGGTAGAGCCCTAAGCACGTTACACCTATGATCTTATTTGCTCCTCACAGCAACCTTGGAGAGGCAGGTGCTGTTATGAGCCCCATTTTACAGATGAGGAAACTGAGGCAAATAGACTTTCTTGGGGCCATATAGCTAGGAAGTGTTTGAGGCCAAATTGGAACTTGCCTAAGTCCTGACTCCAAGCCCAATGCTAAGCTCAAGGATCTTAAATTTGAATGAGGGGGAGACAGCGCATTAGGGGCACAGGAGTGGTTATGGGGGCCATGGGGCGGTGGATGGACACATCCTTTTAGAGGAGCCGTGGGAGCACGGGTTTGATCAGGTGCCCAAAGCTTGAGGATTGGGGAATGGGCGTAGAAGGAGCCCATGGATAAGCAGGACTGATGGTAGGCTTTGGGGAAGCCACTTTGTCCCTAATTTCTTCCACTGTAAAAAATGAGGTGGTTGAAGTAGATATCCGAGGGTCCCCCCAGTTATTAAAAATGACTATTTTGGGGGCAAGCTGGGTGGTTCAGTGGATTGAGAGCCAGGCCCAGAGATGAGAGATCCTGGGTTCAAATTTGGCCTCAGACACTTCCCAGCTGTGTGACCCTGGGCAAGTCACTTGACCCCCATTGCCTAGCTCTTACCACTCTTCTGCCTTGGAACCAATACATAGTATTGAGTCTACGGAAGGTAAGGATTTAAAAAAAAAATGACTGTTATTTCATTTGACCTTTTAAACCATTGCTATGGCCAAATGTCACAGATATTATCTCCATTTTAAAGAGGAAACTAAGGCCAAGAGTGTGCCCAGGGTCACAGAGCTGGTCAGTCTGTGAGGTAGGATTTGAACCCAAGCCTTCCTAATTCCCAAGACCAAGGCCCTCTTCTTGAAGGGAAGCCTGGGGTTTAGAGATAGGTTTTCTCTTTTCCACCCTACCTGTGGCTTTAGTGATTTCTTCATTGAGAGAATTCTGCATTTGTTCCCCTCCCAGCCTTCCCATTTTGCCAAATAAGTATCTCACTTGATTTCTTCTTTATTCCCTCAGAATTGTCTCCATCTTGGTCAGAGCCAGCAACTGAGAGTGCTGGTGCCCAGTCGAACAGCCTGGGGTGGTGTCAGACAGGTAAGCCTTTCCTTTCTGGTTGGGGCTGGGCTGGGATTGCTGGGGGGGAACTCTGAGACAAGGTGGTTCAGGCCTTCCCTCTTTGGCCCTCAGGGCAGCCCAGTGCCCCATTGTTATTGGGGAAATGACAAACATTGATCAGAAATTTTAGAGTAATTTTTAAATTTAATTTAATTTAAGGGGAAAAAAACAGTTGCACTTTTGAATCATCTTTACAAACTATAGTGTCTGTCATGAGAATGTGCATAGTACTGTGGAAAGAGCATTTATTGTGGCAGGCAGGATGGACCTGGATTCAAATCCTGCCTTAGAAACTGACTGAGCAAATCACTTACTTTCCCATTGCATGAGTTGGCTTGTCTGCAAAGTGTGGATGACAGCAAAGCTTTACTTCCCAGATTCACTCAGTCATTAAGCATTCATTTTTTTTATTTTTTAAATCCTTCCATCTTAGAATCTGGGTATTGTTCCAAGGAGAAGAGCCATAAGGGTTAGGCAAATAGGGGCTAAGTGACTTGCCCAGGGTCACACAGCTAGGAAGTGTCTGAAACCAGATTTGAACTACAGTTTTCCTAACTCCAGGCCCAGTGTTCTATCCACTGAACCACCCAGCTGCCCTTAAAGCGCTACACAGATGTTACCTATTATTATTGATATTATATGAGCACGGCAGGTGACTTAGTACTATATAGAATATATATATATATTTCAGTATTTGACTGTTTTCTCCATTAATCAGATTTGATTATATTGTGGCAAATTCATCGGACATTTTAAAAGAAGACTTTAAGGATACTATCTATCTATCTATCTATCTATCTATCTATCTATCTATCTATCTATCTATATATATATGCATGCATGCATGTATTATATATTTATATTTACATGCATTTAGAACATATAGGACATATATGTTCCTATTTAGAACATATATAATACAGTTAGCTATAGAACATATGATATATAGAGCACATGTGATATATTTAGCTATAGAACATGTATTTATGTGCATAAATATATTTAGAGCATGTATATTTCTGTGTAGAACATAGAAATATGTGATGTGTATTTCGCTATAGAGCACATATTCATTTATAGAACATATATTTATGTGCATGCATATATATTTATAGGACATAGAGTATATTTAAATAGAGAGCATATATGCTATAATTATATAGGCCATATAGAATATGTATTTATAGATAGTATGTATGTGTGTATGTATGTATGTAAAAGATAGATAGATTTCTTGCCCTTAGGAAATTTGCCATCAATCAGGCAGCATTTCCCAGGGCCTGCTGTATACCAGGCTTTGTGCTAAGTGCTGGTCAAATCAAATTTGCTTTAACATTGACAAAGTCATTTGATCTCTTTGAGACTCAGTTTCCTCATTGGTAAAATGAGTTTTTGTACTGCCTAAGGTCAAGGGGAAAGAGAGCTGGTTCTGGAATCAGTGGGTCTTGGTTTGAAGCCCACTTCTCATGCTTATCACCTATAGGACCTTTCTCAGCCTCAGTTTCTCCATTTATAAAATGAAGGGATTGGACTGGATCGTCTCGAAGGTCCCTTCCAGCTCTAAAGTGGGATTCCGTATGATTGGTTTCTTCCCATAATAATCACCCAGAGAGCCTGCTCTTGCTGATAGGTGGGTGGCCTTCTTCGAATGGCCAAGAGAGAGGAGGTGGGGCAGGGGGAGAAAGAGCTGTTGGCTCCATTCATGGATTTTTTTTTAGTTGACCCTTTGGGTACAATAAAGGTTAAAAAATTCATCAGTCCCCGTTTGGGCTTTTTTTTTTTTTTTTTTTTTAAGGCCCATTTTTGGAATTTCTAGAAATTGCTTTTGGAAGGATTTCTGTTGAAGTGACAATGGACAGAGGCGTAGAACAGGGCCCCTTCTATCAGGACTCGGCAGCATGGAGTAGCGTACAAAGGGGGCAGTTCTTGCCTCCAAACCATGAGACCCATTCCCACGGGGGCAGGGTGGCCTAGGTGGCTCCCTGATCTTTTGTCCTTTGCATGAGCCAATCTGATACCATGGCTTCTTGGAAGCCCAGCCCTGGCCCCACTTCATGGTTCCTGAGACAGAATATAAGGCTTTGCTTTGCTGCCATAGCCATGGGGATGTGTGGGCAATGGACCCTTGACAGGGTTCCCTTTCTTTCCTGGGATAACCAGGTTAAGGAATATCAGATCTTCATGCCCTGAACACCTGCTTACAAACTTGCTTTCATCCCATTTAAATGTTCTGCCACCAGGTAAATTAGGAACAAAGCCTGTGAATCAGAAATGCAGGTCTTTCAAAAGCAAAAAAAGATGGGGCAGCTGGGTAGCTCAGTGGATTGAGAGTCAGGCCTAGAGACGGGAGGTCCTAGGTTCAAATCTGGCCTCAGACACTTCCCAGATGTGTGACCCTGGGCAAGTCACTTGACCCCCTCCCCCCATTGCCCACCCGTACCACTCTTCCACCTTGGAGCCAATACACAGAAGTTAAGAGTTAAAAAAAAAAAAAAACAAGCAAAAAAAAAAAAAAAGGCAAAAAAAAGATCTGACCAAATCTTTGCTTTTGTCCCCTCCCTTAGGCCCTTCTCCATCCACCCAAGCCTAGTCAGGACTCTAGGGTCCTGTGTCTGTTGGCTTTTCATCTTTCATCAGCTTTTTCCTCTTCTTCCTGTCATTTGCTTATCCTTTATCTGTTTCTTCTTGCTATTTATTACATTGTTAATAACTGAGTTTAGGTGGTACCCCTCTAAAAATACCAATATTATAACCACTGTACATATTGATATTAATTTTAATATGTCTCTCACTGGGAGATCTAGCATCCCACTAGAGGTCATAGGCAATGGCAGATGGTGGAGGTAAGCTGGAATAACATCATGAATTAATTGAACCATGGTCTGAAATACCATGATTCCTGTTTGCCCTTTGCCTATATTCCATTGTAGGTTCAACTCCTACCTGGCTCGCCAATTGTTATAATCAAACTGAATAGCTAACTGTAATAAGTGACTTATTACAGTTAGCTATTCAGTTTGATTATAACAATCCCTTCCTACTATCATTCCCTCTAGCACCCCCACCCTCCCACACTCAGTGCATTAACAATAGCCCCCTAAAACATTCCATTTTGCTGCTAATCACTCACATTTTAGAGGGCTTTAAGGTTTATCAAGAACATTTATATTAGTTATCTCATTGGATCCTCACAATAGCCCTGGGATATGGGAACTGTTTTTAACTCCCCCCCCCCCCCCATTTTACAAATAGGGAAACTGAGGCTGATGAGAGAGGTCCCAAGATCATGGAGTTAGACCTGAAGAGGACCTTGGAGGCTACCTATTCCAACCTCCTCTTTTTTATATATGAAGAAAACGCATCCCAGAGAAGTCAGAGAACTTTTTAGGGTCATAAAAGTGTCTGAAGTAGGATTTGAACTTGGATCTCTGAATTCTCCCCTGTTCTCATTGCCACCCCTAGTTGTCTTTTGGCAGTTACTAATACAGAGGATGGAGCCTGGAGTCAGGAAGATGAATTCAAATCTAGCCCTCTCATTGACTAGTCGGTGTGACCAGTAGCTTTCTTTCCTCTCCCCCATTTTCCTCTTCCCTTCTTCCCCCTCTTTCCCTTATGATTAAACGGGATAAACATCTGGTTTGATTTCCACAAAATCATCACATATAGCTAAAATGAGCCCACAGGGGTCCAGCCTGCCCTCATTTGATGGAAAAGGAATTATGGTTCATGACTTACCTAAGGCCATACAGTCAGTAAGGGGGTGGCACTCTGAGCCTCAGTGTTCAGGTTCAGGGCTATCTGCAAATTCCTTGCTGGCTTTATCCTCCTTTCTCCACCCAAAAAGTTCATCAATACTTAGTCTTCACATCCCATGGTCCAGGCTTGGTGTTAGGGTTAAAAAAAGACAAAAACAAGGGATTCCCTGTCATCAGAGGGAACCTCCATCCTATTGGGACACTTAAACTTTCAAAGATTTCCCTGGCATTTAGTGGTACCCTCTGTTAAGTAAATGCTGCCCACATGGGGAAGGTTTTGGTAGGAGGGGGGAGAGGCAGGGGGTGCAGAGGAAAAGCTTATAGCTTGGGAGAGTCTCCCTAACAACCTTTCTCTTCTTTCTGGGTTGCCTGACAACAAGAAAGGAGAGAGATGTTGTCCCCCATTGCTGGACAATTCCAGACAAATGACCCAAAGCCATCTGTTCTAATTTTTTTGTTTTCAGATGAGGAAACTGAGGCTTGGAGAGGTCAAATCACTTGCCTAGGGTCATTAGACTAATAAGTATCCAGGGCATTTGGTGCTAAATGCTTAGGCATACAATGAAAAGCAACTGGAATTTTAACCTAAGCCTTCCTGCCTTCCAGTTTTGAACTCCCTCTTCTCTACCACACTACCTTCCTTGGCAGTAGAGGGGGACAGGGACACCTCCTGAAGCTGCATCCATATGGGTCAGGCAGCCAAGGACTGGATGGGAGTCCCAGGGCTGCTACTGGGTTAGCCAGCGAGGAGGGAGCCAAGCAGGCAAGACCCATGCCTATGAGGCCAGGCACACCAGGGTGTACGTTTTGTTTTCTCCTTTCTCCAGGGCCTTGTGGCCCAGGGAAAGGAGAAGAGCCAACATTCCAAGCTCCCAGATTTCTCAGCCTCATTCTACCAATGGGCAATTTGGCTAATCATGCCCTTCTGACCTCCCGGCAGGCACATTGTGTCCTGGCTAGTATGGCCAGAGATTGCTTTTCAAGGTGGAAAATCAGTAAACTTAGTGAAGGGGAAACACTTTTTGGCCTTTGAGCAGCAGATGACTCCATCTCCCATCTCAAGCCCTCTCCATCTGTCTCCAGAGTGATTTGGAGATAGAAGGAATCCCTCTTATAGATGGCCAGAAAAATGAAGCCACTTGTCCAAAGTCATATATAAGTAAGAGCTTCTTTCAGAGGATAAGAGGCCATTTTACCCAACCCCTTCTCTTTACAGATGAGAAAAATGAGACCCAGATAGGGGTAGTGACTTATAGGCTTATGGGATGATGGACCTAGAGCTTTAGAGGCCACCTAACCCAACTGACATTTTAAGAAACCGAGGCTCAAGGAGTTTACTTGTTGCAAGAGTCAGAGTCGTGATTCAGACCCCAATCTGTTTTTTTCCTGTTTCTTTTTAGATAAATTAAGTATTTTCAATTATTTTAACAAGTATTTATGAAATGTCAGCTAACCACTAGGGGAGATGGTCTTAACTAAACTGAAATGCTGCCTGAATTGAGATTTGAAGGGAGCCAGGAACTCTCCAGGGTGACACCAAAGGCCTTACTCATTTGGAGCTGGCTATTGTTTTAAAACCTTTCCCTTCTGTCTTAGTATCAACTCTGAGATAGAAGAGTGACCTGGCTCTCGCTATCCACTCTAGCCACCTTAGCTGCCCCTGGCTATTTTTTTTTTTTTAAACAGACCTGTAATTGCATTGGATTCACAGAGAGTTCCTGGTGAGACACTCGCTCAGTCTGTACAGCTCCCCACCTTCTGTCTTAGCTGCAGCAATTTTTAAGCTTTATGTTCTCGGGACTCCTTTACAGTCTGAGAGATTCTTGAGGACCCTTCCCCAAAGAGTTTTTGCTCATGTGTGTCTTCTCTATCAATATCTACCTCATTAGCAATGAAAAATGTCTTAGTATTATTATGAAAATGATTTGGGGGGCAGCTATGGTTCAGGAGATGGAGAGCCAGGCCTAGAGATGGGAAGTCCTGTATTCAAATTTGGCTCAAATGCTTCCTAGCTTGTGTGACCCTGGGCAAGTCACTTAACCCCAAGATGATCCATGAGGGAGTTTGTTCAAGGCAGTGAGAATAATAGAGAACTAGCCACAAGAAAGACCTAAGTTCAAGGTCACATAGGCAGCACGCATCCACAGTGGAATTTGAACCCAAGACCCCTGACTCATGAGAAGTTTCTCCACTAGGAAGGTTGCCCAGATTCCCCGAGATAATGTCAGTATCAGAATTCGAATGAAGGGTCTCCTACATGAAAGCACAATCCCTTAGAGAGTTTGCTCACAGACACAAGCCATAAATGTAAAGAATGAGAAGTGCAGATTTGAAGCCAGGGATATCGATTGTTAGAGCCAGTGATTGAAAGCTGAATGGCCCATGGGTAGGTATGTTCTGTGTGGGCTTGGGGAGCACAGTTGTTACCTAGCAAGCATTGGGGATGGCTGGCTTATGTGTTAATCTAATGGGAAATCCATCCCTGATGGAGAAATGGAAAATGGTGGTGATACCACCATGGGTGGGCAGCCAGTCAGGGCATGTTGGCAGCACATGCGTTGAGTTTCCTCTCTTCCTGCTTCTTCACAGCCAAGGATGCTCCCTAGAGGATGGTCCTGGCCTCAAATTCCCATTCAAGCCAGCGAATGGAGTGTTCCACTTTCACCAGGTTATCTTCAGGGAGTAAATTGTGGCTGTATCTGTTAGACACATCTCCACTCATTGAGATGGCTCAGAGAGTGCCCAAGGTCTCTCTCCTTTTAAAAGCCCCATCAGACTCGGCCTGCAGGAATCAGAAACCGACTCTTCAGGGATTTTCAGATAGTGGTGAAACGCTCTAAAATTTACAGAATTACAAAGACAGGATGTTGTGGGTCTGGAATACTCGCTATACACATACATATACACATATAATGTATCTGTTACGAATGGACATACTTATATGTATATAATTGTGTATAAGTATATGCTATATACATAAAAGTACTATAAATATGTATACATTGTACATGCATTATATATATATGTATGTATATATCAGACTTTTTTGATATGTGGATTTGTTTTGCTGAACTTTTTTCTCCTTTTTCAAGTTTCCCCTTCTTTCTTTTTAATTTACTATATGGGATGACTCTTGAATGGGGAAAGGATAGCCAAGGAAATGTAGGTGATATAAAAGGAAAACATATTCAGAAATTTATTTAATCAGTCATTTAATTACTAAGCACTTAACTACGAGCCAATGCCCTGGAAAGACAAAATACAATGAAACTGTCCCTATTCTTTTCTTTTTTTCTAACCCTTACCTTCTGTCTTGGGATCAGTGTTATTTATTGGTTCTAAGGCAGAAGAGTGGTAAGGGCTGGGGCAATTGGGTTAAGTTGACAGTCCCCAAGAAGAAGCATCTGAGGTCAGATTTGAATCCAGGACCTCCTGTCTCCAGGCCTGGCCTTCTCTCTCTCCACTGAGCCATCTCACTGCCCTTCCATCACTATTCTTGAAAAACAAAATCTGCAAACCATTTTATAAATATTATCTAACTTGACATATGTAAAGGGCTTTGCTAATCTTAAATTAAGAGGTAAATACTAGCTGCTAATTACTGTTATAGTGGCGGTGATATATAGTAACACCGCCAACCCTGTGGAGATAGGTAAAGCTGGGCTTATTAGACTGAAGAAGAAACTACTATTATTAAGGTGACATAAAAATTTGTATCAATTTAGTCTTAACGTGAAAGGCCTGAGAAGGAAAAAAACATTGTATGATGAGAGAGTGCCAGCTTTGGAGGTGATAATAATAATTGATTATTATTATAACTGGAATTTATTCAGTGTTAAAGGTTTGCAGAGTGCTTTAAAATTATAATCTCACTTGATCCTCACAATACTGGTGCTATTATCATTCCCATTTTACAAATGGGGAAACTGAGATAGACCGAAGGTAAGTGATTTGCCCAAGTCCACACAAGCTAGGTTGTGACTAAGGCTGAATTTGAACTCAAGATTTCCTGACTCCAAGTCCAGAGCTCTATCACTGTGTCGCTTAGTCGTCTCAGGGTCCAGGAGCCCTGAGTCTAGGTTCCATTTCTGATACATGCTAGCTGTATGACCCTAGGCAAGTCGGTTTTAACCTCCTACCTACCTTGAAGAGCTGTTGTGAGTATCAAATAAGATAACTATTTATAAAATGCTTAGCACAGGGCCTGGCAAGTAGTCAGAATTCTAGAAATACTAACATTATGATGATGATGATGATGATGATGATGATGATGATGATGATGATGATGATTACTCTGGATTGGAGAGGCAGCCTAACTTAGTGTTTAGAGCACTGCAATTTGACTCAAGAAGACGTGAGTTTGACTCCTGCCTCAGACACAGTATGATCTCAGGCAAGCCATTAAACCCTGTCTGTCTCAGTTTCCTGAATTATAAAATGAGGATAAACAACAGCTCCAACTTCTTACTGTTTAAATGAAATGATATATTGTGAAGCACTTATCATGGGACCCGGCTCAAAGTTAGTGCTTAATAAATGATTATTTTCTTCCTTTCTTCCTATAGGACTTTGGGTCAGTCCCTTAACTTCTCTGTCCCTTAAGTTCAATTAACTTATCGGTAAAATGGAATAATAATATCTTACGGGCTTGTGAGTCTCAAATGAGACATGTACATCTCTTTGCTTATTATCTGTGTAAATACCTCACTTTCCCTGTTGGGCTATAAGCTTTCTGAGAGCAGGAACCATGGGTCATTCATTCTTTCCCCTCCCCTAGCCCTGGGCCCCTTAGAACAGACACTGAAATCTTCATATTCTGGCCTCCAGGAGTGCAGTCCCTTGGCCAGGAAGACAGCCACCTGCTGTTTCCTTTTACAAAGACCCATGACTGGGATTTGGGGAGGGAGGTGGGGGGTACATACTTGGCTCCAGCCCCTGAGCCAGCAGTTGTGTTCCAAAGCTTGACTGTGTCCTGCTAACAGGTGTGACACGAGCCTCGGTTTCTAAAAACAGAGCAGATGGGATGTGTTGTTCATTTATCCAGTTACTATGACCCCTGTAGTAATATTTAACTTTTCCCCCCTCCTCCCTCCCCTCCCCATCTGTTTTTCTTTCCATCCTTTAGGCAATCCCGAATGCTACACAAGTTGATCAGGTCTCCTAGCAACCTCCTTTAAGGAACCTCGCCGGTATTTGATTGGAAAACAGGACAGAAGGCCTGCGATTGATGAGTTTGCCTTGGGAGGACATAGGAAGGTGAAGTCAGACGTTAGCATGGGGCAGAAGGTCACTGGGGGAATAAAGACTGTGGACATGAGGGACCCTACGTACAGGCCTCTGAAACAAGAGCTCCAGGGCCTGGACTACTGTAAGCCCACACGGCTGGACTTACTATTGGACATGCCCCCCGTGTCCTACGACATCCAGCTGCTCCACTCTTGGAATAACGACGACCGCTCGCTCAACGTGTTTGTGAAGGAGGACGACAAACTTATCTTTCACCGGCATCCGGTGGCCCAGAGCACAGACGCCATCAGGGGGAAAGTGGGGTACACTCGTGGGCTGCACGTGTGGCAAATCACGTGGGCCATGCGCCAGCGTGGCACCCACGCGGTTGTGGGGGTGGCGACAGCAGATGCCCCCTTGCACTCTGTCGGGTACACGACCCTGGTGGGGAACAACCACGAGTCCTGGGGCTGGGACCTGGGGCGGAACAGACTCTACCATGATGGGAAGAACCAGCCAAGCAAAACCTATCCTGCCTTCCTCGAACCAGACGAGACTTTCATTGTGCCAGATTCTTTCCTGGTGGCCCTGGACATGGACGATGGGACGCTGAGCTTCATCGTCGATGGGCAGTACATGGGTGTAGCCTTTCGGGGACTCAAAGGCAAAAAACTTTACCCAGTAGTAAGTGCTGTCTGGGGCCACTGTGAAATACGAATGCGCTACTTGAATGGACTTGATCGTAAGTATTGACTTGTCTCTTATAGACTATATACTGCCCTTTTTATTTTTAATCTTTGCTTCTGGGGGAAACTTGATCGTGGTTCTCCTTGAGAGAGTCAAATCCATAGCTTCAAAGAAGCCGGTGCCCGAGGTCCTGGAATTAAACAATTCCACATCCCACTTCTGACACTATAGTCTGACCCCTGGGCAGGTTACTTAATGGGGCTTCGGTTTGTTAAAATGAGGAAGTTCCACCAGATGGCTTCTGAAGTCCCTTTCAGCTCCAGATCCCAGCTTCTAATCAGTCCTTTGTAGAGTGAGGGGATTGGAGGGCATCTAGGTATCGCCGAGGACCAGGCTTGTAGACAAGAGGACCTAGCTTCAAGTCTGACTTCAGACATTTCCAAACTGTGTGACCCTGCTCAGGTCACTTAACCCTATTTGCCCAGTCCTTGGCTTTCTGTCTTAGAGTCGTTACTATGATGTGTAAAGTAAGGGTTAAAAATAAATCAAGGGATTGGGTGGCTTCTGACTTGAGTCTATATAGAGAACCCAAATAGTAGTAAGAGTGTTAAAAGGGAGGAAATAATTCTTCCCATGTTTTCACTGAAACTAGAAAAACCCACCAAAGCCCCCTCGACTACCCTGCAATGTTCCAGAAATTCTAGGATCAGTGGGCCAGGTATTATAAACACAAACGAAAGAAGAAGCAAAAGTATCCCCAATTTGCAGATGGAGGTGGTGATTTCACTTAAAAATCTCCGGAGAACTGGCGGAGAAACTAATTAAGACCATTTTAAACTAAAGGGTAAAGCGCAGGCTACAAAAAGGATGCCCCAAATCCTCAGCGTTTCTCTGCACTTCTTACTGACAAAAAGACAAGGAGGAAATAGAGAAATTCTCTGAGGGATCATTTGCAAAATGCACAAAATATCTGGGAGTCGGCCTACCCAAGCACACATGGGAATGGGATTTATTTAAATGCAACTACAAAATGCTCTTGACCAAAATCTGGAGAGGACAAGTGATGGGCTAGAGAGCCTGGGAGTCAAGAAGACCCAGGGGTCGCCTTTTTTGAATCTGAGCAAATTATTTAATTTCTCAGCGTCTCAGGCAACTCTCTTCGATCATTCAGTTAATTATTAACTGAATTATTAACATTTATTAAGTGTCTGCTATGTGCCAGGCACTGGGCTAAGCTCTAAAAACCAAGAAGTTGCAAAATAGAATCCCACAACTTAGGCATTTGCATTAGTGATGGGAATTACTACATGGGAAGTTCTTGTTTCAAAGAAATCACAGGTCCAAGTCACAAAGAAAAGAAAGATTGTTGTTCTTCACACATGTCTGACTCTTTGTGACTCCATTTGGAGTTTTCTTGGCAAAGATCCAAGAGTGGGTTCCCATTTCCTTCTCCAGCTCATTTTATAGATGAGGAAACTGAAGCCAACAGGGTGAAGTGACTTGCTCAGAGTCACAAAGCTGCTGAGTGTTGGAGGGGCCGGATTTGAACTCACAAAGATGAGTCTCCCTGACTCTGGATCTAGTACTTTGTCTACTATACTACTACTATACTACCTAAAATGCCCAAAGAAAGATAGAAAGACTTAAATAATTGGAGAGAGCATGTCATTGCTCATGGTTGGGCAGAGCCTATATAATATTTTCTTTTGTTTTTTTTTTTAAACCTTTCTTAGCATTGGTACTAAGATACTGAGTCTCAACTCCAAGGCAGAAGATCAGTAAAGGATAGGCATTTGGAGTTAAGTGACTTGCCCAGGGTCACACTGCTAGGGTGTGTGTGGAACCAAAACTGATTAAATCTTTACTTTCTCCCCTCTTTACTTTCCCTCCTCCTTGAGATTTTTTTTTAAATCCTCACTTTCCATCTTAGAGTCAACACTGTGTATTGGCTCCAAGGCAGAAGAGTGGTAAGGGTAGACAATGGGGGTCAAGTGACTTGCCCAGGGTCACACAGCTAGGAAGGGTCTGAGGCCAGATTTGAACCTAGGACCTCCCCGTCTCTAGGTCTGGCTCTCAATCCACTAAGCTGCCCTCCGTTACAGATTTTACATGGGAATCATGTGAAATCTTGTCTAGTAAATGTCATAAATCGAAAGAGTAAATTTGGTGAAGTCTTTGCTTTCTGGGAGGCCAGAGATCCTCCTGTGGTTGATCTGCCTGGCTTCAGAGCCCGCCCGAGCCTTGCCACTCACTTCCCTCGCATTTATGTAACGTTCGTAAAGTGCTTTCTTACATGTGAGCCCGAAGGACCGTTCAGGCCATCGTGGCGGCCGTGCACACCTCATGTTAGGTGAGGGTCACCTGCCTTCCAAGAACTGGAAGAACCCCGTGAATTGGTGACCATCTTCCAGGCTTCCCCCTGGCCCCGAGGATGGCAAACGAGTGCTCTTGCGCCAGGCTCATCCTGCCCGGGATGGACGAAGGCCAGCAGCTCCGACCTCCCCGTGCCGCCGGCCCCGCTGGGGTGGGAGCAGGTCCGGGCTGGCGCCTCTGCGTTCTAGCCTTGCTCTTGAGGCCAGACACCGCGGTGTGCGCGGCCCCCCCACCCCCCAGAGTTTGGGAAGCCGAGTCCAAATATTTGCCCTTGTCTTGGGTGTCTGCGCGCTCTTATCGTCCTGTTCCGCTCCTCCTCCCATCCCACCCCAAACTCGAAAACAACCACACGATTGGATGTGGGTTGGATGTTTTCACTTTTTTATTTTTTCATTTGACTGTGGAAACCTTCTCCCTCTCTCCCCCCCTTTCTCTTTGGCTGGGATAATGAAAACAAGTTCTCCTGCCTGTGTCTGCGGCTTCCAGAGCAGCTCCGTCCTGACCTGAAACAGCCCCGATACCCCCGAGTCATGAGACTCTCTTCTGGGCGAAGTCGGCCAGTCGCACGTCCAACAGCCGCCCGCTGGGGAACCTGGACCAGGAAAACTGGGGAGGCGAGTCCCATAAAGGGGAGCCCGCTGCCCGGGGCTGGGGTTCGAGCCTCAGGACCGTCCCCGTAAGATGAGGGGCCTGGGAGTTTGGACCAGACCCCCCGGGAGAGTCTTTCTGCCTCTAAAGCGGCGCTCCTGAGACTGAGGAATGAGGGGTGCGCGCTCTTTGGATTTGGGGCTGAGGAGAACGAGTTCGAATCCCACTTTATTCCCAGCGTGGCTGTAGGCAAATCACTCTAGCAAATCCTTTTTTGTTGTTTTTAATCATATTTTATTTTTCCTTCACTATATGTAAGAAGTTTTTAAACATTCATTTTCTTTAATGTTTTGATTTCCAAATTCCCTCCCTCCTTCCCTGAGAGACGGTAAGCAAGCTCATATAGATTTTACATGTGCAATCAGGCAAAATATCATCTAGTAAATGTAATAAGCCAAAAGAGTAAATCCATCTGTAAAAGGAACGTAAATGGCCTTCTAAGCTTAAAAATTAAGATATGATATCTCTGAGTATTATATTTAATAAGATTTATTCATAAGAGTAAGAGTAAGTAAAAGTAAACATGTAATAAGTAAATATATGAATATATATAAAAATAAAAGTAAGAGAAAATAAAAAAAGCTAGAGTAAATAGAGAGCTAATCCAGCCACGGTTGTGAGAAAAGAGAGAGCCAGGCCGGGGTTACACACAGCTATATACAACACGCAGGGATGCTGCGTGAACAAAGGAGAGAGGCTTCTGGGAGATGAAGTCCAAGGGTTCAGGATCTTCTAATTGCACAGCCTCTGTCATCTGCAAGGTTTTTTTCCTTGTGTCCTTTCCTTGGAGAAAGTAAGAAACCACAGACAGTCCGTCCTGCCCCATTTCCTGGGTGACTTCAGGCAAATCCCTTACCCTGTCTGGGGCTCCCGGTCTGCTTCTGTAGAATGAAGGGGTTGGGCTCCCTGGCTCTTCCCTTGCCCAGTCTCTGGTCCTGCCAGCTGACAGCCAGAGGAGTATTAGGGCAGAAGAAGGTTTAACTAGCCAAGAAAGTCTGGTGAGACCCGGCCGTCCGTGGGTCTCTCTGGGCGTCTCGGGAGATTAAGAAATCGCTGGTCAGCCGTGCACGAACACATCCGATGGCTCTTGGGGTGGTTGGCTCCTTGCATTAAGGATCCCCGTTCTGGGTCCGATGCACCCACTTCCCCAGCTGTGGGGAGAAGAGGAGCAGGGCCCGGGCTGAGTCACGGAACCTAGAGAGACAGCATCTCCAGGGGCTGCCGACTCATGTTTCTGCTGCTGCATTTCTGGTGAATGGAGTCATCTCCCGGCTTGGGCCTGTGTCAGCTGGGGATGTTTGAGGCAGAATGAAGTTTCCTAAGCCCTGAAACACCTTCCAAAAAGTGGCTGGAATGTCTCTTGGGTGGAGGTGTGGCCTTCCATCTGGCTAGAACAGTGGAGTGTGATGGGAAGAGGACTGGAGTCAGGACCTGGGTTCCAATCCCTTGTACTCATTTTTTTTTTTAAATCCTTCTTATAATCAATACTGAGTATCACTTCCAAGGCAGGAAAGTGGTCAGGGCTAGGCAAAGGGGGTTAAGTGATTTGCCCAGGATCACACAGCTGGAAAGTATCTGAGGTTAGATTTGAACCCAGGTCCTCCCAACTCCAGGCATGGCACTCTATCCACTGGGCCACCTAGCCACTCAACCTTAGAATTAGAGTTCTTTGTAGGGCCAACTCTGTTCTTTACTCTTCCCTGGGATAGACAGCCCCACAGGTACTTCAGGATAACTGTTGGTCCTCCTTCTCTGCAGTCTAAGTATCTTTCCTCATTGAACAGCCGAGGAAACTGAGGTTCAGTGGCATCACCAAGGTTCGTGGTGATTTAGGGGTACAGCCAGGTTCCTGCTCCCTCTCTTCAGGGGCCCAGCCTGACCACAGGCCCTGTATCCCAAGTTATCCCATACTTATAGCCAGGAACTCGAGGTGGACCACGAGCCATCCTCTTGTTGCCTGAGCATCTCTGCCTGTTCCCACCCATTTGGGGACTCCCTGTTGCCCCCCAACCTGGGCCAGGGCTGTGCCTCTGGGGTTCAAGGCAAGCTTCTGTGGGATAGGGAGCAGTCTTCCTTCCAGAGTAGTTCTGGCGAGTCCCAGAGATGACTGCTGATTATTTTGGAAAAATGTCGGCTTAATCCTCGTCCCCAGGGATGGGGGGAGGACTTGGATGGTCATCCCATGCCCGATTCATCTGCTGTTCTGGGAAGCCGATGAGAGGATGAGCCAGCCCTGGACAGAGGAGGCGGCTGTTATGACTAATTGATGATTATCCTTGTGCCTTGGCCCAAGGCTCTGAGTAGGGTGGTGGGGAGGAGAGATCTGCCCCGATGCTGCTCAGTCACGGGAAGCTCCACTGGCCACCCGAGCCCGGAGAGCCTGGGGGTGGGCACTCCGGAACCGAGGACCCTGTGCTCCCCCAGCGAGGATGCTGTGCTTCCCCAGCGCCTCTGGTTTTTTGGCAGATGGTTAGCCGGTGCCCTCCCTAGAAACAGAGAAAGAAAAATTTCATAAGTAAACATGGGCAGAGCTGCCGGAGCCTTCCCAGAGGGAGACTCCCTGAATCTGGGGATTTTCCCCACACACCCAGGGGTCTCCCTCTAAGGACGGAGGTGGGCGACCTGAGGATTTTTCCCAGTCTTCTCGGGGACGCTTCGGAAAATCATCATTGACTTTTAGAGAACACTTTAAATGAGCCAGCTCTTCTGGGTGCGTTATCTCATTGGATCCTTCCAGTTATCCTTGGGAGCCATTCAATGCCACGGGTGGTATCGGCCCCTTTTTATAGATACGGCCGTCACGCGTCGAATGGGGGCTTGTGAGAAGGAAATCACAAAATCTGTGTAAAAGAGCTTGCAAACCTTCGAGTGGTGTGTGTGTGTAGACAAGCACATATGTATGTTTAAAAAATAGGTGAGCCTGCGTGAATACACACACACACAAATATAGAGGAGCTATTTGTAGTGGCAATCATAGTGATGATAATCATAATGATGGTGGCTTTTTGGTTGTTCATTTGTTTCAGTCTTGTCCAACTCTTTGTGACCCCATTTGGGGTTTTCTTAACAAAGATGCCGGAGTGGTTTGCCATTTGCTTCTCCAGTTCCTTTGACAGATGAGGAAACTGAGGCAAACAGGGTGAAGTGACTTCCCCTTCTCTGGCTCCTTTGACAAATGAGGAAACGGAGGCAAACAGACTTGTGCAGGGTCACACAGCTGGTACATGTTTGAGGCCAGATTGGACTTCAGATCTTCCAGATTGCATCCCATTATTCTATCTGCTGCTCCTCTTAGATGCTGCAATATATATAATAAGCACATAACAGAAAACTAGGTTGGAACCCATTTCTGAAGGGCTTTAAATGCAAAAATAGGAGTTTCTATTTTATTCTGGAGATAGCAAGGGATTCCTGAGCCTCGGAGGAGCCAAGGGATGAGCTGTCTAGTAAGCGCCAGAGGTGGCATTTGAACCTAGGTCTTCCTGACCCTCAAATCCAACACTCTTTCTCCTCCTTCCTGATATTTTCCCACAACCTCCCCACCATCTCCCACCTCCTTGCCTTTTGTATAGTCTGTGCCCTATTCCTGGAATCCTCATCCCCTTCCTTTTAGAATCTATTATTTCTTTCTCAACTCAGATGTCACCTTCTACATGAAGTCTTTCTTGAACTGGTTACTAGTCCAAGTTACCAGTTATGAGGGGGTTACTAGCACACCC